>NC_136815.1:75810943-76410943 GCF_951394365.1 Tetrao urogallus | reverse complement strand
AAAGATTAAAATGATTTGTAGCTCTCCACAGATACAGTGCACTGGGTATCTGATGTTTTCTATACAAAGTTTATTTGTACTCAAATGATATTAAACTTATAAAAAGGCAGAGTTGTATTAACAGTAGAACAATGTTCTTTCTAATAATATGTTAACTAGTGTCTCAGGGATTTTTTAAAAGATGCATAATGTGCTCTACAAGTTTCTTTATACAATTCTGTGTTATGTCTTTGGTGAATATCATAGAAAAGAAATTTACCTAATTCTATACACCTTCATTTTAAGATTTTTGACTACTTGTTTCCAGAAAAATTGCTGTATTGGTGATTACTAAAAAAAAAGTGCATCTACAACTGCACAGTGAATAGATTGGCGGGAAATAAATACTATGTATTAATAGCATTTTTCTCATTCTCCTGGTCTATGATAGATAATTTTGCTTCATAAGCAAATACAAATAGCAGAAAACTATTAAATCAGTAATTTATTTTTCTAGAATGGGTCTTTTTTAAAAAAATAGCTATAGTGTCATGCTTGCAGTATAGTAAGCTTTACTTTTTCAGTGTTTGTGCTATACCATGAGTGACAGGAAAAGACAGATAGCACTACATAATTAACCATGTATACTGAGCTTATGTGGTAGGGAATTACCATTCATGTAAGTTGAACGCCAAAGCTATTGCAATATCTTTGGAAACCATATAATGCCTTTTTTGGAAATTTCTTAGTATCTCATACAGTGTTAATCATCTGTAGGATTTATGTAATCTACACCTCTTAAAAGATCTTTAATTGCAATGCTGCAACTGCACATACCAGAGGAGCTTCACTGTAGACTGAACTGTATGATTCAAGATTCTTCCTATCAGTTGAGTTAGAAGGACCCAGAAGCTATATTTTCAGAGCTCCTCTTGAGATATGTCTAGATAGTTACGAAGACTAGTAGGTGTACATAACTGTTTTACATGTGGATGAAAATTAAAATGTGTCAGGATTAAATTTGTAGTGCTGAAGCATCAATAAACAGCCAATTACACTGCAGAGCATATTAGGTGTGGGGAAGTAAGATGTGAGATGATCTTTGAACCTCTTATCCAGACCCCCATGTATAAGAACTATCTTGTACCTAGATATTAAAGCAGAAGACATTTGCCTAGTGAGTTCTGAAGCTGGCTGGATTCTATTTTAGATGTCTATGCTTGAATTTTATCTTACATCTTTTCTGAAAGAATCTGAAGGAAGTGATTTGAGATAGTTCTTCTAGAAGAATTTCTTCTGTGTTTGCCTCATAAATTGTTAGTTGACTTCAAAACACGTAAGCGGTTTATGTGGCTCTTCTTAGCATGTTCTGAAAATTTCTTGGTTTTCATCCAAGTAGATTAATAAAAAAAAAAAAAACTTATTCAAATAAACTGAATTGGGCACCGGGGCTGATGGGAGAGCAATTTCAGAAGATATGGTTTGAAGACATCGTTTAAAGTGGGGCACATGAGAGTGTGAGATAACGAGTAAGTTTACCTCAGATATGGCTTGGCTTTATAGGGAAGGAAGATTGAGTAAGTGGGAGGGATTCTATACACCATGAACAGATTGGTTCAGTTCTCGTAATATTCTCAAATTTCTACAAACAGTATGTGAATCTAGCAATATCCCTTTGGGATATTTTTGTTAGATATGCTGCCTGGAATAATAACCTTACAGTCAAATTTTGGCCAGTAAAAGGTGAATGACAGCAAAAATCATTGATTGGGTGCGTTTGATAAATACTCTTGAAATTGCTTCATGGGGCATGCCATTGTCTTCTGTTTTCATTCATCATTGTGCAGCTTTTATCAATAAAGATAAGAAAGAACAACTTCTTATCAAATTCTTTGAAATTACCCTTACAGTACCAAGGGCAAGCTGCAGTGTAAATCACTGAAACAATCTTGTGAGTGTAATCCTGCATGTGAATTCTTGCTGAACATTTTTTATTCATTTTCAGTTCATAGTGCAAAAGCTCAGAAAATGATAGACAATAATGAGGCAAAGAACCATATACTCCAGTATTCTGCTTACCATGTCAGGCAAGTTAATAACAAAGGATGTAGTCTGAGGCAAATACATTTCTTTTCAGTAATCTTTCATATTCCAGTGATATATCTCCGATTCTTCCAGATACTGTGTACCTATTACACAGTTCTGTATGAGTTCTATCTCTGTTCATCTACTCGTGTTTTGAACCCCTCTTAATAGCCAAGTTCTGCGATATGCTCTGTCACAGTTTCCTATCTTACCTTTGTCTTTTGTTAACTTTGTTTTGGGCTGTGCCCTTAATGTGTTGGGTGACTCCTAATATCTGGGTTGGAAAATGCAGGAAGCAGCAGTTTTATATAGACCTCTCCACTCATCATTTGTATTTCTTGACCATTGCTTGTATTATCGTTGCATGACCTTTGCCCTCTGAGACAAAAGGAAAAGAAATATAAACAATATCCAAGGCTTATGTATCACGAGTCTGCAGTATGATATAATGCTATTTTTCTCTTCTTTTATTACTTTATAGCTTTTAACATGTTTTACCTCTACTGAACTTAGGTTTTCTGGTCATCCAGCTCCATATTGTAAATCAAAAGATAAGCCTGTTATTTCATAATCTCCAAGGATATGATTGCACTTATAAAGCTGAGATTATTTTTTCCAGTATGATTCACTGTATTTATCTATACTTAACCTTGGCTTTCTATTATTATTCTGCAACTAGTCTAATGCATGTCATTCCTGATCTTTTTTTTATCTGCAGTCATCTTCTTTTTCTTTTCTAGTTGATTGGTATTGGTTTTGGACTTTGCTGTCTCTCTAGTATTTCTATATCAGTTATGAGTGAATGCAGAGCATACCTTGTGGTGATTCCACCAATTACTTTTCTATGTCTATGGGGAAAAAAATTACAATTTGTACTGTAGTTTTTATCTTCCAACTGCTATTTAAATCCTTCTGAAGGATTATTTCCTGGGTGTTTAGGTTAAGAACTCCTGCTGATAAATTGAGTTGACAATTCACTGGAAATCCAAGTAGACTATAATAAGTACAGTTTCCTTATAATATGGTGACTTTTTAAGAAACTCTATCAGGTCAATGTCTTTTGAAAGACATGTTGGTTCTTTCTCACTGTATTGTATTCATCCTCTAAATTCTGCTCAGTTATTATAGTTTTGATTTTTGGCACAAACGCAGTTCATCTCAGCTCACTAATTTGCCTCAGAGAGGACTGTTTTTTTTCATCTTATCTAATGTAATGTCAAACTTTTTTCCCTCTGCAATCTCTCTGAAGGAGTAAGAGAAAAGAAAGCATAATGTTTTGTCGCAATTAAGTCCTAAATATTTCATATTTGAAGCTTTAAGTCTTTTTCTTATCTTTTGTTATATCTCTAATAAGAACCTGGACAGATTTGGATGTAAAGCCTTGAATCTTGCTCGCCAGTTCAGTGCTGTACAGTAGCAAAGCTGTCTTCACATTTTTGTGTGATGCCCTGTACCCCAAAGTGATGCTCACCAAAGTTTGCACCACACCTCATGCACTCCTCACTTAATTGTCAGGAAAATAATTTTTAGAGGCCAGCTCTCTCCAGAATTTTACTGTCACTTACTTACAGAAGCTACTAAAATAGAAACAATAGGCTGTAAAGTAGCTGGGCCCTTGAGGTGACCTAGATTTAATATCTTGAAGCAATCTCTGTTAGTGAATCTAATGAGTAAGTAAAAAAATAGACAAATACTTCAGTCTGACAGCTCTATTTCTAGAATGCAGATGTAAAATCAAGGGAGACTATGGGTAAAGACATGCTTTGTAGGTATTTAAGCCCTCTTTTAACTGGCTAGAATAGTTAGCCTTGGCCATTTTTATCCTCTATGCACTCTATATGTGACAGCAGTATTGTACTACCTTTCTGTGAGCATTGTAGAAAACTCTGTGAACTCACAAACCCAGTTAGTGAAAGACAGGCCAGAATCACAGATATAACAAGCAGAATCAAAGGGAGGGAGGATGAAAGAAACTGCAGTAAGAGCACGTTTTACAGCTAGACTTATTTAAATTCTGAGATAAATAGCAGCTTATGTACAGAAGTGACTGCAAGCAGCAGTTCTGCTAATTCCACTTCTTTCTATGTGTGCTAGTGCTATCAATACTGCACTGGAGACACCAGGGGCAGGAGTAGGAATGTTGGAAAAAATACTTTGTCTCTGATGGATAAGAAAATCTGAATACGCAGTAAATTGTCACAAAGTGTTTTGCTAATATCTTTAGTTACAGAGAAACAGGATCTCAAGCTAGAACACTGCTAAAGCTACCCTATTGTTGAATGTTTTCTTTGTCCAGCATTTATGTTACAGAAAAACAGAGAAATTTATTTTTGATTTTTTTTTTCCTCCTCATTTTGAAGTGTTTTAGAGCTGTACAGATTTGCAAAACGGTAGTCATTCATAGCTATGGGCATATTTAGTTTCAAAGCTCTGGGATAAAAAATTCTTCATTTTATGGGTGGAAAAACAGATGTAGGCAGGTGGCAAATAGGCTGCTCAGTGTCAGAGGAAGTCCAGATGTGCAGCAAGGAATATGCTCAGGAGACTAGTCTTAAAACTGCTATCCACATGACTTGACCATTGGTATTTTTCAAGTGATAAGATGGCTACAAATGTAAACATGGCAGAACTGCACAAAATTCTATCTGATTACCTTGAGAGTGTGCAACAGTAATCAGCATGCAGAGCAGTATCTCCTGAGAACTTACTTTCCCTGTCTTGGGCTGTTTGCGGCTTAAGGCATTTGTGGTTTTTGAGACAGAGATAATCTTTGCATTTGATATAACTTTGGAGTTGGTCTAACTAACCCTCGAGTATTTGAAATATTCTTCAGAGATGTGGATTGCACATTTAATACAATAATATTTTATATATCACTGTTTTGGACCAAGAACAGTTAGTTTTATGTAACACTCCTTGTTTTAGGAAACGTGAATAATAATTTCATATTTGCCTTCTCCAAAATAGCTACAATTATGTTAGTAGCTGTAGCATGTCCTCCATTGTCCCTTTTCCAGTTAAGTTCTTTTGTGTGCAATCCTACCTAAGCATCTACTGTTGCTCTTATCTGAGCCTGCTGTAGTGCAACTGTATCCTTGTTGAGACAGGGAAGTTAGAACTGCTTTCAGTATGGACAAAGCATCCACTTTATGGGCTTACATTGTTTCTTTTTCTAGTTCGTGCTATTTCTTTCTTAATACCCCTAGCAATCTACATTTTTCCTTTTGCCTCAAATGTTGCAAATATGGGAGAAGCAAGCAAGCAGCCCTCTTCCACATCTTTGGATTCTTTTGCCATTAAAAAGTATTCACAATGCTTTGAGCATATGAATCTTTTCTCTTGAAATTATATACTGACTAGAATTTTCCTACTGAGGAAAATGATAAATGAATAAAGCTAGATCACCAAAGGACATGGAGTAGTTTTTCTAAAAATGGAAATCTCAAACTATCAATTTTTTTCTTGTCAAATCTCCTTTCCATCCTTTTGCATAGTCACTGAGGTAAAAGGAACATGAGTCTGTAGCTTAGAGCAGAGAAATTTTAAGGGAGGGGAAGGAAAGGATAGGAAGCCACTTTATTGTGTGCTAGAAAGCTCCCATGAAATTGGTGTGTTCTGACAGAACACTTCCCCTTTAACACTTATTATTTTCTAAAACAAAATATTTGCAGGGAAAGTATTATCAGTATTATTTTTACTGATGATTACAATGATATTTAAGAACACTTTGTAATGCTCTGTTTAAGTGAAACATGCCAGTAATAGTGGTTTCTCAACACTGAGTTCAGGAGTAAGACCAGAGGCTCAAACAGCAAAAGCAAACAAACAAACAAACAAAGAATGCAACCAACCAACCAACCAAGCAAACAAAAAAACAGACCTTGCCCCTCTGGTTCGGTGCAGAAACACTTAAGCTTGTTCAGAAACCAAAGTGGAGTTTCCCCAGCCAGTTATGTCACCCTTACATTGTTCTGACATATGCAATTCCACAAGCTGATGTGCGTGTGCACCTGCTAGAAATTCCTGGCTGCCCTTTAGCTATCTACAAAAGACTGTATCATGATATATATATATATATTTTCTTTCTGAACTTCCAAAAGTAAATCTTTCTTCCCTTAGCTGACTGTCTTTTCAACTTTCATAATCTTTTAGAACTTACTTCAGGCACTCGTGCTCTCTTACTTATAGTTTTGTTTCTACTCTCCCAGTGTATTCAGCTCTTCGGGATCCAAAAGCATTCGAGTTTTTTTGTATTAATTTCTATTCAGTTAGTCATAAGTGTAGGCCAAGAAAATAGAACATAAATGCTTTTATGTCTATAGTGTCTGATTCTTAAGAAATTTCTAGGATACAGATCAGCATACTGGCATTAATAGTGCTGTTCCTGCTACTTGTATGCCCATTAAAGCCTTTTTTTTCCCATCTGTATCTATTTCTGTATTAGGTGACTAAAAATGACTGCTTCCCTCAATTATTAGTTTAAAATCTCTTTGAGATAATGTGATGAAGGGTGAAACTGAAGAAGAAAGGATTTATATTATTATCAGTAGTTTTGCAAATAGTTGATTATCAGTGTGATGAAGGCTTTAAGTTGTTCTTTTAGTAGGAGTTGCAATTCCATATAGTTACAAATTAAGCACGGCCAGGATGGTCTCTGGCAACTGTGTGCCTTTGATCACTGAGCAGAAGAAACAAATGCATGATCTAGATGTTATTTTAGGAAAATGCTGACTTTCTTTAAGATCAGGTAATTACCGACATGTTACATACTGTAGTCACTTCTCTAAACAATTTTTCAAAAACTTGTGGTAAAAGTTAATCATGTTCTCTAGCTCATTACTCTCAGAAAACTGATACCAAACTATGAAGAAGCTGACCTTCTGATTTTAATACAAAAACACCAATATTCTGTATGATTTTGATTCTTATTCATCTATTCATGCATGTAACCCAGCAAACCCTATTAAAAACTAAATACATCATGTTTATTACTGCAATTTTTAATTTTATAGTTCTGTTACAGTTTTGCATGTCTTGCACATATGTTTACTATAAGAATGTGTGAATGATTTTTGACAAACATCAAGTCATACACATGAATGGGAATTTTTTTGTTTGTCTTTGTACTGCATATTGATAATGATACAGATTATCAGCCTAGATGCAATTAATTATGGGGGTGTCTCAGAACAACCTTTGTTCTGAGGTAGAAAATAGGCAGAAGTTTTAAAATATGTTTTGATAGTTGTTACTCTAGGTGGAAAAGATGGAGTAAAAAGCAAGACAAACCAATAATAAACAAAAACTACAAATCTCATGGGGCATTTCAACCTGATCTTTTACTGCAACCTTCTGCTCAAACTGGAACACTGCATGGAAATATCTTACATATTATTTTATTTTGCTGGATTTTTACTTACGTTTTTACTTGACTAGCAATATTTGAGAAAAATTGAGGAATCAAGGAATTTAACAATTTTAGTTCCACTGATAACAGGCATACAGGGAATTATTAAAGTTGTTTTTTAAAAGTCTTGATTTATTAGAAAATGTCTGAAATGTTGTGTGTGTGATAGATAAAGTGCTTGAGTTTGCTTTCTCTCTTAACTAGATTTAGCCTTCTATCTCTATTCTTAATATTCTTAATATTATCATTGTGTTCTCTGTTTCCTTTGGAAATCAATGCAAATCACAACCCAGTTTGCAAGCTTTTTTCAAACTACTAGTTAGCAATTTAGGTTCAACAGTACAGTGTTTGGTGAAAGCTTCACCAACCCTCCCAGTCCTGGTAATTAATAGGTGACCAAGACTTGTAATTTTTTATGGAGATTAATATAGGGATCAAAGGTTCACAGTTTTTTACTGTACATGGTGAATTATTTGTGTGCTCCACAGTAAAATCTCTGCAACCTTTAGTTTGGCAGGACTGTAATGTAGGAGGGAAAAACATAAATGTGAAGAGACAGCCAATTAATAGGGAAACATTTCTGTTTCATATCAGTAGTTTATGTAGGTCACAGAAGTTGTTAATTGGTTTATTCCTGATTCTCATCTACCTCCATCTTCCCAATTGTCTTTAATATGGCTAGGGTTCCCCATGGGCCCTCCAACACATGATGAGTTTTCAGTGTGTATTTGATAGCCAAGGTCAACCCTGTGTCCAACTGACAATTTCCAAAATTATCATAACGTGCTAGTTATGAAAATCAGCCACTCAATGGTGACAAATTAGATTCTGTCACTTTTTTTCTGGCTGAAGTGTCTTCTGTCAGACCTTGTACTTCAGTGTATGGTCAAAACAAATTTCTGTCTATCTGGAACAATCTGTTGCTGGAATAAACATAATCAGCCATTCAGTAAAGTCTGAACAAAATAAATGTTGTCTAAATTAAGTCACAGAATTGAAACTTGCTTGAATTCTGTCATCCTGTCAAACAAGTATAATGAATATAGCCATTTTGTCCAAAAAACAGATTGAGACATTACATTATAAATATTACAGAAAAAAATGAAAACTTCCCCTTCTGACATGGTGGACATGATCCCAAAAATGACCTTCATTAATTTGTTAATATTTCGAATAGTACCCATAAAGATTTTCTCATTGATTATATGCGGTATGAATAATACAGTATGCATCTAAGCAGTTCACCTGGTTATATTATGACATTTATATTCAAAGTTTTCACCTAAACTCTCAAGTAATTTTATGCATTTAAAATACTCAGGTTTGTCTGAGTTGCAGATATGAGTTTGAATTGCAAGAAATCACTTTGCTTAAGTTTGTCAGACATGTCATGGTACAGCAATAAATACTTATGATGGAATAGTATTTCCAATAACACTTTCAAAGAGTCATTTTTTCTGTATTTTATCTAGTCTCTTGCTGCCTCATTTAAAGGAATATGAGGCATGTTGTTAGTGATCTCTAAAATAAAATTAAATTTAATGCAAATGAGTAATCAAATATTGAATTGCAGATTACTATTTTTTGTTTTGAACATATTATTTCATAATGAAAAATCACTTTATTTTTTTAGAGAAAAATCCTAAACATGATATTGTCAACTTCTTCACAAATACAAATCACAAGTGATAGTAGTTTAAAAAAAAAAAGAAAACCAAAACAAACAAACAAACAAACAAAAAAACAACCAACACAAACTGTCCTGTTACTATACTTCCCTTCTGTTTCCAACTGCTTTCCTTTCTTTTCTGCTTGCTGAATGTGGGATGAATTCTGTTCTGAGAAACAGTAAGATAAAAGCTTCCATTACATGATGAGAAAAAAAGAAAAATTAAATGTTCTGTATTATTTCATGAGCCATATTATTTACACTTGCGTATCATTCTGTTTAATTGTACAATGCCTTGCAAAAACAGCTTTTTAACATAAAATTGTGTTTACATTCTAGTCTGCCCAAACTACATAAGAACTGTTTTACTACTAATTAACACATTTCAAAATCTATTTTGATATTTTGCTTAATTTCTGAAACTGAGGATAGTAAGTACCAATGTCTTTGAGTAGCAGTCAAATAGCAGATAACTCTGTGGAATGGAGAAATGTAAGATAGGATGAAAATAAAACAAGAATTACCAGTCAAATAATTTAAATACGTTAACTAAAATCATTCATAACATTCCTTTGAATATAGATAAATCTATCTACATTATTTTCTCACAGCAAGTAGTTTTGAGACTTGCTCTTAAACATCATATGAACTGCAGTCTTCGTAGTGAAGGTATCTTAGTTCACTTTCTGACAGTGTATGCATGTGCAGAAAAGAAAGCCATTCTTCTCAGAATGTACTGTGAAACAAGGCACATTATTTAAGTTTCTAAAACTTCAATTTATAGTTGCATTCATCTGCTTTTAAAAGTTTTTTTTTCCTCTCAAGGAAAACTCAAATTCAGTTTAAAAGTGCAAGTAAATAAAGATACAGTTAATCTCTAGGCAATAATTCTGAAATAATGAAGTCATAATATATGAAAGTGATTTCTTCATTTCTCTGAAAAAATAGAGAGCTGATGCTCTTATAAGGCTGCAGTAAGCACCTTGAATTATCTTTCTATACTCTGGAAGATAAGTCCCAATCAAATGGGTTCTGTGCTATGAGAGGGCTGTGCAGCACTGCTTGGTTTGAGTTTAGGGAGAATAAGAATAGTAAGCAGAGGATCCAATAAATAATGGATCTGTTTCCTTTGAAACAGGTGTTCTGTTTACAGAGGTAAACCTAATCATTAGGGTTATTGTTTTTTATTAAAAATAATAGGTAGATGATATACCTATGAGTAATTGATAAATTTTCTTAATTTAACTAAAGCTTTGCTTGTGTGTGATCAAGAAAGTTTCATAAGGTATTTTAATTAACTCAAGGTTCAGAAGGATTTGAGGATTTTCAGCATTAGTCTGCCTTTCTGTTCTTGCGGAGACAGCATCTTTCATCATGTTCATTCTATAAAAAGGAAGATTTAATCCCCCTTGAATTTTCTTCTTTGCTTATCATGAGTATTAACATGTTCTTTAGAACTATACGACTCCATTTCACTTTCAGAAAGATTTTGAAAGCGGGTAAGTAAATTAATGTCCTTCACTGTTTGAAGAGATAGTTATAGCAGCAATTATGTATTGGCCATGCTTACTTGTACTACAGTAGCACCAGGAGGTGCTGCTTCTGAAATAGGTACCTCCTTGTGCTAAGCATGGTATTAATACACAGAGGATGGTTCTTGCCCTTAGGAGTAAGCAGTATCATCAAATAAGATTGACAAAGTCTTGAGGAAATAGCGAATTGACATAGCATGTTTCACAGATAAAAAAAAATCACAGCAAAGAAAGGTTTAATTTTATCTTGTATAAGTTTTGTATTTTTTTTTTTTTTGTGTCGGTGGTTGTGATCCCAGCAGTTTTGCTACTGTGAATTATGGTGTAAGTTTACCTAAACCTAACAGATTTAACTAAACCAAATGAGCTGCTCTTTTATTCCCGAAACATAATGTCCACAGAAACTTTTGTGTTTACTTAATGTCCATCCTAGTGATACAACTCCTATGAACTTTAAATACAAAACTTCAGTGTCTCGCATGTAGTCTCAAATATTCTGAAGGCACAGAATTTACTTACTTGTGGGAAGGCCTGTTTTCTGGCTTATTGTACTGTACTGAAACAAGAACATTTTTCGCTTTATGCTTCCTTATGTCACTACCAAGATAATTTTTTTTAGTTGAAATCAGTCTGTTCATAAGCTGACAGTATAAAAAATACTGCCCAATGAGCTAGACTATCCATTGCTTAGCACCTTACATGATATCTTTCTAGGCTCTCTTCTCAAATGATATTTAACTTATTTCATTCCTGACAATCTTCATAGGGTTAAACTCAATAGGACTAATTTCAATGGGTCTCCTATCACAGTAAGATTAAGCTTAGGCATGAGAAAAGATGTTTTCAGAGTCTGCTGTAAAATTTAGAATTGAGCGGAACTTGTAGCTTCTTTCTAAGAAGGACTGTCAACACATTAATTCATTTTCTTTCAACCCAGGCAGAAAAATAAAAATATATATAGCCACAACCATAAAATGTTTGAGGTATTAGAAAAATTGAAGCTAATAAATGAAATATAATGAAAGTGAGTGTCCAAAAGGTGGAAAGGCCTCACCATAACCCTAAGGTGAGATGAGCAGTTGGGTTGAGTAGCAGGGAGGAGAGCCCAAAAAGGGAAGCTCTCATGGCCTTGCCAGGAGTTATATCACCTCTCAGAATGTAAAGTCCTCTGGGATATATAGTTGTTCTTTTCTTCTGGACAAGTGCTTGGAAATGGAGTATTAACTCTAACTCCCAGTGCACGATGTGATGTTATGATGTGGAATACTGACAACAAAAAAACATAAAACCATGACACTCCCTACTGACCACACCTTTTTTGATGCAGCCCAGGATACTGTTGGTCTTCCAGGCTACAAGAGCACACTAGTAGCTAATGTTCAGCTTCTTATCCACCAGAGTCCCTAAATCCTTCTCTTCAGGGCTGCTCTCAGCCCATTCTCTGCCCTGTATTTGTGCTTGAGATTTTCCCAGCTCAGATGTAGGATCTTGCACTTAGCCTTCTTGAACTTCATGAGGTTCACACCATCTCACTTCTGTCAGGGTCCCAACAGTACTTTCTGGAATGCAAATGTGTTCTGTGTACTTGTATGTCTGTTACATACAAGTATAGAGATTTGGAAAAATGAAGGACCAGACATGGATGGTGAAGTTTACCAACATATTCCAGATATTTCTAGAAGACTTGTTTGAAACTACTAATGGAATCTGGCTTTCTCCACAATAGAAGTTCTGGATATGGTAGCAGTCACTTCTAAGCATTATTTCTAGAAAACTGCCTCATGTCTCAGAGTCTATGCAATTGCATGTACGTGTGGAGGGAGGCAAGCTACTTTTCTCTCTCTGGATTTTGCAGCAACAAAACGTGCAGTGAATACAAAAGCTACAAATGTGCATCCCTCATGCAGTAAGACATTCTCAGAACCATTGGATGTACCGTACAGCCAACAGAGAGGTAACAAACTGTGTCAGTCCCTTATCTCTCTGATAAGCATATCAAGGATGTGATGAAGTGCACTCAGAAAGAGAGAACAGTGAAGATAATGAAGAAGTGCTGCCCCATTTTGAATTTTTTGAATCCCTTGCTCTGGGTGCGTGGAAATGGCACAGATTTTGCAAAGATACTGACTGTGGAAAAGGACAGTTTTATATCTGAATCTAGTGTGAAATTTTTTCTCATTTTAAAATTAAAGGCTTTTGAGTTGACAAACCTAGAAAACTGTAAATTTGTATGGCATAAAAAGTAGTGTAAAATCACTTGCATAAGGATGTGTACTATTTCTCTAGCATTCTGTAAATATTAATTTGCGAATGTATCTGTAAAACAGTGTCAAGTACAGGATAAAAGGCAACCTTATTGCTTGATCTTGGTGGTCAGTGTTAGAATAATAAATAGCTTAATGCTATATGATCAAATTTTCAGACTTACTTGCAGTTCTTATAGTAGAAAATTTTAAAAAAAAAGACATAAAACGCATAAGAAAAGATATTGTACAGGCAGAACAATAGTTAATTTATTGATTATCTCAAATTCTGAGTGCAGCTGAGTTACTCTTTAAGAAACAAATCTAATCTGTCAAAATAAGGTACATCTCTGGAAAATATTTGCTTTCCTTTAAGCATCAGTTTTAATTTGTTTCTAATGATAACCATACCTTTGACAGATGATGGCATCATGAGTTGTAAATATCTGGATATATTTACTTGAGATATTACAGCTTGTCTAAAAGAATAGAGAGGTAGTTAGAAAAAATAATTCACATATTCTCTGTCAAAGACATTACCATTTGTACCTAGTACTTTTACCATTCTTTTGCTGTGGGCCTCTGCTGCTGCTGTTTTGTAATATTTGTTCTTAATATAATTCTGACTGAAAAGACTGACATCAACTTTTATGTAAATAAAACAGCTTTCTTTCTGGAAATTAGTTGGAACATGCTAGAACATATAGATTGAATTATATGCTCATTTTGTGTACAAAAACTCAAATGAAAAATAAGGTGGGGCAGTAAGCTTCCTATCAGTAACTCCTGTTAATGTATTTTGCTACATTATGTTGAGTAAAAATATTATTGACAAATTATTATTTTCAGTAGTTAAAAAGAATGAGATTTTCAGCTAGGGGAGATGGTAAATAATGGTTTGTTCTATTTGTAAACTTAGAAATTAGGCTGTTCAACTAAACATCCAGCAGATGGAGCTTTTTACCTCTAAAACGTTTCATTCGCTGAGTAAATTTAACTTAAGGTAGTTAAGGCATGGCCCAAAACTAAATATAAGTAACAGCAAGGATAGTATCAGAGTCAAACAAGACAATGCTGTGATTTAAAATGTTTAAGCTGTTTATAAAAAAGGAGAAGCTTGTTGCTTGTTGCCTTTGCATCAGTAAGGCAGATGATAAAGAAGTGTATTTGATCAGAAAATTCTAGGCAAATAGAGGTTAGTAGTTTTCCCTCTAACTGTTTCATACATGTAGATTTCTATATTCAAACATTAAGTGGGAATCTTAATTCATTTCTGCCAATTTTAGCATTAGGTTATAAAGTCATACTTTATAGATTTCAGAGAGAGTTGAATATAAGTTAGAAATGTTTCCATACTCTCTCTGTGCAATTAGTTAGTCTTGATTTCTCATGAGGTACTTTGCATCGGAGAGAAGCTACATCAATGAAACTTTTATGAAATATGATTATAATTCAAACTTATATGTTTGAGGAAAATTAAAGAGAACAAGGCTTGAGAATTGACTACTGTGTCCATTTTTCTGTTATAGAGTGGTATTTGAACTAAATTTCAACAAGGCAGTTTCAATAAAATTAGACTTTTATACTGTTTTTATATATGGTCTACTTTCCCAGAAGTATTGTATAGTGTTATTACAGTAGAAAGCTTACTTGGTGAGGAAATAAATACTTTCGAAATGACAGGCTTTGAAAACCAAAGGGAAGTGGTTATTGCACCTTCTTATTTATATTCTAGGAACGTATTCAATCAGATCCTCTACAGTATTTTGGATTCAGCTTATGTTTAAAAAGATACCTAAAACACGGCCTGAGTTACAGGAATTCCTTTTGGAGTAGGCACAAGGGTGAAGAACAACCTCATGTATTTATGTCGGTCAGACCTAGATATTCGTAAGTATTAAACACCTCTGAAGAAATAAAAGTCAAAAGTGACAAGAACACAAGAGACTGATTGTGATCTGTGAAAATGCTGTGTTTGATTTTTGGTGGTGTTTAATTTGTAAATTTTAAAAAGTAAAAGCAGTAAAAAGTAACATGGTTTATGTGATGTGATTTTTTTTTTTTTTTTTGCACTGGTGTCATGCCATACTCTATGAAATCTGATATTTATAGAATAAAGATGTATGTAATTTAAAGTCTAATTGTATTCAATCCTGAGTGCCTTAGATTTTCTGCATATATCAGCTAAGCTTTCACTCTCTTTTCCTCTTAAAGATAGAAGCTGCACAGACCTTGAGAGCCTCATTAACAACCCAGAATTGCAATGCAGATCTGAGAAGAGGGAGGGTGTATGAGCTTGGATGTAACAGGCCTTTGAATCTCATGAAACAGAGCAGATTCAGACCAGTTTGGAGTAACTAAGTGACTTATAGACTGACTGTGCCTATGGGTGCAGCTGTGTTCTAATCTATTTCTGATTTTAATATATTTATTATATGTTTACAGGCAGGAAATCCAGGCACTGGGGAGATATGCTATTCAACAATGTGACGATTTACAAATTATTGCTGCAAATAATGTAGAAAGATCTGACTGTGCAGATTTTCTTTTGTTCTTGCACATGATAAACATGCTTTTCTTTACATTAATTCACATCCAATCATTTCTGCTCTTGGAAAAATAATGTTCCAATTTGGAAATCTAAATCCCTGTTTGTTGAAGAGGGATTTCTTTTCATCCTTGCAACTATGTGTTTCTTCCATTAGAGCTATTCTTCTGTTCTCTAGAGAAAATTCTCCTTCTATTTTTCTCCTTTTACTTTTCTCCCTTTTCCTTTCTCTGCTTTTTCCATAGAGAGCCATTTTCTACATTGATGATGAAAAATCCATGCTCAGTGGACTCCTTGTGCTTGGAGTGGCACTATGAGGAATCCTCTGGAGCTTCTTACTCTCCCTGCTGGGCTGAAAAATCACAGCAGACAGTATCCAACAGAGGATGGAAAATCAGAACAGATAGTCTCCAACAGGGGATGGGACAAGGTACTGTTCTGATGCCCTGGGCATGGTGATAATAGGTCACAAGGGAAAGTGTGGGGATTAGCTTCAGCAAAGACGGTAGTGGTGGGTGAGAGGAGCAGCCTGTTTTGGAGTATATTGAGGTGGGTTGTAGAGGTACACGTTCTCTTGTCAGACATGAAGCCCCTCTGCACTGATTATGGTTCCTCATTGGCCCTTTGTTACATAGTGCTGGCAGAAATCAACAAAGTGGCTTTGAAGTTTGCAGAGAAAGATGCAGGCTAGAAAGGAAAGAGAGCTGGACTTGTCAGTTGAAACTGGAAATATTGTACAAGCCTTCAGGGGTCCCTGAGGCCTCTGCTTTCAGATCAGAGAAAGAGCAATTCTGCGTGAAAGAACAGGGGCTGGTTGAATTCCAGAGTGGGAGAATGGGCTCCTAAGGCTCTGCTGAATGAAAAGGAAAATGAAAAGGAGGGAATGCTGCTGAGAAATATTGCTTTCTGTGCACTAGAGTTCAGCACCGTTCCTACAAGTTCAGAGTAGGGGATTTTGGCATAAAACGATGAAGGTTAAGGGAAGACCAGAGAACAGAACACATAACCATAGGCATAAAAGTGCCTTTGTAAATGCATCGCTCGGGATCCTCCATCACTAGATTCTCAATGGTGGTGATGGCAGGAGAGTGGCTATTCATACCACACTGATGCATGGGGTAGGATGCGTTCAACTACTTCTCTTACAGTGCACTGAAAGAGAGAGGATATGCAAAACATATGAGGTTAATAAATATCACGTTTGCAAAAAGCATCACAAGGTATAAAGAATAGGAAGGAGAGAGTTCAAGGAGATATTTATTCATATTATTAACTCATAAAACAGCAGAAATGTAATTGCTTAAAAAGCATATGACATTTATTGTTAACATCCTCATGTTGTATAAATCTTCTCTGTAGCTTGGTTCAATATTATGTACATAAAATGCAATAGGCATTTTGAAAATAGTATAGCAATCTGCACAACAGCAAATCTTGTCCCGATTGTGCATGTACTTCAGACGCTATCATTTTATCACCAGCATCTGGAAGAAAATATAGCAAAGGGTCAGCAACTCACTTGAGTGACTTTACAACACACATGAAGGTGTACATGGATGGAGGAAATGCAATTAACTTGGCTACTAAAGTTAACTGCAGTAGGCCATTTCTTACATAACAGGAATCTGCACACCATAGCTTCCTGTATTTTAGTGAGACACTGACATTAGATAACTTTCATTTTAGGGACTGGATCTACTGGGCTTTTTACATTAACTTGTTGTGGTTTTCTGAACATGCAATTAACAAAACTGAGTTAATTTTTATTATTTATTTCTTAGTATGACTGCAGATGAAGTTCAACTGAAAGCAGCCCATGGAAAAAATGAACTTGTGAAGTTAAAAAGGAATGTGAACAGTCCAGATATAGAAGTTAAAATTTAGTGGAAAAACAGTTCAAAGAAAGTAGGACTGTAATTTGAAGTAACATCTCATTAGTTGGATTAATTACTCACTACCAGCAATAATTGATTTTTAAGGCTGAAAAAAGAAATGTATAGCACTTGAGAAAAGAAAGGATTTTTACCTCTGGTATCTTGAAAACAAGATGAAAGTTCCCTTGGAAGAGTGCGAGATCCTGATTATTTATTTAGGATTAAACTTATTATACTGCTTTAGAAATTTGGTCTAACACCTACAATAATGATTATATCTTTCCATAGTACTTCTTTATCTTTTCCTAATTATCAGCAAAAATAGTTTAAAAGTAACTATTTTTAGGAATGTTGTTTAGATAAGCAGATTATAAGCTGCTGTTTCGATGCAGGGTATATCTCTTCTCACAAGGGTTCTAATGGAGGGCTGTAACCATTCTTCTGTTGTGTGGGGTAGCACATATGTGTAGGTGTCTGGGATCGTGGTACATAGAGCATACTGCTTTGTAACAGAGAACGGGCCATTTCAGTTCCTCAAAACAAGTTGAGCATTCCACATGAAAAAGCAGTAATAATGAGACTGGTTTATTATCCCAGTATGAAATCTGTGTATGACTTTGAATCTCTGTGAGCGACTAGAAGACTCCAGCTATCACAGTAAGGAATAATATGACTTGTCTATTCAAAAATACTCAGAGGAGGAATGCAGTCTTCTCTGGGACTCATGGACTGGTCCAGTCAAAATCTGAGATGGCCTGTTGTGTTTCAGCCTGTCAAGCTATGGCACTTTTGCATTCTGTTGCCACAGTGCTACAGCACTTCTGAGTAGCTGCTGTGTTTTTCTCAGATGTCTCTGAGCTGTAACAGCTTTCTTAAAGCTAATATAAACTAGCTGTGAGTTAACACTTTTCATGAATGCTTTGTAAATTTTTTTTTATTTTTTTATTTTTTATTTTTTTAAACAATAAATGGGAAACATCACTCCCGTTTGCAAGAAGGAGAGGAACAGAAACCCTAGGAACTATGGTGAACCTCACCTCTGTGCCTAGGAGTAATCATGGAACATCCTCTTGGAATACATGGTAAGGCACATGACAGCTAACATGACTTCACCAACGGAAGGTCATGCCTGACAATCTGTTGGCCTTCTATGATGGAGTGATAACATCAGTGGAAAAAAAGGGAAGGCAACTGATGTAATCTACCTGGAGTTCTGCAAGGCCTTTGACAAGGTGTTCCTCCTCCCCTTCCTCACATTCTTATCTCTAAATTGGATAGAGATGGATTTGAAGGGGAGCTGTTCGGTGGATAAGAAGTTGGTAGAATGGCTACAGCCAGAGTGCTATGGTCAACATTTCTATGTCTGTGTGGAGGCCAGTCACAAGTGGTGTAGCCCAGGAGTCCATCTTAGGACTGGTGTCATTCAATATCTTTATCAATGACACAGGTGTTGGAATTGAGTGCCCTTTCATCAAGTTTTCTGGTGACACCAACCTGAGTGGTACAGTTGACACAAAAGAATGAAAAGATGCCATCCAAGGGACCTGAATGGGCTTGAAGAGTGGGTCTGTGTATACCTAATAAGTTTCAATAATGCCAAGTGCAAGCTGTTGCACCTGGGGTGGGATAGTCTCAATAGTATACAGACTGGGAGAAGATCTCATTAAGAACAGCACTGAGGAGAAAGAATTGGGGATTCTGGTGGATGAAAAGCTAGACATGAGCCAGCAGTGTGCACTTGAAGCCCAGAAGGTTGACAGTACCCTGGGACGCATCAAAAGAGGAGTGAACAGCAAGGCAAGGAAGTTGATTGTCTCCCTCTGCTCTTGCAAGGCTCATTTGGAGCACTGCATTCAGCTGTGTGGCCTCCAGCACAAGAAAGCTATGGAGCTATTTTTTTAGGTCCTGAGGTGGGCCAGAAGGATGATCAGAGGACTGGAGCACCTTTCATTGGAAGAAAAGCTGAGGGAACTGGAAAAGAGAAGGCTTCAGGGAGACCTCATTGCATCCTTTTCAGTTCTTAAAGCGTCCTTATGAACAGGAGAGAGACCATGGGCTGATATTGATAGGACAAGGAAGAATGGCTTAACATAAAAAGTCCAGAGGTTTAGGATATATATTAGGAATATATGTATTTTTTTATTTGGACAATTGTGAGGCACTGTAACAGGCTGCCCATAAAAGTAGATACCCCATCTGTGGAGGTGTTCAAAGCCTGGTTGGTTGGGGCAGCCTGATTTAGTGGATGGCAACACTGCTCAAGGCTAAGGAGTTGGAACTAGATGATCTTTAAGCTCTCTTTCAACATAAGCCATTCTATGCTTAAAAATCAAGGTTCTGCTTAATGTTAAGGTTTACTAAATGTTTGAAAAATGCACAAATTTGAAGTATCTAGAAAAGGATACAACGATTTGCTAATCTTCCTTTTTAAAAATTTCTCGGTGCCTGTTGGTTTTAACTTTCAAATGTCAAGCTGCCTCAGGACTAGTTTCAAGAATTGGCCTTTTGTATAGTCCAAGCCCCTGATTTTAGTGAGAGAAACATTTTCCAAAAGCAACTTTGCACCTGAACTTAGATCTTCCTTTGGCTTCCAAATTCCTTGAATGCTTTAAAGGCATTTGAAGTTGGTAATTTTGATTATTTTTTGATTTTTTGATTATTTTTTCCTGAGTCAGTCTTAGTTGCTAACTAGTGATGCTGTCAGTTAGATATTATGTATTTAAATGTTATCAGGCCTGCCTACATGTGATTGTAAATGCTTAAAAATGTGTATGTATATCAACGCAGTGCAACAGAATGATGGAGCACTTAATTAAAATTAGGTTTATTTCAAGTAATTGACAAAAGTTATAATTATTCTTAAGCTTTATTTGAAATTTAGATGTAGTTAGTTTTGAATAAAATCTTCCTGGCATGTTTCCCTGAAGCAAAAGATAAAATAAAGGGAGGATACAAAAAGGGAAATTAATTATTGTTTCTTCCTTGCAGCTTTTAGATTCTCTGGGGCACCTTCATGACCAATCATGATATCTCCTCATTTCAGAGTTAATGAGCCAAAAAGATGAAAGTTGATTCCATTCTTGTTCTTCTGCTTCCACTATAGCAATTGTTGCTGTTCTTCAAGTTTTCTGAAGAGGGCTGAGTTCTGCAAGAAATTCTCATATAACAGCTGATTGTCTTCTTACTAATGGCAAGAAGTTATGTAGCTGCTTATACCTGTGAATTAAAGTGGGGGAAAAAAAAGCACTGGGAAAATTTTAGTTGCAAATAGATTCTGCACTTTGAATTTTGAAAGTTAGCTTCTGTGAAACATAAACATCTTTACTACATATATATATACATATATTTGTATACATAGCATAAAAACATGCTCGAACTGGCGTTGAAAGAGTTCTTGGGTAACATCCCTGCTTCAGGAGAAAGTTACAAAGTTAAGACTGTCATAAGATGTATTACATCTTCATCCTTAGCTACTAGCTAATGTCCTTACGTATTATTGTGAAGAAAATACCTACCAAGGTGTTAGTTGAACACTAGTACAATTTTCCAAAAATGTGCTCTACTGAAATCCATCAGTTTTAAGTGACCCTTGAATTAGACATGCTATTCTGAATACTAGAAGCTAGAAATGGAAAACCAACCAAAGCCACGATAACAAAATCGCTCTCAAGGACTTAAGTCCTTGAGAAAAGCAATGTTGAGTATGGTAAAATAAGGAAATATATATATATATATATATATATATATATTTTTTTTTTTTTTCCCAATAAAGATAATGTTTACTGTCATGTCTACCAGCCCTGGATGTCTGTATCATTCTACCTGAAACATTTCTGTGTACTTTGTCAGCCCAAACGGAGTGATTATTTGAGGCAGAGTGAATTAAGGTAACAGTGTTTGATCAGAAAATAGACTGCAATCTGAAAGATTATTTTGGAATGGTGCTAGAAACAATATTAGTGATCTGTAATCAGTACTTCACAGTGGCTATCTTTTGATAACAGTAGTAGAGAACTTATACTACTACTATACTACTTATAAGTCTATTTTTTATTCAAACTCTTATCTTGAACTTCTTTAATGCATATACACAACTGGTGCTGGGTTCTTTTGCTGCATGTGCTCTAAGCTTAAGACTTTCAATGGAGACAGCTCCCACAACTAAAAATTACTGTTTGTGAGATATAATCCAGTCTAAGCAGGAGAGTTGTCTGAGAATGGTATTTATAGAATCACATTACAACTCTCAGAATAATGAAAGAGTTTTGGAGCAGGCCCCAGGTGTGAAAACAGGCCCAAACAAAGCCCCAGTACCTGTTTCTTCAAAGGGTGATTCTACATTCTGGCATTTCTGTCTATCTTCAGAGCAGCAAAGAATCAGGACAAACAATAACAAGAGAATGATTTCCCAGCCACAGCATGCGGGATAAGCTTAGGCCAGAACTTCATCTTCAAACCGGAATGATGAGAAGCAAACAAGATCAGATACCAGTGAGAAAGAAACGAAAGACCTGTCAGAGGCTGCAGTGGAGTTTGCAGCATCCATTTAAATTATTCCTTTTCCCACACTACAAATCAAGTAATTCTTGTCCCAGTTATTCTGGACAGCAACTTTGATCACTCTTTTTTTTCTCCAGCAAGCAACTTACTATGTCATTGTTTTTCTAATTGTCATGGGTAGCCTTCTATCCTATAGAATAAAATAAATATCCTATATCTTAAATTGAACTTTTGCTTTGGGGTTAAAAATAAAAGCTAAATCCATGTCAGCACTTAAGTCCCGTTAAAGTGAACTGCAATAAAACAGTGCAGTCCTTCTGGAGTAAATTTTTCATAATCTGCGTAACCAACTTATTTATTCTCTGACTCCAGCAAAATTTTCTTGAAATACTTTCTTTACTTTTCTTGAGTTCCAAGGTGATCATAAAACAAAAATTATGAAGCATAATGCATAAAAGTGCTATGCTTTTTCTAGGATTAAGAGGCTTTTACTTATATGCATGACTATGTGCTTTGCCTCCAGTTGAGAATAAAAATAAGCATCTCATGAGACTGAAAACATATTATGATTTTTTTTTTTCTGGCTGCCTTAAAGGAACATAAGTCAATTTGCATTTTGAAATCTACTGAGAGCAACTATGGATCATTAAGTTCTTCTGAATTCCACCTGGTGGAGTGCGTAGAGGAGTCCCCTGCAATATTGTATGGTGACACTTTCATTATCTGAAGCTATTTCTGTGTGCAAACAAAATTATCCTTGTAATGTTGCAATCTCACTGTGCATTGTGTACATGGAAGACTGATTTGCAATGCTGTTTTGGGCCTTTATGATTTACTAAAGGTTGGTGAAGTCCTATGGGCTACAGTGAGCTGTCATTACTTTGGTACTATTTAGTGCATGGATATTAAAGGTAGCAATATTTCATTCCATAACTTTCCGTATATTCATGAAAGGATTGTACTGTGGTACAATAAATAAAAGAATCTGCAGATCCATGTATGTTTTTCAGTATACAATGACTGCTCCAAAAGTAATGCCTCCTGTTGCATTATGCTGGCCCACAACATCAGTGGTGGATGCTGGCAGTATGGCAGTAGAGGTTGAAACTTCCCAGCAGTATTCCATTACATATTCTTGTTGTGCAACAGATGGCAGCAGAGGGGCAATCTGACAAAATGTTGTCTGGCGTAGAAGTGTGCTTCTTATTCATCAGTGTGATTCCAGGTATGCATTGAATCTAATATTTAAGTGATCATTCCTGTTGCCTCTAGTGGGACTAATCTCAGCAATTTTTATGAAATTCACTCTTTCCCATATGCAAAATTTCAAAATATAATGATGTTATCTTTCATTTGATTCTAAGAATGATGTGGAAAATGAATACCTTGTTGTTATTGTTGATTTTATTTGCTTACTGTTAGCCCTCACGTAAAGTCAAAAATATTTGCTGCATTGAAAAAAAAAAAAAAAGAATCAATGCCACAGAACTAGATGTGGGTGGTTTTGAGTTAGCAAAAAAACAGGGAAAGTAACTGATATTCTTTTTTTTTTTTTTTTAATCATATTATTTGTTTCTTTTTCCTATGAATCAGGACTTGAATTCAAAGTTAATTCCCAAAAACAGTGTTAGCATTTTAAATGAGCTGTCTTGGGATGCCTTGTAAAATTGACTTGAATTTTGCAGGAATACAATAACATCTCTTAAAGAACAAAAACTGAAATAAGTTTATCTTTTTTTTTTTTTTTTTTTTTCTCAATATAGTAGTAAAATTGTTTTTAATGGAGGTCATCACAAAACTTAAGGCTATCTTGAATTCCCAGCTAGCTTTTTGGGACATACTGATGACTAAGTTAATGACTTTATTTCTTTTTTGTCAAATATATTTGAGTTTTGCATTTGTCACAAATTGGAGATCAAATTAATCCCATTAAGTCGGTCTTACAACCTTTTTTTCTACATCTATAAAGGGCTAAGAATTTCTCATCTGAAAAACTTCACAACTGTCAGCACTTAATGGGTTTGTCAATGTTATTAGGAGTAAATAATAAACATAGAGAATGACTTGACATGAACTTTAGCAAGCTATCCACAAAGAGCTTCAGTACATAGATCAATATATTTCCTAGAGAGTGACTATTGAAGGCACTAAAAGCTTTGTTGGAAGAACAGCCACATTTTCTTGTTCAATTAGATCCTTTTCTGTACATGTGAAACAAATCCATGATAACAGTTACACAGTGAGAAAACCAAATATGATATATTTCAGTAAAGTATGGTTTTGTTTTCTCTGGCTTAGATCGTGAAGAGAACGGTGTAAATACATTCTAATTTAAAAACTATTTCATACTTTTGGCCTTTGTTACCTTGATGTTTCTGCAGGCATTTATTAACCTTGCATTTCTAATTTCTCCAAGAATTGACTCCTCTTCTATATGGTATTACATTTATTTTATTCAGAATATTACATTGAAAATGAAATCGCATTCACATAGGAATAAGGTTTGTAAACTAAAATAGTAACAGTTTCTTTCATTTTTGTTTTCCCATTCTGCAGTTAATAATGTATACCTTGGAAACATCATGCAGCTGATCCTTCTAAAGGGAGGGAAACAGTTGCTCTGTTTTCAGAGCTGGCTAACACACCCAGCACTTCTGACCAATTCTTGTTCACGGTTTCAATAGTGATATTGAAAACTTTTGAAATACTTTCCCATCTATTCTGTTTGATGAAAAAAAAGTCTTCAAATGTTGTTCTTAGTGTATAGAAAAACATTACAGTTTGCACGTTGTTTTGAAGATTTAAAGT
This sequence comes from Tetrao urogallus, assembly GCF_951394365.1. Lineage (NCBI taxonomy): Eukaryota > Metazoa > Chordata > Aves > Galliformes > Phasianidae > Tetrao > Tetrao urogallus. The sequence goes on along the minus strand of NC_136815.1, from coordinate 76,386,298 downwards.
ATTATATAATTGTTGAAACTAAAATTATTAAGATGATTCAGGGTTTGAAGTAAATCAATTGCAAAGACAGATCAAACGGTGCCCTTTGTATATTACAAAATCACTTAATCTTGTTTTAGAAACTACACATGCTGTATACATGACATATAAATAATACATGCATATATCTAATTAAAGTGATAGCAACTGCCTGTAAGCAATACAAAAAAAACAGGCTGCTTTACTAGGAAAATGTATCAGCTGTTTACAAGTCTGCCAAAATTCAGTTCTTTAGGAAGAGTAGGAAGACTGAGCTTCTTCCCGAGGCTAGCTTTTTTGGAAGTTTCAGCAAAATGATCAAATTTTTTTTCTAATTTGTTTAAGGAAATCACATTATTTTTTCATCTGCAATAAAACCAAGAATATGATGACGTGCTGCAATGAGTAGCACAGTTCTGATGATTGGATACATTTACCCATCAGAGCTGCATCTTCATCAGCCCTTCCCATCCAGAACAAGAAAGCTTACTAGGGACTAACTGAAAATAGCAAGCTTTTAAACTAAGTAGAAGGGAGCTGTAAGTGTGCATTTCAGATACGTATAGATGTAAATGAAGAAGCTGAAAAAGTGTTTTCTGTGGCTTGAAAGTCACTTGCTGTTGGCTTGGAAGCTTTTAACTTGAGGTTTAAAAGACGTCATGAAAAGGATTACTCTTTCTTAAACTCTTGTTAAGCTTTCTAAAATGTTTTGTAAAAGTTTTGAGCACAGCTTACAGGTTACAAAGGTCCTTTAAACTCAAAGAAAACAGCCCCTCTGAAACTGTTTTACATCATAGAAGAGTTCGTAGATTTTCACTGCTGACGATCTCTTTTTGAGAGGGATTTCTTTTGTCATTCAATTTGTTTACTCCTTGCATTTGAGTGGTATAGTAGCACTGTCATCTGAGCTGTCACTGTGATTCGTGATGCAGTCCATCAGTTGGTCTGCATCTTTGTTTTAACAAGCAGATAATAATAACAGAAAACAGTGCTTGAAAAGAGTTTGTCAAGGGGAAAATAAGAAATTGTAGCAGTTCGTATGGGAGAAAGAACAGCAAAGTGATACTATTATTAAAAATTTACCACACTATCAAATTAAGACAGATAAAATGGAAAGTACAGTTGTATTTTGCAGAAACCGTGGACATTTTTTTTGAGATATTTCATTGTAGAACAAGATTGGTTTATACATTTGAAGATTATTTAGTATACTCACGATTTGTAAATGATAGTGTCTGGCTCCCAAGCATTAAGCCTGCATTGGTTAAATAAGGCTACAACACCTGAATATAATTAGTTAAAGCTTCTTCACAATCTTGAGTGAATGTTTCTTGCTTATCTGCTGTATACAGAGAAGAGTATTCATTAGCAAAGTTGCAAAACTACGATGAGATGTAACATCTGTGAAAACATTGGGTACGAGGAAATACTTTTAACTGAGAATAAATTTGATTTCTCTTACCTTCTGTGAAGTCAATAATGCCAATTTACATTCATCTGATACCTTTTGTCTAAAAACAAATGTACATTAAACCTTTACTGACAGTTTTTTACAGTTGTTCAAGGTGATGAAAGCTATACTCAAAAGAAGACATACAAAATTCATGAGTCTATTTTTCCCTAATCATAGTGAAAATCTGATTGACCATTACAGTTACATTAACAACAATAGCCAGCAGTGTGCCTGGGTGGCCAAGGCCAATGGCATCCTGGCTTGCATCAAAAACGATGTTGCCAGCAGGAACAGGGAAGTGATTGTCCCCCTGTACTCAGCACTGGTGAGGCCACACCTCGAGTACTGTGTCCAGTTTTGGGCCCCTCACTGCAAGAAAGACATTGAGGCCCTGGAGTGAGTTCAAAGAAGAGTGACAAAGCTGGTGAGGGGTCTGGAGCACAGGGCTTATAAGGAGTGGCTGAAGGAGCTGGGAATGTTCAGTCTGGAGAGGAGGAGGCTCAGGGGAGACCTTATTGCTCTCTCTAACTACCTGAAGGGAGGTTGTAGTGGGCTGGGGGTTGGCCTCTTCTCTCGTGTAACTAGTGATAGAACTAGAGGGAATGGCTTCAAGCTGCACCAGGGGAGACTTAGGCTGGACGTTAGGAAATACTACTTTTCTCAAAGAGCAGTCAGGCACTGGAGTAGGCTGCCCAGGGAGGTGATAGAGTCACTGACCTTGGAGGTGTTCAAAGAATGTTTGGATTTTGTGTTGAGGGACGTGATTTAGTGAGTACTGTTAGTGATAAGAGGATGATTGGACTGGATGATCTTGAAGGTCTTTTCCAACCGTGGTGATTCTGTGATTCAATGAACAATGAAAACTTTCACCAATTTTATGTTAAGCATTTGCATCTTCACAGTCACAAGCAAGTCTGATATATAATGTATTTTGTCCTTGATCAAATATTTAAAAGGTCAGTTTGTAAGATACACTTGGTTATCCTGGTGCATGCTGCTCCAGCATCCTTGTTTTGATAACAGAGATCTGAAAGAAGAATCCAGTAGGTTTTTCCAACCTTGCATAGTAATCGTAAAATTCTATTTGGGAGTAGTTGTTATGCATAAAAAACAGACAATTTCACTGTAGTCCTACCTCAGCTGAAATGTCTGCACCTGATGAGACATAGAGAATGTGCTTTGTGTAAGTCATTTGACTTTTTTTTGTACCATTGCTGTTATTAAAGTTTTGCTGTCCTGCAGCAAATAAAGTGCAGTTGAAGAAAATCTACTTGTTTGAAAAGTTGTATGTCAGTATCAGTATCATCAATGTTCTGAATCTGGTCATTAGCTTGGAAATGTCTAAGTTATCACAAAATGCATAGAAAGAATGCAGAAATTCAGTTGTTCTAGTCAGCTAAAGAATTAGAGTGGCAGAAAGCTTCCGAAGTTATTACATAGACAATAGCTTTAGTCATATGAGCTTTTCAAAATGGTAAGTAAATATGATACCCCTGCCAGACTGATCATTTTAACCAGCCGTGCGTGAAATTAGTATTAAAGTCAAAGGTAATCTTCCCTGAATTGATTTACTAATGACTTCTGCAGTTTAGTCATTATTAGTTATGAATCAATAGACATTTTTCTCAAAAGCACATCTGACAAATAAATATATTGAAGGTCTTGGTGTGTTCCACTTTTGTTATGAAGAATGTCATGAAAATTAAGCACCTATAAAGAGTATTTGAAAAACAAAAAAAAAAGTCAATCTGTCATTCTTCAGTATTAACTTGAGTAATGCTTATATAAATGGAGGGTTATTCCATTTATATCAATGTATAGAGTTCAATAAAAAAAGATCTATCACACACCTATATGATGAGATATATTTCAGAAACAAGTTCCAGTAGGCTCATCCCCTCCTCCCATGATTTCAGACCTGTAACATCACAGTGAATTTGCTTGGCAGTACCTGGTCAGTCAGCCACCCCAGTCACTGCTTTGCCTTCTGTGGAGAGCTTGCAGGTGGAGGAAAGTAGAGCACATGGGACTATATTATCAATGTCCACCATAGAGACAAGAATATAATTTGTATTTGTGAGTGTTAGCCCATAACTGTGATTACTAAGCACTGCAGCCCCCATTCCTACCCAAGATCTGCGTATGTTCAGTTGCATCAGCAGTATAATACATTTCCAGAGTTGGCAGAAATAGTTGAAATTCTGACGAAAAAGAGATGAGCAAAAAGATGCATTGAATTTCAGCTAACATGAATTCAGTGCTGAAGTACAGCCAGCTGGAGGTAAGAAAAGCCATGCTGAAGACAGGAATGAGACAGTGATTGATAGCCTTGTTTGAGAGATGGATGAGATCAGGCTGACAGCTTCTGGCACAAATTGTATTTCCTGCTGTTCAGGCAACTTAATTTCATTTATGTTCATTTATGCCAGCTGGGTATATCTTATTCTTCTCTTCCTTCTTTTCCTGTCCCCCTTCCATGTGCTGCAGCTTCACATTTTTTTTCCTAAATAGCATCTCAACCTTTGGTAAAAAACATAGTTAAAAGACAGTTATTCACTTAATCCATCTGTCTGATGTATCTTCAGTTCTCCCTTCTGTGTTTTCGGTGAAAAAGGAGAGCTTTGTGTGCTCTTTATGATGATTCTATCCGGACATACGCAGTTCAGACCAGAGGCCAGTGTCAGTTTATTGACACTGACCCATGAAATATTTGTCTGTAGTCCTGTTATCTGCCTGCTTTTCCTTGGCTTTCAAGCTCTGTATTCCCTGTGACTCTGAAGTTATATAGTTAGCTTGCAATGCAACTGCTGCCCCCAGTGTGCCATATAGAAATGCACCAAATATGCTGTCATCATTAAGATAAATTATGTCTTTTTGTGAACATCTGAGTCTGTATTTTTCAATACAAAAAAGCAGATGTGCTTGAATTAGGATTTAGTATGTCACTGAAATGCTGGAAATACGTTAATTATTTAACACACCTTAGAAAAGGGAATTAAAAGGATTCATGCTACCATTCTGTGTAGTTTATGATATTTCTGTTGCAATACTGAAGCAGAAATAAAACGTCAGGAAAAAAAAGTAGGAATAGTAGAATTCAGGTTTGAATTACAATCTTGCTGATAATTGTGAACATTTAGCAAGGATATGATGTCTTTCTAAATGTCATTGGTCCTAGATCTGAGCTGGTCCATTTTGACACTCAAATAAATTGCAGAATATAAGTGCTGATGGCATTTTACAGTGACAATAAATAAATAAATACAATTGAGGAGATTAATGTTATTCCGTATTTTTAAACAGGCACATTTTTACGTATAGTATCTTACACACTGAATATATGGACCTATGTGTTTATTTACGTAATACACATGTTTAGATGAGCACTGCAATGATGGCTTGTAAGATTGCTAAGATGTCGTAAGAATGCTTTCCAAGCATTATAATTGCACTGGATTAAGAGGAGTCAAGAACTCTGTTCCGTGGAAATTTGAAAGACAATTCCCATGTCCTTAGACATTTTGGCAAAGGAAGAAAGGGAAGCAAAGAAATGAGGGGCTTGTCCCTACATCTGATTGCAGTTGAGTTTGTAGCTGCCTTCATCTACAGTTAAAGAAGAAAAGCAAGCTACTGCTGAAGGCTTGATTCAAATGTGAAACTTGAGTGACTCCAAAGGCTAAATATTCTCAGCATAGAACATTACAAGGTTATTGAAAAAGTACATTTGGGAGGTAATGCAAAACAATCCTTGATTCCCACATGATTCAATAGGCTAGCTCTTTATTTCATTATGAATCTGTGAGATATACTAGTTTTCCGTCATACATACATTAAATTTAGTGTTAGGATGTTCACATTATGAAATAATCTGAAAATCTTCTCAGCTGCATAGTTGCAGTGCCATCTTTGATAGTTTTCTCTAGATACCTTAAAATATTCTCTTTCCCACTTAAACCCTCACTTTTCCATATTTCCCTTAAAATAACTAATACATTACTTTGCTGTTTTTTAGATGGGTAAAAGCATTTTTTTCCCCCCTCATTGCTAGCTATTATATTTGAACTGGTCAAAGAGAGTGAGATTTTTTGCCAGAGTGGAAACACTCATTAAAGACTTCAGCAACTGTCTATTTAAATATCATTAGAATAAAACTAGTGTATATGTACTATGTATTCAAAGACTTCTGTACTGCAAGGTACAAAATATTAATAGTAACATTTCAAAGCTTTGCTTAAGTACTTGACAGTTGAAAGAACTTAAATGAGAGGACCAAGAACCTGGTGCTTGTGGGACTCCTTTGAGACGTCATCCCTACTTCTGTGAGGTGACTTGGTAATTCGGAATTTATTGTCTTTGAAGTCCTTAAATAATGACTAGTTCCTTTGAATTCAGGATGTGGAATGATCACTTGCAGAAATTGTTTGTAGGTCCAGGATTTAAAATAACGTTAACTAGAAGATATAGAATGCTGATATCTGTATGAGCTTTTCTTATGATGATGAACAAACATGTTGACAGAAAGACACAGCATTAGCATTTCCATTAAACTTTTCCTCTGATGTGTGGTATTGTAAAGTAACAGATTTGGCAAGCACGTGAATGGATTTGTCAAAACCCCCATGGAATTCTGAAATACTGCATCAGAAAGATCTATTTGTTGATGCATCAAGATGATTATTTTGAAAATATGTTTTAAATATGAAATAAAACGAAAACAGCTTTCTGAAAAAACTGCACTTGTGTACTGACCAATATACTACAAGTAGTTTTAATTTTCTTCTTTTCCTACAGTAATGAACATACTGATATTGCTGATATGATGAAATGATATTCATGAGTATCAATGGCCAATAACAATTTTACAGATGTTTTCATTTAAAATGTTGTCTACTAAAGCAAATGTGTAAAAGCAGAACTAAGAGAATTATTTTTCCTAGATATAGAGAGAATATTTGCTACTGTGACAGAACAAAAGGCTATGGGATTTGTTCTGTTCTGCTGTCTAAGAGGAATGAACTAGGGATTCTAGGAAATACTGATTGTCAGAAAGTAATATTTAATTTAGTATGAAAATCTCAAGAAAATGTTCTTGAATCTGGCATACTTAGCAGTCTCAAGGAACCATGACTACATTTTGTTCAAAGGAAAATTTCTCATGAGAAAAATGGTTTTCTCATCTGACAACTTGCTCTTGATCAAGTTGAAGGACATTATAAGTTTGGTTATTTTTTTGTAATGAGAATGGTACAGGGACGATACTGGCTACTTCATAGGAAAATGAAAGAAAACAAAAACAAAAGCAAAGTTATGAACCTGCAAGATGGAGCAGTTGAATACTGTGATGGAGAATGAGGGATTTTTTCCACCTCAGGAAAAAAAGGCTTAAGATTATCAGAAAGATTCAAGGATGTGGTCCAAAAAAAGGCTGGAGACATCATTACTGCTTCATTGGGAATGCTCTGTGCCTTGTCAACACAGCCTCTTGTAATTAAAGGGAAATTGGAGATCAGTATGTAAAGACTGATTGACTTTCTTCACCTCCATCTATTTTTTCATAATTTCATTGGGAAAAGAGTCACATAGCATGACATTTACTTAAGCTAAATGCATCACTACCTACTTAGGATGCTCTAAATCCATGTAAATCATGTTCGTGTACAGATTTATGTGCAATGGAAAACAGAATCATTTATCTCCCATGAGAAAATCTGACATAAAGGGACTACGGACATTACGCAAGAGCAAATCTAGGGATAATTGATGCCAAGGTCATATTATTTACTAAATAATTATGTGTTAGTAGCAAGTTCTATACAAAATGATCCAAGGGGTGGAATACATCCCCTACAAGAACAGGCTAACAGAATTGGGGCTGTTCAGCCTGTAGAAGGGAAGGCTCCAGGGAGACCTGATAGAAGTCTTTCAGTATCTAAAGGGGGGCTGTAAGAAGAACATAAGAAGAAGGGGAATTGTTTCAGGTTAAAACAGGAGATTAAGATTGGATATACAAAAAAGGCTGTGATAAGGGTAGTGAAGTGCTGGAACAGATTGCTCAGAGAGGTGGTGAATGTCTGGAGATATTCAAGGTCAGACTGGACTGAGAGAGTGGTGGGGTGATGGAACAGGCTGCCCAGAGAGACTGTGGATGCCCTGTCCCCAGAGGTGTTTAAGGCCAGGTTGGATGGGGCCCTGGGCAATCTAATCTAGTACTTAGTAATACAGTACTCTAGTAGGACAGCTGGCAACCCTACCTATGCAAGGATTTGGAACTTAATGATCCCTAAGATCCCTTCCAACCCAAGTCATTCTGCGATTTTATGATTCTAAGATTCTGTGATCAGCATTGTATACATTCTGCATACTTTCTGAGACCTGTTTACTTCCAGCATTTTTCTGTGAATGAGGAAACAGCTTGAGAGAAATTTTTTTTTTAACATTAAATTAAATTCAGCTATGTTATATATGAGGATTGGAGGCTACATCCACATAAGCAAAGTGAATATGCCTAGGACCAGTCCTTTTCACTGAAGGCAGTTGGCACAGAACAGTGCACACATGTGCCATTAGCTATGTCAGCATGGAAAACAGACGGCTGGGTGCAGACTGCCTGGCGAGGATGGTCAGTGAGCCATCACGAGCAGCATGGTCCAGGAGTGTACTAGCTAGCCAAGCTCCAGAGTTCCCAAGCACAGCTGTAGAGCTTCCCAATTTACGCAGTGAAGTTCCAGCACTGGGGTTTCTTTCACTTACTGGCATAGGCAGTTGTCAGGTTCCTTTCCCCACCAGCACCTCCTCTTCTGAATGGCATTAAGGGCGGCAGAAGGAACACATATGTATTCAGTGCAGTTACTTGCACAGGGATGTTATTGATTATGACATTCCATTTAGTGTGAATCTGACTCTCACAAAGTGAAATATCCAGCAGAATCTTGCAGATATTTGTCAAGTGAACTGTGTGACTGTAAGGTCTTCTAAAAATTTACAGCACTAATCCTAAGTTTATGAAGCCCTTTTGTAGGACCTGATTGTTCAAAGCACTTAGCCAGAGGCATAAACCATGGGGAAAAAAAGGAAGAATATTCTTATTTTCATTTAAACAAGTACCTTTTTGGATGAGAGCCAAGGAGTCATATACATAGAGGGACAGAGTGAGGCTTGCAGTGAGAGGGTTTCACAGAATCACAGAATTGCCAGGGTTGGAAGGGACCTCAAGGATCATGAATCTCCAACCCCCCTGACACATGCAGGGCCACCAACCTCCACGTTTAATGCTAAACCAGGCTGCCCAGGGTCCCATCCAACCTGGCCTTCAACACCAGATTAAGACTATAAAATAGTATCCAATGTTCTTAGCATTTCTCCTGAGAATTTGGTGTCTATCTCAGCATGAAAGTGGATTACTTGAGTTTCACAAATCTGAGAATGAAACGAGATGAGGCAGTGAGCTGGCAGAGGAAGTGGCAGTATCTTAAAATTTCACTGGAAGTTAATTTTGTGAAGCCTCAGAAATATTTACTGGCACCTCTTCTCTAAGGCTTTAATTACTTTCAAGAGGAAATCACAATTTTAACAGGCCTTTAACTTGTGTTTTCATGATAAATTATACAAAATAGTGAAGTTTTGCTCCTGTTAGAAAATAACTGAATAAATAAGTTAGATCATATTTTAAAGTTCTGAGCATGCAAGTAGCATAAATCGTCTGATTGTAATAAATTTTTTTACCCCCTTTGAAGTCCTTTGTAAAACAGTCTTGCAAGATTTGAAAGAGAAAAAGTGTAAGGTTTGATATTTCCAGAAGAAAAGACTCTTATCAATTTTCTCACTGTACAATAATTGTAATAATAGAATTCTGTTTCATCTTTAATATAAGGCGGAGAAGTAGAAAGCAAATTTTATGTCTTAGCAAAGAGATTACTATTAATGAAATTACTGTCTTCTTGCAAGTATCAATTTGCTGTTTATTAATGTACTAATACATTGTTTCAGACTCCTATGATGTACCATACCAGAAGGGAGAAAATTACAAGTGTCATTTGAATTTTTGCTGTAACTCATCATATTGTATTACATGAAATGGAGGTGAAAAGCTTCATGTAGGCAAGTGACGTGATGCTGCTAATAATAGCATATTCCTAAACCCATTTGCTTTGAAATATTCATATCTGATACCCGAAATAATGATCTCTGTTTCAATTTCTGAAGAATTCTTTCCTCTCCTGCATTCCTCCAAAATCTTTCCAAAAGCTAATGTGCTTCTCCTTCGAGACGTAGAAAGGCTGGCATGGGTTGAAGATGCCTTATAAAAACATCAGTCTCCTTATCTCTAAGCTCTCTATTTCTAAGGGAAGCAAAGATTCTGTGGAGAGACTTCTAAGGAAAAATTATGTAACAGTTCAAGTTTTCCAGTATGTACCTGGAATAAGTGCCATAGGTTTTCCCTGATGTTTTGTCAGTCTCCCAATTCTGAATTTTGACTGAATGAGTATGAGGAGGTCACTGGGATGTGGAAGCAGCGTGTAAGTGGCACTGGCTCAGCTCCTTTACATTCTCTTCACACTCCCAGGTCACAGCTGTATGAATAGAGCCTCAGAAATATTTACTGGCACCTCTTCTCTAAGGCAGAAGCATCAGTTAGGACATTTGTATTCTCCAGAGCCCAGGACAAGCATGTGAGACTTTGAAAGACATGATCTGAATGGAGAAAAGAAGCTCTTGATTTCTATGACAAGAAGACGTCATGCAGGGAAATGGGAACAAGATCAGAAACATTCTGAGGAAGACATATTTAGAATCTTTCTGAGTAGAAAAATGTTCTTTTGTATAAGGTCAGCATAAGTAAAGAAAAATACCACCTTATCTATTCTTTTCAAATTAGACTTTACAAATATTTTTAAAGTTGTTTTCTTCTTCTAAAATTGTTTTAGCATTCATAAATAATTCACATTTTCTCTCCTTATTTAGCCACATAAAATTCTAGTTGTTTCTTTTCTCTTTCATTCCTTTCCTGAGACCAAACCATCAGAGAGCAAAAAGCTGCATCAGAGACTAGGCCTTTTTGTAAATTTCAGTTAGGCTTCAGTACTGTAAGGTATTATTCTTCCTTCCTTTCCTTCCTTTCCTTCCTTCCTTTCTTTTTGCAAACTTTTAAAATGATTAAACAAGCTGAATATTTCCTGAAAGAATTCTCAGAAATGGTTTTCTATGTATAATGGAAGATAAGTTTCTGCATGTTCTCTATAGTGCATTTCAAAACTTCCCAAATAATTATTTTAGCAGGAGAAATTTAGCTGCTTGGTGGAATAACATTTTGATTTATTGTACATTACAAGTGCGCAAGAAGAGCATAAAAATGGTTCTAGAAATCATAGTAGCAATCTCAATCTATACAGATATGAAGGAAAGTCCAATTTGTTTAAACCATGCCTTCTGTTGACGTGAAAATAGTGGAAGTTATAATCACTGTGATCTGAAGAATCCAAACTAAGTTCTTTATAAAGGAAGATAAAAGGTCTAAATATATGATGCTTCTTACAAAGCCAAGGATACTAAAATTATTTTCTTTTTACAACATGTTAAACACTTATTCTGGATTACAACAAAAACTACCAAGACTGGGGAACAGAGGAGTCAGGTTTGTCAAGTTTTGAAAAACCTCCTACTACATATACATATACATCAAGATTTTCACCACTATCCATTCTACGTTATTCACTTTTATTCCCCTAGAATATTGACATAACAGGATAAATTATCTGTGCTCTGACAACAAGGACATCTTGGCAACTACATCCCCGTTCACGCTGTATGCTGCACTGCCAATCAGTTTGGCTTCAGACTTCAAATGGAATGAACTACAAAGTTCCAGAGAGATTCAGAAATCTTTTTTACAAAAGTACATATCCTATTTTAGTATTTTTTTTCTGAAGTTGTATTGAGGAAAAGCCAAACAGTACAAATCCCTTGAGATGTCAACATTTCAATTAACAACTGTATTTTCATACAGAATTAAACTGTTTCCTTCCTCTTATCAGCATACCAGCATCTGTTTATTTTGTTTTTATACATATATTTAGAGTCACACCACTGCATTGCCTGAAACTTCTGAAATTTCTGAGATATGTTCTTCTGAGTCAGAGATATCATGGATCATCAAGTTCCAAACCTCTGCCTCTGATAGGATTGCCAGCGGCCGGTCAAGTACTAGATCGGGCTGCCCAGGGCCCCATACTTTGAATGTCTGCAGGGACAGGGCATCCAAAACCTCTCATGGCAGCCTGTTCCAGCACCTCACAACTCTCTCAATAAAAAACTTCCCCCTGACATCTTATTTAAATTTCCCTTCCTTTAGTTTAGCACACATATTAAATGTTTTGAGCTATTTCACCAGGTTGTTGTAAAAAATGAACTTGGCATCCTATGTAAAATTGTAGCTGTTTTGTTGGAAAATGGGACATGGCTAGGAGGGGAAGTAGAGAAGGGCTACACAACTAACTCTAGCACTCCAAATTCTGAAATTGTTTGAGTAGACAGAACAAAAAATGAAAGTAGAACATCTAGGTGGACAACTGCGCAGTTTTATAGAGGTTTAAAAATTCTCATTATATATAAATAAACCTGTGTCGGTAAACCAGCTCCTATCCTTCACAGTACCCATGTAGTGAGAACAAATTTTAGAAAGCATAGCACTATTAGTAACTGTAGACAGATGGGCTTTCTATTTACCATTGTTTCTTCCACTGATTCCCCAGACAGCCTGAGGAAAGCATGCGTTTATAAAGATCTCAGATACCTTCAGCAAGAAGAGTACTACCCATCAGTATCTGAATCACAGTCCTCTCTTTCAAATCATATTTTGAGCACATCCTATAATCTGACCTGTCACACATGCCAGCCAAGTGGAAATGACAGTGAGTGACAGTAACAGGCTGAGTAAGATGGCTGCCAGGAGTGCAGAGACACACAGGACCCTCAGTCAACCGAACCACAAATCCATTAAGTGATTTAATTTTGTGTATTCAACTGTGGCACAATTTTTTACAGTAGGAAAGAGAAATACACACATATTAAAAAAGCACACTTATAAATAAAGAGGTTGAGAAATAAAAGGAGCCTGAGAAGAAGTACACGTGCTTGATTATTTCATATTTAGCAGATGCTACCAACATTACATGCATGTGCAATAAGCCATTATGTAATACCACCTACAATTCAGAAAATATTTCATCAGTTTGATTGGTTTTGAATGATAGTGCAGAAAAATAAACCACCACCAAATTCCATGAAAATAGGCTTGTCAACTTGATTTTTATTTGTAACTATTTTCCTATCACTTCCATTTTCTGGTTGACATGACAGTGGCTGAAATACAGAAAGAATGTATTTTAACAGGAGTTAAAACGTACAGTTTAAATCATGTACACTTACTTGTTCCAGGCTCAGCCTTGCATCTTAGATGAGACCTCAAAAGCAAAACCGGTATAAAAACTTTTGGCACAGTTTTATATGCTTTTAAGTATTTTACTTTTTTTTTTTTTTTTTTTTTTTTTTCATTCTCTCTGTCAAAGATTACTTTGGTTCATTCTGTGTTAATAATTTCAAATGCAGTAAATTCTATTGAAAAAGAAATGTCCCAGGATATTCCTATTCTGAGATTGCTGAGCAACTCCTGAAGAGGCAAGGTGAAGACTTATTGCCTTCCTCCTTTTTCTGTCTCAATAATGTGATAAACATACGGTGAACTCTGACATTAAGTAATGCCAAAGTAATGTGCTAATTATCAGTGTTTATTAGCCACTGTTAGTTTAGCTACTTAAGCTGCTTGTAGCTGGAAGATTGTTTATAAAACAAACACAGAATTAGAAAACAGTAACAATAAATTATTATTCATTTTTTAAATATTAAATGATATCTGCTTAGAAAGACATTACTTCAACTAATAACAGCCAGAGGTACCTCACAGAAAAGAAAGTCAACATGGTACTCTTAATTCTTTCAACCCTGATCAAGTACAGCTGTGTAGTATAGTTGCAGTACAACTCATAAGACTTTATAGAGCCCACACAGCAGTATATTTTAAAGCTAGACACATTCATTAAGTCAAGGTTGAACAAATCTCCATGAAGTACAAAACTGCATGATCATACGAGACAGTATGTGCTGGTGCTAATAGGCTTCCTCTCAGTGTAAACTCATGACTTTGTTAGATCACTGTGTTTGCTCTTCTGAATAACAAATGTAGAATATTTCGTCAAAGAATCACTGCCTTTGGACAAGAAACTTTAGTTGTGTTTAACAGGGAATGGGTTTTATTTTAGTAATTTTTGAAACTATTTCATTCTGTATGAGGGTTTTAATTTTTAGTAAGAAACTCATAAAAACTCAACCCCTGTAGGAAAAATGCCATTGATCATTTTGTTCTCAATCGAACCAATTCCTAACTGTCAGCAAAAAGACTCTCAGTCAGACTTCTTTACCTTCTAGGAGAAATTGCATGTCACTTTGATGTGTCAAATGGCATTCTGTGCTGGGTTTTCATAATATGCCACATAAATCAATGGATACATTTTTAATGTTTTGAATGCAGGCCAAAATAAGCCTTCTGGGTAGATTGAGCCGGGTTCAAGAATGCACTGCATGAATACAAGTCTATGTTAATTTAGATGCTTGAGATGAGTGCCAGAATATGCTTGGAGGAGTAAAAATGATGAATCAAAAATACAGTTACTTGTAAGTGATGAACATTTATTCTGTCCTTTGTATGCAGTCACAGGCAGATGCGCTGGTTGCAAGGCTTCTCCTTAACTGTCGGTTATTGGACCAGAGATACTCAAAGGCAGCTGAAGCTCAAACAATTCTTACAGCACTGTGGGTACATCACACAGGTCTGCCTGTGCCTTGAAACACAAAAAGACATGAAGCTCACAGACAGGAGGCAAGCTGGGTTTTATTCAAGCCTTGGCACGACCTTTTGTGTAAACACAAGCTACAGAAAATAGGGGGGTAAAGTAACTTTTCCCCACTTATTTATTCTAATTAGTAGAGTATAGTATAACTATAATTATATAATTAGAATAGTATAACTAGTATAGCTGAAGAGACTGCATAATATTCCCTTTTTAATTTCTCCGAGAATATGCACACTCATATTTTAATTTATTTTTCACCTTTCTGAAAGCATTTAATGGTCTAAAAGAAAGCTTTGTGTGCTTTTATATACAATCTAGTAAAAACTTTTTTTTTTTCCAAAACCATCTTATAAATAGTTATTACTCATTTTCCAAAGAAAATATAGATATCTTAATTATGGATAATTTAGTTATAGATATCATTTTATATTATTATACAGATATCTTCATTGTATAGATATCTTATTTATCAAGACTAACACCAGCAAAGCCAATAAAACTGTTTCATTGGAAGAGAACTGAAACTAAAGTGGTTCTACTTCCTTCCTTCCTGCCTTCTTACAAGTAATGTGGAGTGTATCGTTATATATAGACTTTTGCTTTTCAAGAGATTTCCTTGTGTTTATGCTAGTGGAACTGAAAATGAAGTTCTTAGAATGACCATTTAGCCTTTGATGCATACTAATCAATATAAACTTATCACTTTTCCATATTGTAGTTAGAGGTAAAGATTCACCAGATTTGTCAATAAATAGGAATAGTAGCAATTACTCTAGATTTATCCTATCCTGTCTTCAATATGCCTGCAGAGTAAAATTGTTTGCTAATATTCTGAATAGAAACCTAAGAATAAAGCACCTCTTCAACAAATAAAGTTAGAATAACAGACTTTTTTTTTAAAAAGACCTGAATTCTAATGAAATTACTCTTTTTTTTTTTTTTTTTTTTAAAAAAAAAGAGACATATCATGGCTATGGGTCAGAAGATCACTAACTGCCACAGTTTTCCACCATGGACTTTTTAATGAGGGCCACGTACCATTCCCTGAAGTGGCTGTTTGTCAGCAAGGGGCTGTGGAGGGAGAAAAGTGGATAGAAGAATATTCTCAGAATTGAAATCCATGCTTTCAGAGGGTCAGATGCCAAATGGATTGAAGCTGGGTCAGTTCTAGACTTAAAATCTGCTACATGGCATACTGGGCAGCAAATTTTGTAAGGAGTTACACTGCTAATAATGCTTAAGGAGAGAGCTGGCAAAAGCAAAACAGAAAATTCCCAAGAGACAGTTCTAGTTTCCTGCTGTATTGGGCTTTCTGAAGGTGGACCTGTGGCTGCCTTTGTACGTAAGAGCATATTTTATGCTCCAAAACAAGCAAAGTGATTGTACAGTGGAATGTACAAACCTTGTTCTGGATATCTCATATCCCACGCTTCCTTTAACATATTTTTCATGAAAGGAGGATGAATAGATTTCTGACCATTAAGTTATCTAGTGACCTAATGTTCATTAATAAACCAGGGAGAAAATCACCTTTCAAAATAATAAAAATGATGACGTAGCAGGTAAACAGATCTGCAAGCATTTTCCCTAAATTTCGCAATATTGCCTGTCAAACCTGAATTATACATATATACATATATATATACATATTTAATTACTATCATTTTCTGCAAAATAAATAAATAAATTAATAAACTCCTGGTTTATGGTCCTGTCTCTGATGAGCCCACAACACTGCAGAGATTTTGATACAGTTTAATGCGTTTTTGCTTATTTTATCAGAAACCACAAGAGCAAAATAATGCAACATATTCTAATTTCAATACTGACATGAAATGCCAGTGCAAACTTCAGGGATTTGCTATCAGAAACATGTCATCAGATATTGTAAGTTGAATATGACCTTGGTACATAATTGGAAAATGCTGTACGGATTCTGGGAGAAAGATATTTTCAGAAGTAAAAGATAAAAAAGATACACTTTTGTTGAAATCCTCATATCTTTTACTGAAGATTTGTGCTAGAAAACTGACTCTTTAGAATCATATTGTTGAATCTCTTCCCTGTTATTGTTTTTGTTTTGAATAAAAGTTTTACTTAAATATTAAGACTAATAAGTGGCTCAGGAAGTAAGAGAGAAAAAAAAAACAAAACAAAAAAATTCTCTTACCATACACTCTTTGAGGAAAAAAAAAGCAAAAACAAAAAACTTTTGTCAACAGGCCTTTTTTTTTTTTTTTTTTTTTTTTTTAAATCATACACCATGAACTTATTTGAAACTCAGTAATAATTCCTCAGAGACTAGTACAAGAAAAGCGACCATGATTTTTGTGAATATTTCATCCAGTTAAAATACTTGTTTTTCTGAGGTTGCACATTAAATCATCTTTGGGCTTTATCTCATATTTACTTAGCACACAGTTCTGTTAGTTTAAGATGGTGTGGCATGAGCTGCTTGCTATTGTTCTCTCTTGTCTATATCCTCATGTTGATAAAAATGGTAAAATGAAATATATGCTCACAGCATTATGCAAGTATAGAAGATCTTCTTAACCTACCATCTGCTTGGCCTGGAAACTTGCAGTGGGATTGAGTGCATCCTCAGGAAGTTTACAGATGATACCAAGCTGAGTGGTGCAGTTGACAGCTAGAGAGAAGGGATGTTATCCAAAGGGACCTGGACAGGCTTGAGAGGTGGAACCATGCCAACCTCATGAAGTTCAACAAGACAAGTGCCAGGTCCTGCATCTGGGTCAGCACAATACAGGTTGGGCAGAGAGTGACTTGACAGCAGCCCTGAGAAGAAGAACTTGGGGATGCTGGTATATGAAAGACTCAACATGAGCTGGCAATATGTGCTTGCAGCCAAGAAGGGCAACCAAGATTGCATCAAAAGAATCGTGACCAGCAGGTCAAGGGAGGTGATTCTGTCCCTCTGCTCTTGCGAGACCCCACCTGGAGTGCTGTGTACTGTTCTGGGGCCATCAACACAGGAAATGGAGTTGTTGGAGCAGATATAGAGGAGGATCACAAAGATGATCAGAGGGCTGAAACACCTCCCTTACAAGAACAGACTGAAAGAGTTGGGGCTGTTCAGCCCAGAGAAGAGAAGGCTCCAGGGGGACCTTACAATGACTTTCTAGTATCTCAAGAGGACCTGCAGGAAAGATGGGGAGGGATTTTTTACAAGGGCACGTAGAAACAGTTTGAGGAGAAATGGTTTTAAACTGAAAGAGGGTAGATTTAGACTAGATATTAGGAAGAAATTCTTAACTGTGAGCATGGTGAGACACTGGAACAGGTTGTCTAGAGAGGCTGGGGATGCCCCACGCTGGAGGCATTCAAGGCTGGGCTGGGTGGGGCTTTGTGCAACCTGGTCTTGTGGGAGGTTTCCTTGCCTACAGCAGGGAGTTACAACTAGATGACCTTAAAGAACCCTTCCAACCCAAGCCATTCTATGATTCTGCAAAGGGTGTAGCATGAAATGACATTGCTTTCTATGAACACCCATCTTCAGTACAGAATGTTTTCCTATTTTCTGCTATATATTTTAAATAAAATGTCCACATCTTGAAGCTAAAAGATATAACACAACATGCTAATGTTCAGCCTAATATTTTAATAAAAATACTGAATTGAAATAGTTGCTTCTGTGTGCACTTAAAAAGAGTTAATATGTATATCCCATCTGCATAGCATCAATGTTGGTAATGGCTATTTTGAAGTTTAGTCACTGTTTCTTAAAATTTTGTTTCATTAAGGTCCAACTGTAACTCTATATTGATGTACTGAGATGTTTGGTTTAAAACCAGTATATTCCTAGTTTACCTGAAAATTGAGCTTTTCTCAGGGATCCGTATTTCAGAGTGTGGCAAGAGGAGCCACTGCTATTTGCTGAACTCTCACAGACTTTCTTCTTTCATCCCCTCTCTCATGGCTGGAGACTATACAAAAGAGAAGAAACATTACTAATAAATGGATCTATGAGGACTCTATGCTGACATGACCAATAATAAGTAGTGTGCAGGAAATGGTAACTAATGGCAGCTGAGAATGTCTTCTTGCTCAAGGCAGTGCTCTGTCAGGGATGGATGAGCTGACTAGTGGCAAGAGGGCACAAATCTCCCCTGTGGTGCTGTGCAAAGGTAGGACTCTCAAAGGAGCAGGGTTACAGCTAGGTTAATTGCACTTTCTTCTGAGAAGCACAAGCAAGCGAGCACAGAGCATGAGCACAATACAGCTGTAATGCTTTCAGCTCAGGAGCTAACAGCTGAGGCTATGTTGAGGTATTCTTGCATGCTGCTTCATTCATAGTGTTGGCCATATTCTCACAGTCTCAACTTGCTTCTTCCAACTAGAAATTTGTAACTCAAAGCCAGAGGCTCGAGCCACCACGTCTTCCCTATGGAATTATAAGATTAACACCATTTTGTTTTCTGTTGTCTTGACTCCAAGTCTCCCATTTACTATTTGTCTGTTTCATAGTCACATATTGTGTAAGGAAATTATTCAGAATAGCTAATGAGTCATTATTCCCTATTAAACATGTCTAGGGAAGTAGAGATAATGTCTGCATGTATTATAATGGCAATTTCAGACCGAAGGTATAAATCTGGGTCACGATATACAGATTTGATATGTTGTGTAATTATATCCTGTTTAGATCTTACTCATTTTAAATATGGAACTAAAAAATAACTTTTCAGCTTTTGTCTACTTTGGGCAAGATACGGATCCAGTCAAGAATGAAAGCAGTTGTGATAAACTTCTCTGAAACCCAAGCATCTAATGTGAAAAAAGAACAGAAAATAGGTGACTACTGGTGCTCTGCAGAATCTGCTGTTAGGATGCCTTTCTATTACTGTGTTTTCACATTTTGTCTAATACATATTATGTTCTAACAGGTTTTCTTCAGTTTGTGGAACATGTTGTTTAAGTAAGCCAGACCATGCTAAATAGCCACAAAAGACTGGAACTTTCTTTGAACTCTTCTTGGAGACAAACGCTTATGCTTAATTTTAAATTGCTACCCTCCTTCTTTCCATTTGGAATTCTCCAAGTGTTCTAATTAGGTTTCCCTAAGGGTCAGAGAATATGAACAGTTTGAGCACAGTCTGGCTTTTTTAAGTGCTTGGAAATCTACTGTTATTGCTATTTAAGGAAACATAAGAGAAACTCAGCTGCCCTGGCTAGCATAGAATAATTAATAATAATAGCTATGCAGTAATGACAGATCCAGGTTAATTGCATACTAATTAAGGGCTACAGTAAAGCAAATGACTATTTGCATTTGAAATAATGTCTTGTGGCCGTGGAAGCTCACAAAAAAAATGTACTGTATCCTCTTGACAAGATCTCAAATGGGAATGAAATTCATTTGACGCATGTACTCGTGATCATTTAGTTTGAGAAGTCAGGGCTTTGAGAGGCTCTCTGCAGTGAGACAGCAACAGTTGTTAACAGAGAATGGTTTGATAGGAGCTGAAGTTAAGTTCTGAACTGGTGAATGGAGAGAGAGGTTAGCAGAACTGGGAGTCAGTAAAAAAATAATTAATGGACAGCACTGAGTACATGGAACTATTCAGCATGAAGAATTAGAATTCCAGTTAGTGACAACCAGGGAAGGAAGCAAGAGAGGTGTTCCTCTGTTAGCTATTCCTGGAAGCTTAAAAAGAAGATTAAGGAGCTTGTCAGTCAAAGGATGAATAGCTGAAAAGAGTGCTGACCAGCCATGAACTATATAGAACTTGGTGCAGTTTGGAAAACTAGTTTGAGGCTGTACCTTAGGCATCTGTTAGTGTGCTGTGAGATAAAGAAAAAGGCATGACAGGTTATTTGGGAGAGCAGGGACACCTGATATATTAAATAATCAAAAAGATGAACTAAACACTCTGAAGAACTTCTCATGTTGCTATAAACAGGGAAAGAGTAAAGATATTCAGAAAGACAGCTTGCAGTCAGGCACTATTAACTATATAGGCTAACTGTAGGTTGTCATTCTGGATTTCTCCTGTGCCTTACTCTTTAAGGACTTCAGTCACATTTAAATTAGAACTGTTCCTCAGATGAGTGGGAGCAAAGGAATACGGATACTAAGAGAACAGAAAAAATAAATGGATTCAGATCTACTGCTTATATTTGAATATAGCTGAAAATCAAAGGATCTTGGATTTCACTTACAGAAAAATGATATGCAAAAATACAAAATTTGATACAAAATAATAAATACAGTGAAATAAAATAATGTCATGAAACAACAAATACTGATAATTGAAATATATACATGTATAGTAATATTTACTTGTATTTAGTTTTTACTTACAAGCTCTATTTACATGTCTTAAAGACCAAATCCCTCCCCAGGAACACTGCAAGAGCATATAGACTTGCAGATGTCCTATTATATTTGGTAGAAGACTGGGTCTTTCCTTCAAACAACATCACACAGCATTTGCCCAGGAATTCCTAATCCTGGAAAAGATATAAATATCTCTTCACCATGGATACAGATGGAATGAGTTGACTGTGAACATCGTAAAATCATGTAGATATTATAATAATGAAAAAATAATATGTGGGTAGGATATTTACTTAAGTGTATTTTAATGTTTCATTATTCAATTAAATTAAGGAAATAATACATAAATCCATTTGAAGTGATTTTGTCCTGCACTGGAATAGGAAAAGAAATACCCAACTGGATAAGTTGTGATTATTCTAATTACTGCTTTATGTGCAAAATAATTTTGTATCTAGCTTTCAGAATTTCTTCTGAGTAAAATATTTAATCCAATATGACTTCTCTGAGGATGATCCATTAATGGGGTTTTTACAGTCCAAACTAATAAAAACTTTAAACAGAAATTGATTTATACTTGGTAATAAAGAAAGTAATAACTGAATTAAAACCATTAGAGTTTGAGAAGATTTGGCCATATAAAATTGTTTTGGCAGAAACCATCACTTTTAGCCAGAAAAATAAACTATATTTAAATATTTTTATTTGTAAACCTAGCTACCTATATCAAGGTGCTAGACTTGCAGGTCCAAGTTGACACTATAAATGAACCTTATTAGTGATACTGTGATTTATATCATCTAAAGAGTTGGTCTAAAATCATTAGCAAAGAATTACATCTAGTGTATTACATTATCATGCATTTTTGTCTGTAAAACTATATATCACCAAGTGCAGATTTTTCCACTGTTTTATTATGGACTCTTGGTTTCAATAGAAAAAGGAGTGACTCAAGAATTCTTGATCTTGCCACAGAGCTACTGAATATGTTTTAAAATCATTAATAACAGCATATTCAGTTCTTCTAGCAGCTTAAGTGAACTTGAACTATGGGGTCTGAATTTATAAGAACAATGACTTTATGCTCTTTGAAATCAGTGTGCAAATCTGAGAAACTGAAGAGTCAGAAAAAGCTAATGGAGTTGAAACTCTGCAGGACTTGAGAATGATAAATGTCCTGCAGCCCACACATATATATACATATGTATTACATATACCCCAATCTATTGTCACTGTATAAATAAAAGTGGCAAGCTTACTTAAGCAGAAGGTGAAAGCATAGTTGTGTTATCCAAGGTATTTCAGGGACAGGGAACAGGTCAGGAAAACAAATGCTGCAAGCATATTAAAAGAATTAATAGGATTATAGTCACTCACTGATGGTAGGTAAAAGGAGGGGCATGTAGAAATTCATTTCAAAGAAGAAGACAGAGAATTGAGAGGTCTTTGGAAGAAAGCACTACCTCGTAAGTCTAACAATCACTTTTTGAAAGTACTCACATAAAGTGGTACTTTAACCTTACACCGCAGTGACACCATCCTCACCAAATACATCACTTTGATGCTTTCACTGAAATTTATCAGAGGAATTTCTTTTTAAAAGTTAGATTTCCATCCTTAGCAGCCCAGCAGTTTCTGTTGGCTTCCATCTATCAGACCACCTAAGAAATGCGACTCACCAAGATATTTAAGATGTTTATCCCAGTTCATTAAACTAACAAAATGCATCTATGAAATGCTAAGCTCTACCTCTACTGAAATTCATGGACTGCTGTATGCACTTCACAGCAGCTGGTAATAATGCTGAGCCTTCTTCTAGGAGCTTCTGATGGAGCTGTGTAAAAACTGGGGTCCTGATGCTACTTTGAATCAGCAGAATAAGCCAGACCACAGAAGTAACACATAATGTAAGAAACCACTCAGATAAAAGCATATTTATTTACACTGTTTGTGCTAGTGCAAGCCAATGCTTGATAGAAATAAATTGCTACTGCTCACACGATAGATGAAAGTTACTATAATTCTGTTCAAAAAATATTTTTAACCCTGCTGTAAAAGGCATAACATACTCTGAGCACAGCATGTCAGGCTCCTGCTTTGTTAAACTTTTTGAAAGAGAGTTTTAGGTTAACAGTTGCCTCTTCCACACCTGAGATATTGTGCTTACTGCTGCAGAACTTCATGATTTTAATAAAATGTTGGTAAGTCTGATACTCAGGACTTCTATTATCTTAATATATTAAATACCACCTGCAAAACCGATGCTGAACACTTGTGAACCCAGTGTGAAGTAGTGCTTAATGCTAGGGAGAAGTTCTTCTGAGTTTTACATAAAAGAAGAAGAAAGCTGTTTGAAACAGAAAACATGACTTTGGCTACATTTTACACTATATTTATTAGATTTTCTATTTGGTGCAGAGTTTCAGGGAATGCTTTTTGATTTTTTTTTCCTGAATAAATATCATAAGTTTCAGTCAGATTTTCTCATCAAATAGAGGAATCCGCAATTAAGACTGTTCGTTACAAACATAAATAGCATCAGGGCCAAATTGATACAATTATTTCATGCTGCTGATAAATTGTCACACTGACAAAATACACTTCTGGGCAAAGCGATGCCTAAAGAAGAGAACAAGTATTATTCTTTGCTCCTGGTAAAGAAGTATTTCTTGGTTTGCAAATAACCTGCTCAAAACTCAAGCTAACTTATATTATTATTCAGTACAATTATGGTTTAAGGCCGCTTTTTTTTTTTTTTTTTTTTGGTCAAAACTTTATGCTTAAACTTGAGTATTATGTGGTATCTACACTTTTATTCTCTGCATAATAATGCAAAATAGCTTTCTTTTTTAAACAGGATGACAACAGAGAAATACATATGATTAAATAACTGTGTATAGACAGGCTCATTTTCATCATACTAGAGTGTACAGACACAAATTCTGTATTCTGGTCATGCCAGTCCTCATTAATATCTCTCTCTGAACCATTTCATAATCTGTTTCTTAGTCTCTGGTAGCAGAGCAAGTTTTTTGTTTTGTTTTGTTTTTTCCTGCCAACATCAGTCAATACATTTAATACAATTTCCTAAGCAATGGTGCCAACTGCTAGGAACTCAGGAACTTAAAAATGCACAGAAAATACAGGTCTGACAAAGCATAAGTGCCATTGAATATCCATTTGTTCCTTGCAAATAATAGTATGTTACAACACTCTGCTAACTTCCCACGTTTTTTAGATCTGGCTGACATCTGTTTCATCATTCTGACAATTTTGAATCATCAAAAGCAGAAAGGTGTTTCTCAGTCATCTTGCAAAAGTAGTGCTGGTTAATATTAAGTAATTTATTTCTCTCATTTACCACTGGTAATTTTTTTTTTTTTTTGAACTATTTTTGGCCCACAAATTGAGTTTTGTATCACAGTGAGGGGTTCACTGCTGCTCCAGATACCCAGTTCATATGTTTTTATTAGATATGGCTGTTATGGCAAGTAGCTTTTCTGAGCTTTTCTCATGTTCCTAACTGAAAGCAAGTATTTTTAACATGAGATAGTGTCCTTGGTTGCAAATACTGGATTTCTGAATATGCCAGACTAAAATGTCTGGTTGAATGAAAAATGCTTCCATATCTTTAAATCAACTTCTGATTCCTGTTGTGAGCACACATGTTCACTGTTGATATTCCTGTGGGCAACTGTGAAACAGTAAGGATTGACAATTTCTCTTTTATTGCAGAACTCAACCTTCTGTTGAGAAAGATAAATAGAGGAATTATTTTTCTTATTTTTACTAGGGAAAGAAGAAACAGAAAGAACATTTTTTAGAGAAATATACTGGAAATCTTACAGAGGGAAATGAATCTTTTACTGTTTCATTAGCTGTTGTAGATTAAAAAAAAAATCTATTATTCAAAAAAAATCTAATGCTTATTTTTTTCCCAACCCTAAGACAGCATCATCTATGTATCCTTACTACAGATCATTTTTTTTTTCCCTGTAGTTTTTAGATTTCTTCTTTACTTCTTCTACAAAATGAGGTAGAATAACACTGTTGCTTTAGAAATTACAACAGATAACAGTACTCTGAAATTTCATTGATAGACTACCTAAGAATTAGAAGATTTTTCTTTATACAACATGGTATACGTTCTACTATTTCAGGTTTTGTTGAAAAGCATCCACTGATTCAGGTTTCCTAAAACTCCTATTGTATAGGTCTGGTATCTTCTACATCTAGATACCGGTATTTGCAGTATAGAAAGCAGTGATTTAAGGTATCTATATGAGAATGAAAAGTGAAAATATATATGAGGTAGAAGTAGTGAAAGGGCTTTTTTTTTTCCTCTTCTTTCCTGTGACACACTTTCTACAATCTGAATGGAGCAGTAGAGTTGTCAAAGAAATGAGTCATGTAAATATTTTGATGAAATGGGGTATATTGTTCTTGCAAATGATACAACAATGACTCCCTGCATTTCTTGCCTAGTAACCTCTGTCAGCAACTCATCACTTGTTCTCTTGCTTGCCTGAGCACTTTGACATATGTCAGTCCAGTGAGATACATGTGTCTTTCTGTATAATGAAAGAGTATCTGATGAAACTGTGCTTTGATATATTCAGCATATTAAAAAATTTGTAAAAGAGAATCAGTAAGTTAGATGTGAAAATAGAGAAGAAGCCAGCAAATAAATGTGAATGCATATGTGGCATATTCAGATGCACATGAATTAATTGCATGTTTTTACTATGTCTGTACTAAAAAAAAATTCATAACAGGTAATAAAAGATTGTAACACTTCCCCAGTTGTTCCTATGTCCCAGATCATATTAATAATAGGCTAACATCACTTTCTGATCCTCTGATTTCTTCTCCACTTTCTTCTCCAACAAATAAATCAGACACCTTGGGGAATGTTTGTATCCCTTCCTACTCACTCTGATATTCTTTTTATCCAAATACAGTTGAGGCTCTGGATTCCATACGGATTTGACAAACTTCTTGGCTTCCAATTAAATTAGAATAGACTGCTATATGTTCTCTGAACTGCATATACAGTTCTATTAAAAACGATTGCAATTGAAATCAATAATACCACTGAGTCTAGAAGGAACAGAAAGTTATTTGCTCAACACTTGAAGTATATTCAAACATGTAAAATATATTTTTTTTTGTTTTAATTTCCAGATATAAATAAATAGGCATGGTAGACAAAATCTAATAGAAATATCAAATGATGCTTGATCTTGTTTTTCATTGGAAAATATATTGGTGCTTGTTTGAGAATTCCTTGGTCACAGCCTGAACCAGTGGTTGAGCACCAGGTGAGAAGACATGGCTAACACAGGGAGCATAGGCTCAAGTGATGTGAACACCCAGGGTCCACCTCTCCTCACCTTCATTTAAGGGTTAACAGCCAAAAGAGTAGTATTTCTATTTGGAGACTGTGCTATTCTTGAGACTTTATTAGCTTTTAGAGGGGTGAGGTTTTTTCTTTCTTTTTTTTTTTTTTTTTCCCTTCCCTTCTTCTATATCCCTTTCTAAACCAGATCTTGATGAATACCTTTATAAATGTGCTCCTATCCTTCTAGAAGGTACCATCATCACCTTCTGTTGCTGTGTAGTGCTACTTTTTAGGCAAACTGAGACAATTCAAAAGGAGAATAGTCAGTGTTAGGTACAGAATAGTGTTTTGTCTTTCATTGACTAATAGAAGGGGCTTTGTTGCCAGAATAGTAAGATAGCATAAGTGCCAGTATGAAGCATATATGGTCACAGTTACACTTTTGTTCTATATGGAACTAATGAGAGAGAAATTAATGACTAGTCTCAGGTATCATTACACAAAAATAGTAGGCTTGCCAGTGAATTATTTGTTTTTTTCCTTCTATTCTGATTATGGCCACAGGAAACATCCAGCACTGCTTGTCCCCACTCAGGCACAAGGCTGCAGCAAGCAGAGCTGGGCTCCAGCTCCCTCCTGCCTTGTCTGCCTATGAACCTTACACAGTCAGACTCACCTGTGCACCCATGGCTTGGCCTGTTACCATCCCTGTAGAGGTGCCTGGAGCTGCCCTGGTGCACTACTCCAATGGAGCACTGTGAGGAGTTCTGCATGCTTGGCCCTGCCTCACCTATTCAGGGGCACCCCATGTTCCCCCAGGACAGAGCTGCTGGTACCCCCAGAATCTCAATATTCTGTGTTCTCACTTCAATAATACTTCACATCAAATATGTGTTTCATCTCTCTCCCCCATCCTCCTCCATCCTCCCTGAAAAAAAAAAAAAAAAAAAAAAAAAAAAAAAAACCAGCAACCTTTTCTCTAACTATAATGTACACCTGGAGCTTTTAAAAGCAAGTGACAGGGGAATGAAAATAAATGTGTTTTTGTCAAATGAAATCCACAATACCACATGTTAGGTTACCTTTCTTAAGGCAATGCATCTAATTGCTGAGCAGCCAGTAAAACATTATTTAAGAACTGTCCTAAGTAATTCAATTAGGCTACTCCAGTTTGCTTAAACACACATTAATCTTTCATAGTGACATCAAATTTGCAAATACCTTGGGGAAAAATTCTGCAGTAAATCATTTGTAAATGTAATAAGCATTTAACCCGTAAAATAATAGATGAGATAGAGGACTTCAAAGAAGTTCTGGTTTATTCTTTTCTCCTTGATTTAAAAAAAAGAGAGATCAGAACTACTTAGTAATTTCTTTATGCATTCACAGACAGAATCCACTGTGTTATGGTTGATGATTTGGGGGGTGGGGTCCAAATTGACAATGCTTACACTGTTGCTACAAACTGAGGAATAACCATGTCAACTAAAACAGTGACAAAATGTTTCTTTGCTGCCTCTTACAACATGGGCCAGAAGATCAGCCACCTCAAGGCCGTGTATAGCTATGTGGGATCCTCTTGTATCCTTCTAGGGAAACCTGAATCCTCTACTCCCTATTCACAGAATTGCAGAGGCTGAAAGGGACCTCTGGAGATCATCCGGTGCAAGTAAGTTCAACCTGTGGTCTTAGTAGCATTTGTGTAGCCTACAACACCCAGCAATTAGCACTGCTCCCTGCTGCTGTACCATCATGGCAATGCCTCTTCTAGCCAGCTAGCCTTGGATGCACACCCATTTCTCATCAGCTACATTCCCTAAACAATTCCGCTTTACTCAGTGTGGCCCAGGCAAGCCAAAAGTTTGTATATTCATGATTTTAGTCTTAAGTCCCTGCTAAAGCAGGTTCCCTGGATTAGGTTACACAGGAAAGAGTGCAGGAGGGTTTTGAATATCTCCTTTCCTGTATAATATACTATAGGGAATCTACTTTAGCAGGAAGTTGGACTAGATAATCTCCAGAGGACCTTTCCAACCCCTGAGATTTTGTGACTGTGATTCATGTGAAAAGTGGCGATTTTTTAAAATATTCCTTCTGAAGTACACAATTTTAGAGTAGAATACCCTGAGCCCTCAAGTAATGATGTATGAAATGCTTCTCAAGCTTACTCAATCACAGTGCCTGTTACTAACCTGTAGCAGATGATAAGTTCTCTGTCATAACTTCTTTTGACATGATCCTATATGAAGACATCCCTTATCACAAGAAGACATACATTTTGTCTTGATAGATCAGAAACTAATGACACTGTCGTCATTCCTTTCTTATGCAAGTTAGAAATTGCATGAAACAAAATATGACACATTGAAATACTTTGTGATATTTCAGACTGCATAAAAACCAACATGCTGAATCTTAGGTCTCTTGAAATAAGTTTTACAAATATTCAAAAGAAGGCAGAGAAAGATAGATTTATTTGTATTGAATTTGAAAATAAATAAAAATGCATCTGAGTGTGCTGACTTGGTTAGCTGAGCTTGGCTAACCATGCTCAGCTCTGATCAGTTACTGATTTATTACTACTCAAATACTTTTTAATAACTATATTTAGTCATTGTATCTGAGTCAGTAAAGACAGTTATGAAGCGCTGTGTCTTATATGCAAAGCTTAAAAGGACATTCTGAAATTTCAAATTCTCCTGATTTTATATTCTGTAGAGTGCACAGAATCAGTTTTGTTTTCCTATTTCTGTTTGGAAATGTGTATAATCAATGGATATTAAGATGTTACAATCATAAAAATAAACAGGAGAGTTAGGCGAAGTGGACTATGATAACAGAAGAGAATAAATGGAAGGCTTACCCTTATGCTAGGCTCACCACAAAACACCAGAAGGAGGGATCTCCAGACAAGAGCCTTCCCCACTGGTAGCCAGCTCTTAAATAGGTCCAGGAGGGCTGGAGCCTGGCTCCACCCCTTCCGGCAGCACAGGTGAATTGCCTTCACCTGTGCTCCTCTGGCTGACTCATGGCTTGCCTCAGGTGATCAATCAGAGGTTCAGGCCGTGACTCAGTAGTTCCCATACAAAGTGGAAGTAGGAGAAATTTAATTATGACTGAAATAATATTTATTGACAGAAATATATAACTTATGAACTATAAAACAGGAAATGCTACTTTTTGTTTGCATGGCCTTAGACTAGACCTAGAGGTGTGACCAGTGTGAAAATGTAACTGAGTACATTACTTCCAATGTTTGTGTTCAGCCTACATTAATTTTGCAATTTCCTCTCAGAAATTCCTCTGAGAGAAATGGTGGCATTATGAATTTCTGCAGGAAGACTCTTCCACTGCTTTTGAAACTTAGTATGATGTACCTGAGTTGAACTGAGTGAGAGCTTTCTTCAAGTAGCTGAACTGCAGCCCTGCTTTGAAGATTCAGTAGCAGCTGTGGCTGTTCTGTCAGGTGGTGTTTATCACCTCACTAAATTAGATGCTCAGTGAACAAGAGCATCAAATTGCACCAGAAATTCAAAATGTTATATTCTATGTTTTAGAATGAGACAAGTGGAAAATACATGCCATGGACATGACTGTACATTGAAAATGTGTTTGCAGTTTGCATGTATCCAGTTTTCTGTGAACAATTCTTTGGAAATCCCTTTATATATGCAAGTGATTGCTTCATATGAATCAATTTACTTTCATTTCCATAAACCAAACACACTGTTTTGCAAAGTATGGTTTGTGTTATTTGTCTGTAGAAGTGACCTTGTGAAAAAAACTGAGCTGCAAATAACTGTGTGTGTCCAAACTGAACAGCAGATGTGTGCTGCAACACTGCTAGAATTTTAGATTGAAAGGGAATATTCTGCATGTTCGGTGACTGGTACAGACCATATTATATACTCCTTTTATCTTATATTCCAAAATTACTTTTTTAAGTAGCAAAGCGCAATTAAGGCACAAATATAATTTTGAAATGAGAAGAGCTTTTGTGTCCCAACAACCTGTGACTGTGGCTATATAAGCAGTGTGGACAAACAGGAACAGCACAAATGCTGATCCTGAGAAACTGTTTTAGCAGTGTCCTATAAAGTCAGAAGTCATGTTCAGAGCATCTGACATACATGCTGTACTCATTTCAAAGGCTTTTTTCATTGTTGCTTGATTTTAGTTTTTCTAGCTTCAAACTTATTCTAGACTGTTTCTGTTAAGTGACATTAACTACAGTTTCTGGCTTAATGTTGCCCCAAGAAAATCCATTTCAGTGCTTTCAAACCATTCTACCTAGTGTGAATCAGAGCCTAGCACAAATACCTAGGGCAAATTGTGTCAGGTTTGATACAAAGTTAATAAAAAAACAATAACTTCAAAAAAGAGAGAAATATGAAGAAAATCCTTTCCAAAGGACACTTCCTGGGGCACAGTTTTCCTCTTGTAGTGTAGAGAGAATTCTGATGCAGTAGTTCATTTCCCATTGAACAGAATTTCTCATTTCAGATGTCTACTAATCAGTCATAGAGGGAACATGAGACTAGATCTCCCCACTACTCCTCAATTCTGTTTATTGCATCTGTGCTTAAGAAAGTAATGAATCTTCTTTTACCTATTCCTTCTGACAAAAATTTTATCAAAACTGATGTGTCAGAATGTTTCAGGTTCAGTGAAACAGCATTTTTCCTGTCTTACCAGCTCTGTTTACCACATTCCTGTCAATGTTGCATTTGCTGATGAAAAATCCAATTTAAACTAGTGTGAAGTTTTCTGAAAATGCCTGTCTAGAACTAGTAACTTAAAGAAGCTTTTTCTATCTGTAAAGCTTTTCCTTCACAACCAAAACTAGCTTCAGGGACTGGGGAGACTCCAGCACAACTCATTTCAGTCCAGTCTGAATCTGTATTGAGACAATCCCAAAAGTACTGCAAGATCCAGAGCATGCAATAAACTTTCAAGAAACAGAAGTAGTTCTGAGGGAGTGGGACTGCACCACAAGGGATGACAAACCAGGAGCTTTGCAATAATCCAAGAAATACCTTGTATTAGAAAGTGTCTTTTGGATGAATACAGAATTTGCAGAAAGATGCTGATGAGATTATTTCTGGCAATGTTTGTGCTTGACTGTGCTTTAGGGGGTTTAATAAGCATTAGCCCTGTCGGCAAGCAAAAAGAGCTATGAGCAAATATAAGAATCTCATTTGTTTTCTGCATTAATTACTGGACTTTGATGAAATTAAAGTCAGGAGTAGAAATTCTGTTTGTTGGTTTTCTAGCAGAATCAAGATGTAAACATTTTATTTTCCTATGAATTTTTCTTAAACATCAATTTGAAGAAAGGATTTAGCATTTTTTTCTGTTAGAATCAATTATCTTCCAAATTAAATGAAAAGAAATGTTTATTTTCATAAAGAAAATGTTTATTACTTGATGAAACAAAATTTTCACTATATAATTATACATTTTATACAATGTTATTCTCATAACCATAATGATTTAAGGGAAAGAAAAACTTGATTCTTCAGCACGAGTTGACTGTAGTTTTGCTGTAATACACAAAGCAATTATATATCTTGGATGAGAATTTGGTAACAATCGAGACAGATGGACAATGACATAGTAATATGCTACTATTTCATATCTAAAGTGCATAAGGGAAATTTCTTTCAACTTTATTAGATGAATGATCATTTAGCACAGATAATTAAACTTCAAGAGCAGTGAGTGAACAAGATAGTAATGAATGAATCTATATGAGAAGTTAGTTTATTTGAAAACAACACATATATTCAACAATCTTTCCTAGTATTCTGATTTTTTGTAATCACGTTGAATAGTTGTCGAGTATGTCTGTTGGACTTTTTTGCAGTCATTTGTCTTCGTCTTTCTCCAAAAGAGTAATAAAAGAAGTTGTGCCTATAGGCCTGTTAGAAGTTCAGTACAGATCTGTAACTGATCTACAAATATGCTGTCTTGCTTCATTTGATTTATGGGCAATGTTAGTCTAGTGTTTTTCAGCAAAATTCTTGCGTGATATTCTTTCTTCTCCCCAGTCTTACACAATATGCTTCTGAATGGCTGTATCAAACCATTCATCTCTCAGAAAGAGGATTCACTGGAGAAATGGCTGAAGGGTTCAAGTACATATTAGTCTTTTAGCTTTGGAATTATAGATCCCTCAGGTGAGTGCTAGGATTCTTTGAGTTTTTTTAGTTGCTGATAACAAATAATGAATTATCACAGCATAATGTGTTATTACAGTAGTATTAAATCCTTTTACCAAGGCATTTGAGGAATTTTATAATATTACTGTTGAGGGTAAGAAGCAGGAGTACACTTTTCTGTCCCTATTCACAGAATCTAAAGGCAAGGACTGGGAGAATGAACTATCATCCAGTGCAAGACATCCATTGCAGGCAGCAAAGGAACCTGAATGTGCTCAAATCCATGAGACCTAATGAAGTGCATCTGGAGGTCATGCCAGAACTGGCAGATAAAATTCCTAGAATCAAAGAATCATAGAATTGCTCAGTTTGGAAAAGATCTTAATGATCATTGAGTCCAACCGCAACCTAACCATGCTACCCTTTGCTAAATCATGTCCCTGAGCACAACATCCAGATGGTTTTTAAAACATATCCAGGGATGGCAACTCTACAATCTTCCTAGGGAGTCTGTTCCAGTGCAACCCTTTCCGCGAAGAAATTTTTTCTGATATCCAGCCTAAACCTCCCTGGCACAACTTGAGGCCACTTCCCCTCATCCTGTCAACCGTCACAAGTGACAAGAGACCAGCCCTGCTTTCGCTGTAAGCACATTTCAGGTATTTGAAGAGAGCAACAAGGTCTGCCCCTCAGCCTCCTTTTCCCCCAGACTAAACATCCCCAGTTCCTTCAGTCTCTCCTCATAGGGCATATTCTCCAAGCCCTTCACAAACCTTGTTACCCTCTTTGAACCTGCTCCTGCACCTCAATGTCCTTTCTGTATTGAGGTGCCCAAAACTGAGCACAGTACTTGAGGTGGGGCCTCACCAGTTCCGAGTACAAGGGCAGGATTATTTCCCTAGTCCTGCTCATCACACCATTCCTGATACAAGCCAGGATGCCATTGGCCTTCTTGACCACCTGGGCACACTGCTGGCTCATATTCAGCCAACAGTCCATCAGTACCTCAAGGTCCCTTTCCATCATGCAGCTTTCCAGCCACTCCTCCCCAAGCCTGTAGAGTTGCTTGAGGTTGTTGTGACCAAAATGCAGGATCTGACACTTGGCCTTATTGAAAATCTTACAGTTTACCTTGGCCCTTTGATCCGGCCTATCCAGGTCTCTTGGTAGTGCCTTTCTCCCCTCAGGCAGATCAATGCTGCCTCCCAACTTGGTGTTGTCTGCAAACTTACTGAGAGTGCACTCAATTCCCTCATCAAGGTCATTAATAAAGATGTTAAAAAGAAGCAGCCCCAGTATTTAGCCCTGGGGGGACATCACTTGCGACAGGCCACCAACTGGCTTTAACTACATTAACCACAACAATTCGGGCCCAGCCATCCAACCAGTATTTCACCCAGCAGAGTGTATGCCCATCCAAACTGTGGGCAGCCAGTTTCTCCACGAAGATGTTGTGGGGGATAGTGTCAAAGGCTTTACTGAAGTCCAGGTAGACCACATCGACAACCTTACCTTCATCTACTAAATGGGTCACCTTGTCACAGAAAGAAATGAGGTTTGTCAAACAGGATATACCGTTTATAAACTGGGATGATCTGCTGACTGGGCCTGATCCCCTGGTTGACCTTTAATTGATCCGTGATGGCTCCCGAGATTATCCATTCCATAACTTTCCCTGGCACCAAGGTAAGACTGATAGGTCTGTAGCTATCAGGGTCATCTTTCCATCGCTTTTTGAAGATGGGCATCACATTTACCAGCCTCCAGTCCACCAGGACATTCCTGGTTAGCCAGAACTGTTGAATGATGAGGGAGAGTGGCTTGGCAACCACATCCACCAACTCCTTCACCACACTATCCATCACTTCTGAAAAGTCATGGAAACCAGTGAAGTTCCCAGTGACGAGAAAAGCAGAAACCAAAACCCTAATTTTTTACAAAAGGAGAAAAATAAGGCCTCAGAAACGACCTACCAGTCTGTCTGACCTCTGTGCCTAGAAAGATCATGGAGCAGATCCTCCAGTAAACAATGCTAAGGCACATAGAGAACAGAATAATAACTGTAGTGTTCAAGGCCAGGCTGGATGGGGCCCCAGGAAACCTAATCCAGTGGAAGATATCCCCGCCCATGGCAGAGCACAGGAACTAGATGATCTTTAAGATAAATTTCTACCAAAACCACTCCATGATTTTGTGATTCTGTTAATATTAAGAAAGAACCTCTGCTTATGTTAAACATTATTCCTTGGAAGAACCTACAGCAAAACTAACACTGAGCATGCCTGGACTTCATTATGATTGAAAGGAATGCTCCCTTCACACAACCTTCTCTTTGTCCATTGCTTTCTGAGATCCACAGGAGTTATGTTTAGGCATTTTCCTGAGAGACAGGAACTTCACAGGCTTTGTGGAGCTAACATATTGTCTACTTCCAACATTTTCTCTCCCTCAGAAGAGAGACAAAGCAGGTATTGGTATTATTGCCTCTATTTTGGAGATAAGATATGGATATTAGAGCATGGCATGGTAAACTGGAGATGAAAAGCACTACGTTGAGATGCAGTGGACTGTGCAGAGCATAGGGAATGGAATAATGTGTTAATATCAGTGCCCAATAATTGTTGTCATGGACATCTAAATTTACAGTGTTATAATGACATAGGTATATTAGCTATTACCAATGCCATGATGAGGTGTACCTCAGAAGTTTTTAATTTAATCTCTTGGGTTTCTGTTTCATTTGCACTTGATCAATTATTTGCTCTTTTGATATTTAGACCTCTAGCTGTACTACTTGCAATTATCTCACAAAATTCTGTCTTTCTGACAACTAGATCATACCATTTTCATTGCTTACAATAAGAGAAAGTGAATTTACAAACAGTACAGGCAGCTTAATGAGTGTATCACTACTATATCCCTGTCAGAAATGCATTCTACTCCTCATTCTTGCATGAAGCAAGATACTTGCAATAATTATTAAATAGCTTTTGTGGATAGAATGTGCCATTCTATCCATCTACATGTAAGCCATGTAAAAGACTTTCCTACTAGTTGCCTAAAAGAGCTGTACAAAATCACCTGTACCTTCATGTATAGCTAAAAGTCTCAGGGCTGGCCCAATTATTTTATTTCAGGGAAAGTGCCTCTTAACTTTTGAAAATCATAGAAAATAGAATCATAGAGTAGCTTGGGTTGGAAGGCACCCCAAGGGTCATCAAGTTCCAAATCCTCTGCCACAGACAGGGCCACCAACCTCCAGATCTGGTACTAGACTAGGCTGCCCAGGACCCCATCCAAGCTGGTCTTGGACACCTCCAGGGATAGGGAACCTGTAACCTCTCTGGGAATCCTATTCCAGCACCTCACCATCTAATCTAATTTAATCCTTCCCTCCTTGAGTGTAAAACCATTGCCCCTTTTTCTGTCACAATCTACCCTTGTAAAAAATTAATTCCCCTCCTGTTTATAATCTTTTAACTACTGGAAGGCTGCAATGATGTCTCCTCACAGACTTCTCTTCTCCAATTTGAACAAGCCCACATCCCTCAGCCTGCTATTTCTTTTGTTGTACAGATGGTAAACTAATGAGCAGTACAGCAAAACAAGCCTTCCCCAAAAGCTAGTCTTCCAACCACTGAAGAAAAGCCTATATTCTGATATTTAATGCCTTCACTTTTTTTTTTTTTTTTTTCCCCTCCAATCTATTGCAGGATTTTCATTTTGTTGCTGAAATTGGACACATAGATAATTACAGCTCTTGGTAGCTCATTAACAGATCTGCCTTTAAATCAAAACATTTAAATAATGAGTTGTTCTAATTTCATTTCCCTGTTGACTGTCAACAATTGCTTTTCTTCCCTCTCTTAATGAATGATTCTGTTCTTTAATTGCAAAACTAGTTTCCTGGCTAGTCCAAGAGGTAAATCTTTCATGATTGCATATACTTATGCACTCTTCTGTAGATTTCTAATAAATTATTATTTTATGGTTTCTTAATTCTCTATTCTGCTGGAACCTTTATGATATTGAAATTTTTGAATTTTTCCATGGATCTTTGTTCCATATACTTGCTGTGAAATATATTCCAGATAAAGATGAGTCCTGTAACCTTTTAAAACTGTCTATGGTGAATTCATTAGAAACAGTCAATAGCACTAAACACTGCAATGTGTAGGGGTCACCACTGTGATTAATAATCTTTTTTTACAACTGATATATAAACTGTTTTTTCACAGAGTGTTATTTTTTTAAGCTCTCTTATTTCTGAAGTTCCTCGAGATCTTTTCTGTTAATGAAATATGAACATATACTTTGATGGATATTAATGATTAAACAAAAGACTGAGGCAGCAAATCAGCATCCTTGTATGTTTGGATGTCTCGGGTTCTGTGGAGTAAATACTTTGAGTTCATCTCTTCTGAACAAGGTTACAAGAAATATAGGCTATGCACCAGTAAATCCTGCTGCAAGAGTTAGAGATGTTATGGCTCCCCTTTGTCTGCCTGCCTCACTTCTGAAAATTATTACCTATGTCATTGAAGGGGCAAAAGGTTGTACCTGAGCCATTTCAAGTTGTCTTTTCAGGGTCTTAACTTTAAGCCATAGATGATTGTAAGTCTGACCTAAAACAATGGGCTATGAATAGTGGTAACCAAGATGCAATTACCCTCCTGCTGCCTTTGCAACAAGAAGCTGCTGCCAGGTAGCTGTAACAGGGAGCATAGCTGTAGCATCTAACATTCATGTTGTCTACTGCCCCACCAGAGCAGATCTCTTTTACCACATTCTTTATTGTTGCAAGCCACCATTATTTCTGTTATTTCAAGTTGTATTCTGAGACCATATCTATACTCCAACATTTTACTTTACTTGCTCTTACAGAAAATCCCTCCACTTAAGTATGAACAATATCACATTAAATTCGTGAAAACTAACTGCTCTGTTTTTTCTGTCATTGAATACTGAGTAGGATACTTAGTGCACTGGGGAAGTGCTGCAATGCTTGAGACCATCTTACTCTTAGATATTACAGGAGGAATTGGGAAATATGTGTAATTAATTTTCAGCTTCTTAAACAAATACCCTACTGCATCGGAAAGAAATGTAAGCTTTGCAGCTTGATTTGTGCTATGTTGCTTAGAGTTATTGTAATATGTGTCAGAAAAGAAAAGTCCTTGAATTTCTTCTGCTTCAGTTGCAAGTCTATTAATAGAATGGGCAGAGAATTGTAATGCTTCATTGCTTTTGGCTGATGGAGGGGAATGCAAGGACCTTCCTACAATTCAAAGCGGCTTTGAAATGGTATTACTAGCAACAAGGCATCAGAGGAGTTCAAAACTGTAAAATAAAAATGACATTAAAAAAAAATAAAAAATGCAATTTTCTCCTTATTTTTATCAGCAGGAAACTCAGATAACTGGCTCTGTCATTTCCCTCCAAAACTTCAGCAGCTTTAAGTGAATAGGGTCGTAAAGATATACTAATAAATATTAAAATAAACAGTAAAATATTTCTGGTAATCATCTGATTAAAGTGGACGGTGTCCAACTCTGTAGAATAATCGTGATCAGTTACTCACAGCTGCTTATACGATTACTGAAGGCTTCAAAAATTTCATAGCAGCAGAATCCCCAGCCTATCTGAAATGTTTGGCCTGACCTTGTATGTGATATTATACAGTGCCATTCCCGTGGGCTGCTAAGGTCCTGCAGTTTTCCATTAAGCTAAATGAGAAAGCCTTGACCATCACAATTTGCACCATTGGGTCCATTATCTTTTGCCCTACAGGTGATTTGCTCTGTGCTTTATTACAGAAGACAGAATAGTTGAGAGAGTACTGTCCTGCGGACAGCAGTGTCAAATTATATCCATGTATGGATATGATGACACTTTCCAAGTTATGCAGCTGATGATGTTATATGATTCCCATTAATTTTGGTAGGAATTACATAATTCAATACTCACAAATGTTTCTGAAGAGGGTTTAGAATGATTTTATTGCAGAAACAAAGCATTTTAAATGCATATGAATGTTTTAGTTGCTTTAACATTGTCTTTGACCCTAAAAGAAGAAAGCAGTCTGTTATAACAATTCATATAGCTAAAATATAATGGCAAGTACTGACAAACTAAAAGCCTCATACAGGTGTAGTCAGTATATTAAAATGGCTACAACAGCACAAAATTCCTCAGAGCATATCTAAACAGTATTTCAAATTGCATATTTCTTTTCCTCTGGCAAGTGCTAAACGTCTTAGTCTTCACTGATGAACTGTTACCTTGTGAAAAATGCTAATTTGTTACCAGCCTTGCTTTGCTCTCTTTAGCTTAATTTTGTGCCTTTGTGTAGCAACAGCAGGGCCGGCAGCAGGAGAGGTGAGAGAAGTCTGATAGCTGATCTTCTCAACAGCCAGTAGGGGAAGCTGCTACACTGATTTTCAGCGTCACTCACAAATTATATGCTATTTTTAAGTTCACAGATGAAAAGGTGGGGTTATCTTAAAATGAGAAAAAGAATATGCATGTCTTGTGAAGATTTTGTCAGAATGTGCTTGGGATGACTAAACTACCCACAAATGAGAAAGCTAGAATGAATACCTCATGATATTACAAACAGCTGCTTTATAGTATATTCTGTATGTTTACTGGAGCTACTGATGACAAAAGATTTCAAACGTATTCATATAGGTTCATTGATGTAATACATTATTAAATCACTGTATTCTTTGTTCTGTGTGGGAAAAAAAAAGAACTATAGTGAAAGTGCTGGAGTGGACTTATCACAGTGTTAGAAAGTCACTTGAGCTCTGTTCAAAATGTTTTTTTAAGTTTGTGCTTATGAGCTTCATGGAATTTGTCAGACAATCTGTCTGATGTTCATTCATCTTTAGTCAAAACTGTAAGACTTTGCCCACCTCATCTACAGGATCTGCTCCAAAAGCAATGCCTCCTATTTCATTATGTTGGCCCATGACATCAGAGCTGATGATATGACAGCAGAGGGTGGACTTTCCTATCAATATTCCATTGCATTTTGTCACTATGTGACAGATGGCTGCAAAGGCACAGGCTAAAAAAGTGGTGCCTGACATGGAAATGTGTATGAAGAAAAATGTGTCACTGAATTCCTCCATGCAGAAAAAAAAATAAAAAAATGCACGCGTTGATATTCATTGACACGTGCTGAATGTTTCTAGAGACTAAACAGGGTATGTGAGCACAATGAAGCTGTGAGGGATGCATTTCAGCAGTTATGACAGCAACACGAAAGACAAGCCATGTTCAGGACAGTCATGCAGATTTTTATGAGCATGGCTTGCAGGTTCCTATTCATCACTGGTGAAAATACATGGTGACTATGTTGAAATATAGAGTCTTGTAGTTTTAAAGTTCCTCTATCAAATAGTGTTATTGTGCTCTCTGTATCTGTTGTAATTTCCATGGAAATAAATAAGAGGTGTTACTTTTGGACCTATGTATTTCTTCATATTGAAAAGTTGTTTCTTCAAATGGCTAGAAAGATGCAGTTCTCCATTCAGGCTGATAGAAAAGCAGAATCTTAGCACAAATTTTTACTTTAAAAGGTAATTAGGACCTTAAGAGACTTCTGATTTACAATCACAAATAACAAGAAACTGATTATTAAAGAGTGCTTGTGAGCAAGAAATCTTTAACAAATTTGCCAGTTGAGTTTGAGTTTGAACTATAGATATCTTAAAACAAATACTTGAACTGTTAGTGCACCTCTTTTCTCACGTGCTATGAGGACAGAATTTGTACGTTGTCATCACAATGGTAAACTGGGAATATTTCCTTAATGCCTTATTAAAAACGGATGTGTCATTGTGGTAGAAAAAAAGGTTTTAATTGGGCCTCTATAAAAGCTTTGCACTTAAATAGCCATTTTCAGTTCTAGTGTGAGTCTCACCTTACAATTACATTAATGATCCACAAAGAAATTTTTCTCATGAAATCTAATACTCTTGATATTGTCCTAACTAGAGAGATGGTCTTAATACTAATTTAATTCTAATCCTAACCTTTCAATTGGAATAAAAATCTCTCAGTAAGAACCTGCAAGATTGCTAGACATCTGAATGAAATTAATTACTTTATCTGAACAATTATTAGTTTACGACTGACTCTTTCCTGTTCTTAGTTTAAAAGAAATTGATTTTGTTCTCCAAAGAGAAATTTCTTTTGAAGATAGTTATAGATGAATAATGCAGATTTACTTGTGGCTCTGTACAGACTAATACACTTCTATAGCAAATAACAAGTGAAGTGTATTCAGAGGTTATAACATCCCTTATCATACATGGCATATGTGCATACATATTTATAAGTTCAGTTCTACCTTGCTAGCAGCTGACAGAAGGACTACAATTTCTCCCTTAAGATGGCAGCATCAGTTGGTATCTCAGGAGTAGTAGTAAAGGAAAATTCCGACCCCATATGAGAATATATTATAGGGCCTTATAGGGGTAAAGGTGATTTTCGTTACTACCTTATCTTCAAGGAGATTAAACTTTACTTCAGAACCAATTCAACATATAGTTCAAATCTAATAATGACTACTTACTTGCATTTCCATAGGAGTCAAGATTCCCGAAAGTACTGCTGCAGAAAGGTTATGCATTTAATTTTATTTTTTTTATTTTATTTTATTTTTTTTTTGTGGGGGGGGAAGCTTTAATGAAAAGGCTGAAAAACAAACTAAAATCTTCAACTGGTACAGATTGAGAGAGCTGACTTGGCACAGTTCATTGCGTGTTATCTTCTAAGCTGATTGCTCTTGTTCTGACAGTTAGTACAATGATGGAAACAAGCAAAGACTAGATGAAGATGATTACAAGGATTTTTCTCCAAGAAAATACGGATGCCATTTTTGAGACATTAAATTTTGGACTGGACACTTAGGCTTCAGAACTAAAATGAACTTTATAGGAACAACAGCTGTGGGGAAAATGTCTTTATGCAAGGTAATTAGGAGATTCAATCCCTTAATTTAGGTAAACAACCAAGAATTATGACCTGATTAAAATCCATAAATACTTGTAACGGAAGAAAAATTTTTGACAGATTTGTCTGTATGTTTAGCAAGGAGTAGCTTGTTCAGCCTGGAGAAAAGAAGGCTTCGGGGTGACCTCATTGCAGCCTTTCAGTACCTAAAGGGAGCCTATGAACAGGAGAGGAATCAACTCTTTGAAAGGGCAGATAACAGCAGGACAAGGGAAAATGGTTTTAAGTTGAGGGAGGGAAGGTTTAGATTGGATGTCAGGGGGAAGTTCCTTACTGTGAGAGTGGTGAGGTGCTGGAACAGGCTGCACAGAGAGGTTGTGGATGCCCCATCCCTGGAGGTGTTCAAGACCAGATTGTTTGGGGCCCTGGGCAGTCTGGTCTAGTATTAGATATGGAGGTTGGTGGCCCTGTCTGTGGCAGAGGGGTTGGAGGTTCATGATCCTTGAGGTCCCTTCCAACCTGGGCCATTCTGTGATTCTGTAATTCTGTGAAGCACAAAAGAATGACAACTGTCATATAAATCTTGATAAATTTAGGGTAAAAATAAGGGGCTCGATGTCTTAAATCTCCAAGCTGTTGTTTAGGATTCTCAGAAATTTTTAGCCAGTCATTTTAGATTTGTCAGTGGTATTTTAGATTGGTAGAGTTTAATCTATTTCAGACTAACTCAGAGAAGTTGAATAATTTGTTCCTTCTGATCTTACAAATCTAAATCTAAATCTACAAATCTACATATGTAAGCATAACCGTATAACTAGTAAGAATACTAGTAATAGCCAAGTGATTTTTAGAAGCAATCTTGTCACTAATTTCTTACAAATATTTCTATTTTTCCTTTCTAATACACCGGTATTGCTTTTCTATCAGCCACGTTGTGAAAAATTACCAGTCTCCGTTCCAGTAGTGATCACTTGCTGTCACATTTCTTCTGTCCAGGTCACTTTCTTGGATGGTTTCAGACTAACATACAGAAATATTACTTTGGATTCTTTTACTACTTCCACATTTTACCATATTTTGTTTATAACAAATCCAAAGCCAACTACTTACATCCATCTCATATTGTTTACAAAAACATATTATTAGCATTTACTGTTTTATCTCAACATTTGTCTGTTTCCTCTAGGCTCTTTTTTAACTTCCTTTATAACACACTATAGGAGACACGTGTCCAGTATGTAGAAATGTTTAAGTAGTCTGGTACCATTATACTTAGCAATGTTTTTCACATGCTCTTAAATAATTATTTTCCTGCTTTTTTTTTTTCTTTCTACTTTTTTTTTTTTTTTTTCTGAAAAGCAGATTCCATTTTCTGACTATATGTTTCATAGGAATACTGAAGGTGGTTTATAAAACATCATACATGCAATCAAGTTTGGTTAAATGTGCCGTAGGAGGCAATGCAAAATGTGCAGCCTTACTTCTTTCCATTCTTCAGCAATTCTCTACTGTCTGGCTTGTTCAACAGGAAGAAATTTTTAAACTCCTTTAAAATAAATGGACTACAGTTCCATTTACAGAGTAAATGTTTAGTCAAAGGCTTAAAGCTTTAAGCAGTAAGAAGCTGTAAGAAGTTTTCCTCTGCAGGAAGAAGACTAAATATCTCACTGGGCAAAAACAGTATTTAATTTCAGGAAAGGTAGTGTTAAAGAAATCCAATTTTTTTTTTTCTTTTTCTGCTAGGTCTGAGCATACTTGCAGGTTTCTTTAAAAAGCCTCAATTTTTTACTGTTAGATTAATGCAATCGATCCCAGCTATGCCTCGGGAATTTGTTCCTATAGACTTGATTTGAAAGAATCACATGACTAGAAGCAGGACTGAACTCAGTGTCAGTAAATAACAGATGGTAAAATAGCCAAATACATCTGTAAACAGCTCCCTAGGCTAAATCTCTGCATCAGCTGGAAGAGGGTGCTCAATATGTTTGATGTCTTTTTCTGTGCGTACACCAACTGCTACTGGCTGTTTGCTGTGTTTACTGAATATCAGGAAGAACCTTGATACATATGAGGCTTCATATCTATATTTTTGCTTTTCATATGTAACAGATGTTGGCTGAAAACAATTAGGCAAAAATCAAGTAGCCTAAAAACTTCTTCAATAAATTATAATTTAAATGAGAAAATTTACTTTAGATGTAGTCTCAGAATAATTATGAAACCGTTACTTAATAATGAAACTTCCAAAGTTTTTCTAACAGATGGTCAGAAAACTGAAATATATTGGATTATAGATAATCAGCAAATTTAATATGCAGGATAAATGCAGCAATCTATCTTTTTGCTGTAACCCACTATACTGTAATGTGCTTGCTATAACTCCAAGATCAGATGAACATTCCAGGCCCTCCCATGTAATATGTGTTAGATAGCTTAACTACTGCATCTCAGAAAGTTGTCCAGATGTGTATCTTTAAAGCAGCTACATTTTTCATTTACCACACACTAACTCATATCATCTTAAAATTGAGCCCTGAAGTTGTGTTAAGGTTATGTTTCACATAATTAATTGACAATTAAAGCGCATAATGTCATACAGGTGAATACCAATTTTTAGACTGTGCTGCTGATCACCACATACAAATGAGAAATTCTTATGCCCACATATCTCATGAATGAAAGGACCTTCCAGAAATTTTTATCTGAATTAGTTACAAATACTGACAGACTATAAACAAGAATA
Source organism: Tetrao urogallus (assembly GCF_951394365.1). Classification (NCBI taxonomy): domain Eukaryota; kingdom Metazoa; phylum Chordata; class Aves; order Galliformes; family Phasianidae; genus Tetrao; species Tetrao urogallus. The sequence continues at coordinate 76,342,415 of NC_136815.1, read as the reverse complement.
TTTGAGCAAACTTCTGAGTCACTGTAGTCATACTTTGTACCAAGATGAAATCAATGTGTCAGTGTCATTCTGCTACCTCCTGTACAATACTTCCTGTCTTGATTTGTTATGATTTACACTTGTTGTAACTAACAAGCAGCTTGAATTTCCATGTTTGATTATGTACTTCAACACTGACAGTAGTAGTGTGCAAGTGAAGACTGCAATACCTTACAGTGTAATGAGCGACTGTTCTTACTTTGAATCATACCAAGAACCATGGAAGAAAGAAACACACGATGAAAGATGAAAAAATTCAAACTAAATATTCTTCAATTAATTATGAGTAGCATTTCTAAGAGAAGATTAAAGAACCTTTTCATTTTCTGATTTTTACCTTTTCTTTGAAAAGAGCATGAAAACTGCTCAGTGTTGAACCCAGAAAACTAAATAACTCTGTCAAGTGGGATGACTTTATATTGCTGGAAGGTATGACATCTATTTCACTTGCAGATTATGAGGCAGAAATGAAACAATCATAACTTTGACAGAGAAATCTAAACTGAGAACTTCAGTTGAGGTTATAGTTTCAGCATTAATTGTGCAAGATGCTAAATATTACAAAATATCCAACAAAATTACTTCTAGTCTTATTGTGGCAGGACTGCGTATAGTTGTGCAATGGGATCTTCACAAGAAATGGAAAATAATTGTGTCTGTGAATAAAGAAGAGAGGCTGAATACAGGAAAACATAGCAGTCTCTGTAAATCAAAACTGTAAAGATGATTTACATTTCTTAAGGTCTACTTTCATGTAAAACATAGTCAGAAACCTCAGCATGACCCTTAATACATCTCTTGCATATACTGATAAATCTTCAAGCTTACGCTTCACAACCCTTTAAATCAGAAGTCAGTACAATCCATAACTTAGGAGTAAGCTTAGAGTCAATTTATCACAGCAACATCTATCTGCATTCAAATAAAGCTGGGGCTTGTCCCCCTTGAACAGGATAGCATGGGAGGAAGTACGCAGTCTTGCTGAAGTGTAGCTAGTAGTTAATAACTTCTATTAAGCTTTGCATAAAGTATAAATAGATCAGGCTGTGAATAATCATGGCATATGTAAAAAACATAAATACTAAATATTCGCCTACATTGATATATTGGCAATAAAAATGTTAACAGTTATCTAATTGTGATTAATTAATAAGAAATTATTTTATAATAACATGAATATCTATAAGCATAACAATTATAATGTATTAATATACTGTGAAATATTTATACAATGTAATATTATCAAATATCGAAACCTATCCTTGACTTATGTTTTCTGCAGTATGCAAGGTGCTATGCTACTCCAGATGTACAGTTGGTCACGCAGTAAATAAAGCCAAAAGGATAACTTAGACTTTTGGTTTCCATATGTAGTAAAATATGACTCATAGTAAATCCTTGATTTTCTTGGTGGAGATACATACCTGCACCTGCGATGCAGCACAAGATCTCATTTACCTATAAATTTGAAATTTCAGTTATTTTATTTGAATAGCATTTTGCAGAAACTATGGAAAATTTGTGTTAAAAAAGCAATTTTTGCCATAATGGCTAAGGTTTTATTTCAAGCCTAAGATTTCTCAACTTCTAGATAGCAGATATGTTGATGATGATACATTTTTCATAAAAGACCATACATATGAATAGTCTTTTATGCGAGAGAGCTAGTGGAGTAAATCAAGATGATACATTATAATTAGGATCAGGGAAGAACCTTTTGATGTAGTTTTATTAATCAGTTTTTTAAATTATTATTAACAAGTGTGTTTTCCTTTGAGTGCTTTACACCACTCACTAGACAACAATGTTTAGTTTTTCATCATATATAACTAAGGGATAAAAGGTAAGGAACTCATTATCATTTTAAATGTTAAATATTTAACCTCTTCTATTCTGGTTCTTCAGCAGAATTAGCAAGTGGAATGCTTAAAAGGAGCTTGCAGTTCAATTTATAGTTGGGAAAGGCCTCAAAAAATCTTTGTACAATCAAATTTCTATTGTCTTCAATGGTGATTTCAGTTATTTTAAGCTTTAATATGTATTTTCCATATGTGGAAGGATTGGAATAATTGAATGGAAAAAATAATTTTTTCTGATTTATAAGAGAATCACCCCTTGGTGATAGAAAAAGGGGAAATAGTTTCAAGCTCAAAGAGAGTAGATTTAGGTTAGACATAAGGAAAAAATCTTTTACAGATGGGGTGGTGAGGCGCTGGAACAGGTTGCCCAGTGGTGTGGTTGATGTCCTGTCCCTGAAGCTGAAGACAAAATGAGTTCAAGGTGAAGCTGAATAAGGCCCTGCGCAACCTGATCTAGCTGTGGTGTCCCTGTGCATTGCAGGGGAGTTGGAGTAGGTGGCCTTCAAATGTCCCTTCCAACTCTACAGATTTTATGATTCTATGAATATATGTAGTAAGTCCTCCTACCTAATTTCCAACAGAAAATACAGAAGATAACACTTAAAATGGCAGGAATCATTTATAAATTTTTTCATTTATATATTTTTTTGAAACAACATACATAGGATTAATACAATATATCTTTAGGCCCAGCTGAATGTTTAGTTGTAAAAGAGAGGCTTCAAGACATCATCCTCTTCAATGAAAATATCTGATTACCAGCTGACAATATTTTACAATTTAGAAATACAGAGGTGAAGTCACTGTCCCTGGAGGTATTCAAGAAACATGTAGATGCGGGATATGGTTTGGTGGGCATGATGATAATGAGTTGATTGTTGGAGTAGATGATTTTAGTGGTCTTTTTGACCTTTAATGATTCTGTGATATTATTTTAAATGTTGCTTTAGTTTTTAAACCATGACACTAAATTTTGAACACTTTTTGCATTGGAATTCCAACATATTTTGGTTCATGTAAGTTTAAACACTTTATGTTGCCTGTGTTATTGAAAACATATATATAGCTGAAATCTCAGGTCAGTACTATAATAAATGCATTTTTAATGTTAATGATAATATTTTATATAATGTTAATATAGGCAGGTCAAAGCACAACATGTAGATAGTCTTAATAAAAGAAATTCCTCTTTGCCATTTTATTCCACAGAACTTTTCAATACTGTGGAAATCACATTTTTTTCATGCAGTAGTACTTTGAAAACATTTGTTCATCTGCTCTTAAAAGCAGTTCCTTCATTGTTGAAGAAAGAATAGTTACTTGTAATCCTTTTTTTTCATAATACACTATATCAAATTATTCAAAAGTCTTAAATTTCTTATAGGAATGATCTCCAGTATCAGAATTTCTTTAATAAATACTTCATGATTTACTGTATGTTGATACAGAGAGCTGAAGAATCTACAAGTTTTCTCTTAGTCAGAATGAGCTAGCAAGTTGTTGTCGATACTAATATCCTTCTACATATCCTTAAACAGTTGTGATTATGAACGAAAACTAGAGAGTAGTCCTTCAGGTAATGTGCAGCAAATAGTAAAGTGCATATCAGCAACCATACTTCAGCACTTAGAAAATCACTCATTTACATTTTTTTATAAAAAAGCATGATTTTTTGTTTTTATTTTGTTTAATATTAAGCTTTAATGACTGTGACACTAAAATATTAGATTTTCTGTTAAATTATTTTTAAAAATGCCATTGAGTTCAGAAGCAGATTTTTGAAAACATGTCAAGTAGTACAGTTGAAGAAATAATAAAGGAATTAATCCCACCATATCACAATATCATTTATTTCATTTTATTGTGTTTTGCCTTTTTTATGGATCTGTGCTTGAAAAAATCGTGAATTGTAACTAGCTTAAATTAATTAAGATTAAGATTCTAAGGTTCAAACATTATTGACCTTTTATTATTTGTAATATTGGTCAGCAAGGAAAAAAAATGCTGACTTCTCATTTATTTCAGGCTCTCTGAAACATAACTTGTAATTGCAGCCTCAGAAATTATCATCTCTAGCTATTCAAATATAGGCACATAGTATGCCTTGAATGCCATTTGTTGTGCTAGCAAGCTGTAAGTCAATGAGCAAGGAGGGTCTGTGAATATGATAATTGCATAGTGATACATATGCTTACTCCACAGGTGTTTGCAGGGAAGGAAAACTGTATTATATATTCTTGATAACTTTGGAGGCATGCATCCTTTTCCTACATAAAGCAACCAAACCTGCCCCACCCTACCTCCAACAAACCATCAAACTGTGTATCAGAAACAAAGCAGAGACACTGATTTTTCTCTATGGTTTACCTTTAAAGAAACTTTCTCCTTCAGACTACTGCATTTGCATTGTTTTAAAACAATGTTAAGATCAAGTATTATTTTACTGATGAAAGTTCAATATCATACAGCTCAGACTGCTGCTTAGATATTCATCAACTCTGAGCTAAGCAGGATGTTCCTGCTTGATTGTCTACCTTGTTGCAGAATTAGCTGTAAATGTGCCATAAACCCATGAAACTGCAGTAATTTTCTTATCTGTTCTGTTGCCCACAGGAGAGTCATTACTGCCCTATTTACAGCTGTCACAATAGTTAATATGATCTAGACATAGCCACTTGTTTACTTATTGATGTGATGAGGCATTTTAATAACAACCATCCTAATCATGGGTGTATAAGACCAGAAATATTTTTTTTACTCCTGTGCAGTTGTTTTCATTTTCTACAGAGGTGCTGTATCTGCATTTTTTTGTTTTTTTATTTTTTTGTTTTTTAAATAAATTACTGCAGTTCACTGGAGGCATTATATTTTTAGTTTTTATCAGCAACTTAAAAACACTTTCCTTTATCTATTTTCCCAAAGAGGAAGGAAAAAAATAGGGAAGATTTTATTCTTTCAGATCAAATAGAGTAGTCAGAGGTAAAAAGTAAACAAGAAAGTTCTCCTATAAGATGAAAACAAAATTAAGTCATCTTTAAGGATGTTAAATGCTAGAACAAGAAATAGAAAAATGATGACATAGCGATTTACTTTGACGCAAAATCAGAACAGTTTCCAACATACTCAGATTGACTCAATTACTGCTGCATTTACTGGGCATTGTGTCTATTTTCTATCAAATTGAAGTTAAATGGATGATTTTTAGCAGCAGGGTGAAAAGAAGATGCTTTGGTGTCCAAAGGACAAAATTCCTGTGGGCTTAGGTTTGGATATTTTGTATGACTGATCCTGAACCTCCTCATCCCACCTGCCTTTTGATCACATACAAACTTGAGAGATGACAAAATGTTAGATAGTCAGACAGTCCTTCATTTCACTTTCATAGCACAATGAAGCAAGAAACTCTTGAATGGTAACAGAGCAGACCATTGCATTTGTTAAGCTCTTAATCTTAGTTTCAACCAAAGCCTCACCAGGTGAAATGAAGTTTGACTCTTGCAGTTGTGTGAACATTTGTACTGTAGAAGCCCACTTGAGATACTGCGGTTGGATCTTATGTCTGTCTGTGACTGGCACATTAAAAAGCCAGAAATAAAGCCCTTGTGTGGCTACTCAGTGTGAATGAATTGACAGATCCATCCAGAAAAGAATTAAACTGAAGGCTTTAAATGAAAAGGCAATGAATTTATAACAGGATTATACAGCAGCTTGAATCAAGTTTGTACAATGCTGAGCTGTGAATTCAAAGAAAAGCAAGAGAGAGCACAAAGTATTGGCATTTATAATTGGCTAACAGGACTTCAGCAACACAGGAACTTTGCAGCAATAGCAGATTCTCGTATATTTAGAAAGACTGAAGAGGATTTTAGTTCCTGCGCCTCACCAGTTAGTTTTACTAAAAGACAATTTCCCAGGTGGCAAGTTGCATCTAGTTTTTCTCTGCTCCTCAAAACTTGCAGTTTTTTTGGTCAGAGTATATATATGTTGTTTTTTCATGTGCATCAAATCTAACCTAAAGTTTGTGACAGTTTTATACCAGTAGGATAAATGCTATTATAAGCATATCAACAAGCTGTAGTGGAAAGCTTTTCAGAACTGTAAATTAGGGGATTTTCATGCTCAGAGTGTTCACCTCCTTGTATTTAATTATAAAACTGAGTTTGGGCTTTTTTCATAATGATAGGACTAGATGAAATAAAACATTCAATATGGAATTTTGTATACCAATATGGAATTTTGTATACCAGTCAAAACCCTGATGTTGCAATTACAGAGTTTAATGGGGAAAGGGGAAATATAAAAAAAAGGAGACAGAAATTGAGAAGTATTAGTTAGGAAGAAAAGAAAGGAAAAATAAAAAAGAGTACTGTCAGCCAGGATTTGAAATGAGATGGAGAGCTGATGAGGCAAAAAGATACAGGAATGCTGTCATTTCAGGGATAAGGTCCATGTTGCTCCAATTGGGAAAAACAAAACAAAACCACAACAACAAAAAAACAACCCCAAAATACAAAGCATGTTGTACTGCACAAGCTTTCAACAAGAAGCATTTAGCCTTCAGTTGTCATCTCAGTTGACTATCCACATTACTTTGCCATGCCATAAAAACAACACTGCTGCTATTGAACATCTTACTAGAGGTTAAACCTTGGGGAAATACTCTTATTGGTTCTTTCACATGAATGTTGCATAAGAAAATCCTTCCATTTTATTGCCCAATGTAATATTTGGGGGTGGTTCTATTGCTAATTTATATATATTGATATGAAGTAAAAATTAATATATATATATTGATATAAAATCATTGGCCCATGGTCTCAGAAATGACACTCTCATGCCAGTCAGAAGTGTGGTTTGGAAAACAGAAGTAGCTGCTTTCCTAGAAAATTGTTCTTTCAAAAGAGATTACATTTAGGAACAGACAAATGCCCGTTAAATTTTAGTTTGCATTCCTCCGTAACTATCCTAAAGATCTACTTTTTATTAATTCCGACTAGCTCTCACAGCAGGTATCTTTGGCCTGCCATGTTCCATGGCCTGGGATGCACACAGGGTTCTTCTAAAACTTGATATTGTCTCTGGGCAGTTTCCTCTGTTCAGACTGTTTCCTCTGCTCAGAGAAGTTTGGAAGAAGGAGGAGGGATTTAGCTTCTTGGGCTTTCCAGAACAACATCCCATGTTCCCATGTAATGCCTGTTATATCACAGGTAAATCTGTCCTTGCCCATCTAACAGCATGGGTTGTGGCTGCAGTCAAAACTCCACTGCCACCAGAGCATTCTCCAAAGTGATCTCCACCTTCATTGGTGCTTCTTAGACCACTCTCACCCACGCATCACAGAAGGGTTATCTCATACATCAATTTTAGAGCAGGTACCCATATTTTTGTCCTCAACCTTTAGTGCAGGCAGATTCCTTTTCGCTGTTTCATCTTATCTCAATCCCCTCCCCAAGCAGGCATGGCCTTACTCCTTACCTTTTCTTGGAGGAACAGCTTCTTTCTGAGGATGCTTCTTATCTTCAGTGAAATTCCTGCTGGGCAACAGCTGCAGATCTGATTCTCTCATCAGAATAAATTGGAAGTAATCAAACCTGGTAAATGGAAACATAATATCCCATTTGAAAAATGCCGAATATTCAAAAAGCTGGAGTAAGAACACTACCGTAGATTTTTTTTTATGCTGATGAGTACAAGTGCTAATATAAATAACTTAAACCTGTGGCCAGTTAACCTATGGCCATCTTGTGTTTTTTTTTCTCCTTCCTTTCCCAATGCTCTCTACTTATTAAAGAATTGGTGATGATTTGGCCATTTAAAAAAAGAAGTCACAAATCCTGGGCAGAAGGAATGCATAAATGTTCTTTTCAGTTCTGACAGGAATCATTTGGCCAAGGAAGTTGATTCTGCGTATAGAAATGATTAAACCTGCCACTTCAAACTGTACCTACTCTGACACTGATAAGGAAACTCCTGCTAAGTGTTTTAAATGGAATTATTCTCTCGAGGAATGTCAGACCTACTACTTTAAATGTTGTTTCTCACTGCAGCGTAAATGAAAATTCTGATTATACAAAAAAATGTCCTTGTAATTCCTTCTCTTGTGGACATGCATATCTTGAAATCTACATGTATTTGCAGTTATCATATTAAAAATGATGTGATTCTTTTTTTTCGCTAAATGCTGTGTCAAACTTTGATCTAGTGGCACAGCAGCACATAAGCTTCAATAAAACCAGTGCCATGCTTCTGATGATTCAGTGACATGCTATTGAACTTCAGTAATTTTATTCCATGCCAGACCTAAATGTTTAACAATTTTCACAGCAGTCAATCAAGTATGTTTCTTTTTATCTTGTTCTTTCTCTCTCTGGTATAAATTGGGAGCAATCCTCTCTGAATTCAGTGTAGTTATAATAACCTAATGTATGTTTAAGGGGAGGGTAACTCCACTTCTGTGCTAGCCTTGCTCTCTGACAGCTGCCTTTAAATTAGCAAGTTGAGAATCAAAAGCAAAACAGCACAAAACCCTAAACATTACTGACAGGATATGTTAGAGGTAGCCAAACTACTGAGACAGAAACCCTGCCAATCAGTCTGATGACAACTACGACTATTTATTTTTTTGGCCTGATATATAACCCTTGTATTGTGACCTCAGGTCTTAACACTGCACAATATCCAGAGGTATTCATATGCCTGTACTGTATCCTCTTGAGATACATAATTCTCACATATTTTTTAGGGAATATTTTTTCAGAATTAAGGTGGATTTTGATTGCTCGTCTTGAAAAATAAAACAGATCATCAGCAATTTGGCACTGTTTGTAAATAGATGGATATTAGGAGACAGTACAAATCTTTTGTTGTTACGATTTTTAGCACAGTGTCCCCTTGTTTATTTGTAATAGCATTATTGTACTATGAGAATTTTTCTTCATGTCTGTGTATTGTCTGTTTTGTGATAGGAAAATGGAGTATTTGACCTTTTGGAGTACGTATTTTTCTTACTTCCCTACATAAAACAAAGAGTAGTTTTTCACTATATATGATACACTTTGCAGACTGTCTTTGCTGTGTCTATGTTAAAATAAAGTAACATAATGACAGGAATTTCAGAAAATTTCATTATTGAGTATTGAGAATGTTTTGTAGAAAAGATCAAGAATGTTACAGTGTGCTGGAGATACTTGTTTCTGTGTAATGGAGCTGAATTTTAACTGGCTTCCATTCTCTTCAAAAGCAGATATGTTCTTCAAGGTTTTTTTTTAATACATATTTTTCCTCTTATATGACCATTTATTACTACAGAATGAGAGATACTTATTTTTCAAACAAAAAATGTGAATCCCAGATTTGGGCCAGCTACTTCCGCATAGGCTTTAAGACAGAAGTCTGTGACCCTATTTTTAAGTTAGTTATGCTCTAAATGAACGATGTAATATAGGATTCAACTTCTGGATAAAGAAGTTGAATGCATCCTCAGCAAGTTTGCTAATACTAAATTGGCAGGTGCTGTTGACTTTCTTGACAGATAAGAGGCCTCATAGAGGGACCTAAATAGATGGAGCACCAGGTGATTAGCAATGGCATGAAATGCAAGAAAGATTCTGCACAGGGGATGGAGCAATGCCAGACATAGGCACAGAATGAGGGTTGAGTGTTTGGAGAGTAGTCCTGCAGAGAGCAACCTGAGGCTACTGGTGACAGCAGTCTCAGCAAGAGCCAGCAGCATGCCCTGGCAGTCAAGAAGCAGCTGCATACACCATAGCCAAATGATCAAGAGAATTGGTTCTCCCAGTATATGTGCAGTATATAGTGCAGCCTCAGCCTGAATATTGTGTGCAGTTTTGTGCTCTACAATACAAAAAGGATGCTAAGGCTCTTGAAAGATTTCAAAGGAAGGCAACAGAGCTGGTAAAAAGGCTGGAAGGCATGTCATGTGAGGAGAAGCTCAAGGCCATGGGGTTATCCTAGAGAAGAGGAGGCTGACAAATGATGTCATTGGTTTCTGAAGTCTGCTGAGGAGGGTGTTCATCTTTTCTCCCTGGTATGCAGTATCAGGAAACATGAGAATGGCTCAATGGTACATTAGGGTCAGTTCAGACTAGAGACGGGAATGTGCTTTCTAGGGAGTGGTTGATGTCTCATGCCCATCTGTGTTTGAAAGGCTAATGTTTAAGGATAATGTTCTTAACGATCTATTCTAACTTTGGATCAGCCCCAGTCTGAAACTGTGAATCCATTTAAAACATTTTTGGATATGTATTTAAGATGAATGCAACCAAAAAAACTTGAGCTGCTAACTTCAGTATGTTGTTAAAAGTAGAAAACAAGATCAGGAAAACTTTATACAAGTATCACTGAATTAGATGCAATCTGGTGACTTTTTCCCCCATGCACTATTCAGGCATAATTTAAAATAAGTATATGTGTTTAGCTGTTAAAATATATGCCTGTGGTACCCATTTTGGAGGGATATTTAAAAGAAATCAAGCTAAAATATGTCAGCTGTAGCTTTTAACTTCAGAAATGGGAAATTCACTATGAGAAATTGAAAATGTAATATTCAAGTGAAAAAAACTTGCAAAAGTTTTTATTGTTGTGTTAATATTCCAGTATCATAAAGTAAGAATGGATGGTGCTAAAAAATTAATGAATTCACACCAAAAATATCTTGAAACTGTTTTGAAACTTTACACCTCATGGTGTCAGATGTTTCTGAGCAATCTTGAGACAGATTTGTAAGTAAAGTTTCATACATTTGCAGGAATCAGATACTTTAAAAATGCATTAAGTTCAGAAGATTCGAAATAAAATATCCAGTGTTGGTGACAGCATTGTTTCAGGCTTTTGCCAACATATCTTACACTTGTAAAGCTGTCTTATGCCTTAGGACTTTTCATGACGTGATGTTGTTAGTGAATTTTGGATTTAAAAACTTTCATCTTTAAGGTAAAAGTTAAAAGATGTTAGTGACGAGGTCCTGAAATGAAGAATCTCTCCAACATACAGTTCCACAACAAACAAACAAACAAACAAACAAATAAATAACTGATTTTTGGACATCTGTAGCTTATCACAGGAATATGAACTGTGAACTTCCAGAAATCAGCTAAGAAGACTAAGGAACTGAGAGCTGTGCAGGCTGCTGTGTTTCTGATTGAAAGGCTACAAAAAAAGTTAGAAATCCACAGCTGCAGAACAGGCTGGTCTTGCAAGGTTTCTGTGCTCCTTTATCTGGAGAAGTGCATGTCTTTATAAGAATGCTAGATGAAGAGAGACTTGGAGGTTCAAGGGGATATGTTCCTGGTTTGACAGCCAGACTTCAAGAGCTGTAGTTCAGCTACGACTCCCCTACCAGTTTTTTTGGTTTCTCAAATACCAAAATGAATTTGTTTTATCTCTGTTCTTGAAAAAAAAAAAAAAGAAAATTAAAAACTATGAAGTATTTTTAGCCAATTTTACCTCAATTACTGTTTAGAATTTATATATATATTTTTTCCTTTAGAGATCAAAAGATTGTTTTTTTCAAACTATAAAAAGTAAAAAACAAGTGATGAAAATTCCCCTGTAAATCTTGAGCTCTCTGTGCACAAGTAAACCCTGGAATTAGCAACCCAGAAGATAATTTTGAGATGACTAGATACAGAATCAGTATGCAGATCTGTGCTCTACAACTGTGCAAAATGGGGATATTTACCTGTAGTGTTAACACAGTTTTGGGACCGGTTCATCAGACTTCTGCTGAATATTTCAGTACTCAAACTTCAAGTATAAAAATACTCAATAATTATTGAAGCCTTGAGCACTGGTATCTTAAGAGCAATTTCTTTTTAAAAAGAAATTACTACATTTTATAGAAGCAACATTTTATGTTTATAGCAAGTTCTTTTAGGGGAAAAAAACAAAACAAAACAAAACAAAACAAAACAAGAAATATGCAAATAAGCTAGTTAAGTCTTGAAACCAATAAATCGCACCAGAGTTTGTAATTAATTTCTGATTGTGTTTTGCACAGTGTTATTTCTTGAATTCTAATATGACAGTTTGGTTAACTATCCAGATATCTTTTTCAATTTTCCATCTGCAGAAGGAACTATTCCCATATTTCTCAGAATTGCTACACTGGCACAGTAGGTGTTGAGATAACACAAAATAAAACTATCTTTCCAGAATATTTACTTTCTGTCCCTGCTCTCTAGGCTGTTTTGTTTCAGATCTGTCTAATCTTGCCATGTCTCTTGAACTTGCTCTGGGATCCATATGTTAAAGGAATGTGTACCATAACATGAAAATAGCCATAAAGACAAGTCAGCTATTCAGACTATACCAAATCCAATGAAAAGAATTTTCATGCTTAGAACTTTAGTAGTTCACTTTTAAAAGCACTCAATCGATTTTTATTGAAGTTCAAGATGAGCAATCCTATGCTTAATGCTATTTTTTTTGTCTGTGTGTGTGTTCTACATAGAAGGAAGGATATAATCCGGATATGTTTTAAGAAACTGTGTTCATCGTGCTGTGGCTCTTCATGTATTCTTGATTTACAAATAACCGGTTTATCATTGCTCTCAATAGTCAGGGATTGTGCGAGTTCTTCATTGTGAGATTGTTTCAGCGCTATTAGTCTGAATATTTAGTGTAGAAACATGAGAACTGGAACTGAATGGAATAGGAACAGCCCTATTCTAAAGTGACCAACTATTAAGCTGCTCTAACATTTGAAAATAACAGAGCATTATGAGATTAATTTAAAACCACAGATAAGATTTATAATAATTTACAGAAGCCTGCACGAGATCAAGCAGATAGATTCAATTTGCACTTTATTAAAAATGTGTATGCCTCTATCCACTTTAGAGAAATGGGTGTACTGGAGTATAGCTTTACATCTACTTGTAGGCACAACATATTATGTGCGCAAATAATTCCATTTTGAGATGTACAGTCAATACTGCTAGATGTAGAATTCAAGAATGCTAGGCACAGTATCCTGTCACATCAGTAAGAAGGTGTAAAGTAGATAATTCCAGCTAGCAGAACTTCATTTTGAATAATTAAAATGACTCCAAGACACAGGGGCTCTGTGCTTCAGCATTCCCGTCACCAAATGAAGACTTAAGTCAGTAATCCAATTCGTATAGTATCCTTCCATAGTCCAGAGAGATACACCCATTTTAGGAATGGAAGAATCACCATAAGATTGAGTTTACCAAATTGCCAGCTGGAGTTTTCTGTTTCTTGAACAACTTATAGAAGTAGGCTAAGAAGACTAGGCTCTCAACTCAGGCATCTTCTTTAAAGTTGCCTAGAATTCACCTCTTGGAGTGCAACTAATAGAGGCAGCCACCGGGTCCTAGCACAACAGGAAAAAACTCTATCCTTTAACATCAGGCTCAAACTGACCTTAAGCAGTTCTGTTTTTTGGGCTGCAGAGGTGCACAGCTGGAAACTAGTGAATTCCTGAAACAAAAGAAAGACTTCTTCTCCATTTGCATTTAGCTATGGAAGGGGCTCAGTGCACTTGGAGCAGGTGAAGCACCGGACACTTTGTTCAGTGAAGCATCTGTCTGAGCTCTCTCAGCCTGTGCCCTAGATCAGCACAAGAGGAAGGGACAATGTGATTCCAATGGAAGACTCAGTTTTGTCTTGTGTGAAAGCCCTAATCTGCTGATTTGTCCTGTTGACTAGGAGGGCTTACTGCCTTGGGCCTTGAATCTGGGACACGGTGCTCTCATTTGGCGCTCTGACTATTATGCTCCCCTGGTTTTCCATATGGGTACCAATGAAACTCCCTGGAAAGACTGGAGTGCATCAAACATGATTACAAGGCGCTGGAGGTGAGTGTGAAGGACTTAAGGGATCAGGTGATTTTATTTTTGAACCTTGAGAAAGGCTTGAGAAAAAATAGATAAATCCCATGTTTCTGCAACTGTTTTCAAAACTGGTATTGACAGAAGAGTTTTATTGTTTATTTTTCACCATCGCAGAACCCTTTTTGAGGATTAAGGACTGCTAGGAAAAGACAGGATCCATGTGACTTGATGCAGAAGATGTACCTCTGCCAATGGGCTGGCCAACCTGGTGAGGAGAATTTTAAATGAGAAATGCTGAGAGGGAGAGGATGACTCACAGTCAAATAAAGTGATAAAGTGGTGAAATGAAAAGCAAAGTGTACAGTGTGATATGGCCTCATAATCATTTGAAAAGTGTTCAGTGGGAACTAGCTCAAGTGGTTCAGGTTTTCACAACAAAGAAAGCTGACTGCATCCTGGGATACATTAGGAAGACCATTGCCAGCAGGTGGAGAGACATGATTTTATGGGTAAAAAAGCCAGGTAATAAAGAAAGGAGAAGTCTAGAGGCAGGGGGAAGAAAGGAGTACTCATTGCAAAGTTATTATTTTTCTCCAATAATGTTTATTGTTAAATTTAGAATTCAGAAGGGGTAAGTTTGGACTCTCTAGTATACAAACACTCTCTTGGGGTAGCTGCATCTGCATATTATGTCATTTCAATGCAATGGGTAACACGTCTAATTTTGTTAACAGGCTTGTGCTTTAGGCATACCTCTGCACTGGTTCGCACATGATTCCGGCTTTAATACTTTCCTAAAGTTTAAATTAGAATTTTGACTGCTGCTGAACTTTTGAAATTACTTTATCTGATATATAATTCCAGTAGATCATTGCTAGTAAAAATGCTGATTATTACTTAAGTCTGAATGTAAGTTGAGTTTGTGAAATGCAATAAAGTCAGATTTCTAAGCATTGTTATAATGCCCTTTTGCAAATGTCATAAAATTTTAAGATACTAATAATTCTACTACTTGACAGCATTATGAATTATGAACAAAGCATATTCTCCTTTCATACTCCTTTTGAAGGATGCTTTTAATGCAAGAGATAAGTAAAAGTTTCAAGTTCTTAAAAAGCAGCTTCCTTGGTCAAATTGGCTTTAATGAAATGAAGCCCACCCTGTGAGCTTCCATAGAGTTGTAGTGGACATAATGAAAAATAAATAAATAAATAAATTCTCAGAGAGATGATGAAAGGAAAAAGTGTAGAAAGAGAGTTTTAATTAATGACAATTCTCTGCGAGCAAAAAAAAAAAACCAAAAAAAAAACCAAGCAAAAAGGGAATGAAAAAGCAGATGATCTGAACGCAATTTATAATGGGGCTTTTTATTATTTTATTATTTTAGTTTTTAATTTTATACCAAAATAGTCTACCAAACACCTGACCCATGACAGTGATGGTTATTAATGCCTTCTGATGTCTGTCTTCAGCTATTTATTTTAATTAGATCAGTTCTGAGCTCATGTTGGCGCATTTCTGTTTGTACTTTTTCACTTTTCACAGAAAGCAAACTAACATGCAAAGCACTGAATGAGCTTCATGCCTCACAGAGAATGCTAATGAGTGGTAGTGAAGACACCAATATTTTTCTGTTTAGTCCGAGAACAGTAGAAATGTCTATCTCGGATCTAAGGCTAAATTTGACTGCATTTTAAAATAAATTAGTATTCCTTTTTATTGGTCTGAAAACCTAGTTGAGTTTGAGTTGTGCATCAGACCAATTTTATTCAAGTATTCCTCATCTTTCTTTACAAAAACATTTAAGCAAGCAAAGAAAAACAAAACAAAATAAAAAGCCAAAAAAAAAAAAAAAAACCAAAGCATTGTAATTCTAAGTATTTCTAAGTCGTCTGTCACAGGCTGGCAATTAATCATTCTATTTCTAGGACTAAGAATATTGCTAGATTCAGTGGAAAGCAGTGCTTTTTTGGGGGGGAGAAGGCACTCAGCAATGTCTATAACCTCCTGGAAATGCAAGAGTCTCTGACAATTCTTTCTTTCTCCAGGAATTTACTGCTGCTTTCTCCACCATCACACTACCTTTTGGGATCTCCTGACTACTTTAATCCTGGGGTAACAAAGACTTAGAGAAATAATCTTTTTTATCCACATTTCCCTTTTATTTCTTGAGAGCCAACTGAAAATTCACAAAAGCACTTTTGTATCTCTCTGACCCTTCCTATCTCTCTTTCCGTTTTCTCAGCGTTTCAGTTCAGATTGCAGTAAGATTCATATTCATTTTCTCATATTCCACTGCAGCACCCAGAAACCCCAATTCTAGACCAAAACTCTGTTGTATAAAATACTCTAAAAACACAGATCTAAAAGATGATTTATAGCTTCCCAAAACTAGATAAGTTGAAAAACAGCTAACAGACATATGTAGTCATTTTAAATATGTATTCATTCTCCAAAAGTTGCTTTGGAGAATGTATGTTTTGTACTTAAGAAATGATAAATGAAATCTTTTACTTGAAATGCAATACAAAAAGATATCCAGAAAGTAGAAGCAAAGGAAATGATAACAGCGTAACTGTAAAGGCAGTGTTCTGAAATACCTCAAACTAATCACAGACAATCAGACTGCTTTAGAATACATTATCATTACAAGGTCAGACTAAAAATTGAATCTAATCTTCAAAATGCTGCAACAAATTAGAGTGATTCATTTTCTGTTTAATATTAAAACGGTTTCATTTTATTGATTTGATAATAGAAGAACTTGACCTAATGCTCCTCTTATTCACTCCAGTGTTTACACCTAAAAGTTTTGCATGTTTATTTGTGAAACGTGGGAAATCTAAGGACTTGAGTTCCTCAACAGGTGGTTTTCAGAAGTTTGCAAGAAGAATTCATTGTTTCTGTTAAATCTGTGATATTGTATTTAATTTTGTATTTTATTTATTACTATGTGGGTTTTTTTTAATGCATTATATAATTAATATTTTCAGAAACTATTTCTTTGGAATTTTTGGCTTCTTTGAATAAATTCGTTGACTTCTTGATTCCCAGTTTGTCAGTTGAACGTCAAGGAGCTGTTTCTTTATGATGTCTTCTTTTTCAAGAACTGTGCCCTAATCATTCCCTTGCCCTGGGTGAAGTTCCCAGTGTGGCAGAGGCTGATGACAATCTGTCACAGCAATTAATAACAGTTACATGCAAAGAGATTCTCAGTTATTTTGTCAGCTTCCAGGAGAATTCCCGAAAGAAGAAAAATTAAATCAATGCCTGCTTATATTCAAAATAAACTATAACAATAAGAAGTTATCTTGACACCAGTAATGTGAAGCTAACTGGGATATGATGTAGCAGTAAATTAGTAACTAAAGTTTTTATTTTCACATATTAAGTATTATTACAATTGTTTGTGATTTTGATGTAAAATGAGGTTGTTGACATATCTTATGAAAAATTAGTCACAGAGATGATAGCTTTTCAGCTCGACGTTGTGATTTTGATTGTTAACCTTCTTTTCAGATTTATTCATAAATACTCTTTACAGTATTTATTTTTATTAACATTATTCATGGCCGCTGGAATGAAGATTAGGTCAAGTGATCTTTGATAACAGATTTTTGATCATGAGTTCTGCTTAGCTTTTAATAATTTCTGGTTAATCTGATACAGTTTCATAACCCCTTAGACTTGAAGAACACCCTGAGACAAAGTAAATTAAAATTTAAGATTTAATGACCTGATAGACGCGCTATTTTCATGCCCGAAAGAACAAACATATTTTTCTGCCTTGTTTTTGAATATCTTAGACCTAAGATGGCAAAATATGTGTGCCCCAGCTAATACTGTTTTAGTATCATAAAGCTGCCCTGGAGTGAACATATCCATATCTGTGGCAGCTTTCTGGAAAATTCTAGTCAAATTCAATTATCTGGTTATTTTCAAGCTTGTAGATCATTCATTATTAATTGGTAAGTTAATTAAATTAATTTCAGTGAAACTGTTGAGACAGAGCAATTTCTGTTGAGGTGATATGCCAAGATATGCCAGGAGATGTCTGCTTCTTCATTAATTTTGTCTTTACTGAGGTTAAGTGAATCCTTCTGAGACTCTCTTAGCAAACCCAAGTCCTACAGTGAGAATCAATTTCTACTAAAGGCGGTCTTGTGTGTAACGGTGATTTGTTTTTCTCTTAGCTGAAACAAGAAATCTAGAGTTACATCACAGTTTCCTATATATTGACTGCTTTTAATTTGATAAGCATTAAGATTAAAGATATCTGCTTATGAAAAATACATCAGATGCTAGTGCCATTATGTCTTCTGGTGAGTGGAATAAATTTTGCAGTCTGAAATCAGGCTTGAGCACTGGGTGCATGTTTTAGATTTTTGGTACCTTCTGTTTTAAGAATGGATAAGTGAAAGCAGAGCAAATTTCTATTAACAGGAGAGGAATTCCTCTGAGCTCCAGCTGCTGCAGGTCATAATGGAGGTCCACGCATCTCTTGATATTTATTAGAGAGCTTTTACAATTGAAATCTCTCAGCTTGCTGTGTAGAACTAGACAACATGACCTAATTATTTTTTCATGTTTCCCTTTTTACCAGTAAAGGCATGCTGACAGCAATTTATATTGGTGTTGAAATACATTTTGGAAATGACCAGAGCTACAGAAGTGCATATTGTTGGAGGTTTCCTGAACACCTTGGTGGGCTCTGACTGCGTGTGGAAGACTGTGGCAAAAAGTTCTACTGAAATAGCCTGCAGTGAGGATTTTGGAAGCATGGATTAGGATCATGCATCTGTATATATAAAACTTAAAACATAAATATGCATATAAGGTAGTGAATAAGGCTTATCATACAGTGCACTGGAAGTTTAACTATCTATCTGAGCTGAGGACTTTGTGGTCTTGTTTATGGTTCTGATAGTCAATACAAGGAGCTTTAACTCTTGCTTGTAAAATGAGAGGATAGGCTTTTTTTCTTTTTTATCCCCTAAGCTTTCTGCAGTGTAAAATTCATTGGAGAAATATATCAAATATGCCATGCACTGAGATCAGTTTTGCTAGCATAAATCCTTGGTACCACTGAATGGTTGGAAGGGACCACTGGAGATTATCTGGTCATCCATGCTCATTCAGGCTGCTTGCCTAGGACTATGTACAGATGGCTTTTGAAGATTGCAGGGGATAAAGGTTCCACAGCCTCTTTGGTAACTTGTACTGGCACCTGCATAGTAAATAAACACTTCAGGATGTTCAGAAGGAGCCTCCTGTGTTCCCAGTTTTGCCCCATGACTCTTGTCCAGTTACCACTAGGCACTGTTGAAACAGCTTGGCTCTGTCTCCTTTACATTCCTTAAGGCATTTATAGACATTAATAAGACTTTCTCCACCCTGAGGTCAAACAAGTTCCGGCTCTCTCAGCCTCCATGCTGCTTGTAGTCCCTTCATCATCTCTGTGACCCTTCACAGAACTCTTTCTAAGTACATCTGAGTCTGAATTGGTGATTTTTTTTCTGTGATGTTCATAATCTGAATAAAACTTGCATGTGAAGCACAAACATAACTCTAGTTTAAGCTTCTGATGTTCATATCTCTAGGATAGGCTGAGTAAATAGAATCAGCACCTACTCTGTATCTGTCTTCTTGCTCAGCACATGGCTCTAGTCTTGCATAAGTCCACACTGTGCAAGCATTAATTAGCTGCTGCACTTTTATAATGCATAGGTTGCTCTGAAAGTAATGCTTCCTATTTATAACCTTGGAAACTGCAACAGATACAAGAATACAATAATACTATTTGATAGAGAAAATTCTCAGCTACAATTTTTTTTTCAACATAATCATCACCATTAGCAATGCATTTTTGCCAGTGATGAGCAAAATCCTGTAGGTCACGTTAACCAAAATCTGCATGGCTCTCTGGAGCGTGGCTCGTCTTCCGCTTTGCAGTTGCCACTGCTAGAGTGCCCCACCCACAGCCTCACTGTACTCACATCCACTGTTTGGTCTCCCTAAACATTCAGCAAGAGACAATTAATGAATTTGTCTTCTACATGGAGGAATTCAGTGACACATGTTTTCTTAATACACACTTCCATGTCTGGTGCTATTTTGTCAGTCTGCCCCTTTGCTGCCATCTGTTTCAACAACATGTAACAATATTGTCAGGAAGGTTCAGCTTCTACTGTTCTACCACCACCATCTGCCCCTGACGTAATGACGGCCAACATAATAAGTTAGAACGCGTTACTTTTGAGCAGCATGTATATGTTTTGCAATTGAGTATCAAATGCTTTAAGTGGGTTTCTTTATTTTTATTTTAAGGATGGGAACCAAAAGCCAGATTGAAGTCAGAAGTAACTATTATTTTGGGAGAATATAATGCTTGTACACTTCTATGATTAATTTAATGATTATTTTTGAAAATTTAGTTCTGGCACATGATGATTTTTGATGGATTTGAAAAACAATATTTTTAAAGATATTTTCTTTATGACATCTCAATGGGCTCTTCAAATCATCTGATAAAAAGATAAGAAAAATGTAAAATGATTTGTTACTTAAGAGATTATAGAACTTAGTAAATACCTTCGATAGTTTTAGCCTTCATTACAATCTAGATGAGAAATTTCATTTTTAAATAATAAGACGTATCTCTGTGTTCACTTTTAATTACTTGCAGATGAGCGCTTTTCACACAATGTGAAATTCAGGAATTAATATATAATAACAAGGGATTAATGCAATGCAGAGGCAGACTTCACATCTGTTTTTGCATACTATTGCCACATGCACAGTTATTACGGAAGAGTTGTAAACGTGGATTCTAGCCATGAAACAGAAGGTATATAAATATCTCAGGTTTTTAAATATGTGTTGCTTCTTTAAATTACACTCAAAATCTTTGCACTGAAGATATGCTTTTCATGTAATGAAAACTTCCAAATGATGCTAGAAAAATGTGGTTCTTCTATAACATCACAGGATTAAATTCTGAAGTATCATTCTTGAAATATAGGCTGTTAATTTCATTTTAATGAGAAAATCACCTTAAAGTTCAGGTCCGGTTTTAATTGCAAAGACTCTTCAAAGCTTCCATTAATTTGTTTTTTACTTATTCACTAATCAGATGCACTTAGCATCTTATTAATCCATTTTCACTTATGGATGGCAATATTAATCAGTTAAAATACTACTGTATATATTAAAATCATTTACTCATTCATATTATTTATTGTTTTTGTTAAAATCTATTTTAAACTGATTAGTAAGAATTTATGTATGAATTTGTTCATGTGAATGCAGATAGCATTTAATGAAAGTAAAGCTCCCAAACATTTAACTTAGATAAGGAGTCATTTAATGAACTCCTTATAAAACCAATCTACTTAGCATAAATAATCACATTATGATTTATTACGCTTTTACATAGTTAAGCAAGCAACTCAAGAAGTGATTAATTTATGTTCTTAGTTTTAAT
This sequence comes from Tetrao urogallus, assembly GCF_951394365.1. NCBI lineage: Eukaryota > Metazoa > Chordata > Aves > Galliformes > Phasianidae > Tetrao > Tetrao urogallus. The sequence continues at coordinate 76,321,218 of NC_136815.1, read as the reverse complement.
TTCTTTGCCAAGTAAATATTTTCATATTAAAAAAAAAAGTCACTATTTTCTTATAATAATAGTGACAATTATTTTTCTAACACAGTTGCAAATTCTGACTAGTCTTCAGTTCTGGCTTTCAAAATAAGTGACTTTAACTGATAAAAGAAGGTAGTTATAGGATAATGGATAATATAAAAAAGATAGAAACATACATTTTATGTAATTACACTAGCATTTGGAGCACAAAAATAAGAAATCTGAACAAGTACTTTTCTCTTGTTGGTACGTGATACATTTATAGTCAGCTTGAAAAACCTGAAAGACATGAAAAACCCATATATATATATATACACATACCTGTCGTACCTGCAGGTGCTTCTTAGTTGCATTTCTTCTACCTATAGCAACTTAAGATTTCATAGAGGTAACTTGGGTAAACTGGAAAGCTTAATAGAAATTTTCCCCTAGGTATTTCATAGAATTGCAGAACTGTTGCTGTGTTTGAAAAATATCTAGTCTAAATCCCTGCTCAAACTAGGATCAACTAGGGAATAGATTACTCAGGATTATGCTCTTTAGGTGATCTATGATATCCAAGGATGAAATCTCCAAACCTCTCTGGGCAACCTATTCCAATGTTTGACCACTCTCAAAGTGTTTTCATACATTTAGAGGGAATTTTCTATATTTCATTTTATACCCATTAGCTTTTCCCTGTCACTAAGAATCACTCAGAAGAATCTCCATTTTTTTCTGCTCTCTCTGAATGTTTTCTTTTCAAGGCTAAACAGTCCCACATCTCAGCCTCTGCTCATGTGTCAGGTGTTCAAATCCAATCTTCCTGGTCCTTGACTGGGTATGCTTTGGTATGCCAACATCCAAAATGATAGAAGAATCTAGAGTTCTTGCTATTGTCTATGCTTTGTGCCAAAGTTAGATGAAAATCAGTACTACATAGGAATTTTGTGTTTCCTCATATTCAACTACTTGAGTTTCAAATAATTTTTATTATTGAATTTTTTTAAAGTTTAGGGGTTTTTTTTCTTGTGATACTTTCAAAGTGTGCAAATCACCATAACTTAAATCTTCGTAAGCAACTTTATTTCTGTATTAATTGCTGTTGAAGAGATTAGTAGAGAGATTAAAGAATAGCTCAGAATCAATCTGTGTCAATAAAATATTTAGTTTATATACACTGTAATTTATAACTGTTATCATAGATTCATATCTCCATAGATACTGACTCGACCTGGAAAACATGTTAAGTTTGGTCTTTAAAATCACCTGTCTTCTACTAGAGATAGTAGAGGAGTATAATAGACTGCTACAATGGGAAATAACAAATGTACTGAAAAATGTGATAATGGCTATTCCACACTGTCAGATAGCTGTAATTGATCTTTGATGAGTATTCCTCTCACCAAATGTTTGCTATGTCCAGTGTTTCTTTTATTTAAATTAGTCAGTAGCTAAAAGCATATCTCAAGTGAACTAACTTCCAAAATCCCCAAATATTAATTTATGACAAGGTTCATCAACTTTAGCTCAATTTAGTTTCAAATCCCAAAGTGTGCATTGAAATTTCAATGAATATTTCTAGTACTAATTACTCAATTTCTATATTTATAAGGGAACTGGCACCTCATAAATATCACATTTTGCTATTTTCTCCATATGTCTGTTCACTCTAAATATAGAAAATCAGCAATTAGCTCTAGAAATATTCATTAAAGTTTGAAGGTAGATAAATAACAAGTAGGAATGTCATTTATTTATTATAATTTACAAAGAAAAGATGATCAAACTGCTCCTTATTTGATTAATGTGTCCCATAACTTCAAGTACATTAAATACTAAATCTGACTGAACTATCTCTAGATAAAAGTAATGCCAGGTAGTAAGATGGTAACTTAAATGGGTTGTCAACTTTGATGTGGCATAATGCATTGTTAAGTTTTGATTAGACTCACCTCTAATGTAAGGATAGCTAAACTGTCTTCAAAGAATGGTATAAGTTAGAATGGACCATAAAGAGTCACCTAGTTCCAACACTCCTCTGCCCCCAAATTTTCTTCCCTTTAGCAAGAAGTTGGAAAGATCTGCTTGAATTTTAATTCATTAAGAGAGTAAGATATGTTTTTCTCTGCATGTAGGATTAGATGTTCTTCAAATTAAGAACCAAACCATGTAGTGCAGCAGGTCTGTTTTATGCCAGGAATGTTGTTTCTTCATTTTTTGGGGAAGTTGTCAGATGAGTGAGCTGCCTTTACTGAAAGCCAAGTCAGACTGGAAGGTACAAAGCTGAAAATAAATTGGCTTCATTATACAGCACAATCTTTCCAAAACATATTTTCATGATTATTTCTGTACCATGAATAATCTAGTTAGCTTTTTTTGCACAAACTATTACTCATTTGGTGCTGCAATACTTGATGTATAGAGCAGATGATATGGAAAGTTTTCAGTTCCTGCCCAGATATGTGTCTTAACTATAAGGATGATTGAATACAAAGCTATAATTTTCTCTTAACAGTATTCATATTGCTCTTTGTGTTAAAACCCAGAGCAGCATTTGTAAAATAATCAGTAAGTGAGGGAATCTTAGGATTAATAAATCACCATTCATACTCTTTACTCCTTCCTTGGCAGTTCGTTGTTTATGACTTGGATATCTTTCCACATTTATCCATCTGTCAGTGATTATTTTGAAATATAAAATGGTTCTTCTCTAAGCAACTCATTTTTCTCTAAGCATGCACTCTGTGGAAAACATTAATAAGTAGTATTGATTTTGTTGTTTGACAATATTTTTGGTTAAAATTGGGATAAAGAAACACTTAGAAAGTTCTCATAATATCAAACTGGTCTTCACAGTCTTTTTTTTTTTTTTATCAAAGTAAAGTTCTAACAAGCAGATACTAATGTTTTTTGAGGAAATCATTCCAATTTAGATTAGTTTAATATCTTATATAACTCAGTAGATCTAAGCAGGATCTGGCTGCTTCTGTACACTGTAACTGATTTTTTCTGTTGTGAAAAAATAGTGTCTAAAATGATCTATGTATTTTCTATACAACAAATACCACATATATATATATTTATTATTATTATTATTTATTATTATTACTATGATTATTATTTTATTTTTTAAGGGGTCTTCTGAATAATGTTATTCTATGTGCTAAAGACAAATGATTCAACATATGTCTGGAAGTACTGAAAAATAAAATGTTACCTATTTATTATTACAGCCAATTTCTCTATGTAAATGAGTCTTTTTGCAAGTACCATTGATTATAAAAGACTAAAAAATTAGAATAGGAATTGGATCAAAGTATTATTGTTAAGCTATATAGAATTTGTTTCTACATTAGAATTACTTGCAGTTTTTAGAAAATGTTGCCCATTGTCCTACCCTGGGACTATCTCTGATATGTTATGGAATACAATGCTGTCTCTCATTCTGTGCAAGAATCAGTTGTGTGACAATTACCTCAAGAATGGTTATAATCTGCATTAAAATCATAGTAAAGCAACATCATCACACAAGCTGGGACTTTAACCTGCTAATTCAGGTGAAAATTGAAAAAATGGAGGGGGGTGGGGTGAGGAATGAAGGCATTTTCTGCTGTCTAATGACATGATGTACTTAAGTCCACTTCCAGATTTTCATAGAAACAGATAGCTTGGTCACTGTCCTCCAAAGGCCACTCAAAGATTAGAGAGAGACAAAAGGTGCATCCTGTCACATATTATGTAGGAAGGAAGATAAATGATTTGACAAAAGCAAAAGGGAACCCAGTACCTGGGACAAGAAGCCCAAAGGGAGTAGAGATCAGAATGGGACAAATAGCCTTCCACAGCAGCTGAAGCTTAATTTTGGTGTATGCTAAATAATAATACAAGCTTTGCTATGTGTGTCTCTATCAGATTTATCTGTACTTTATATGTAACTGACTTTTGTTTTATGAAGTTTTACTTTATGTCACCTATCTGATAAAGCATAATAGTTGTAAAAAGCAAATATTACTACATTTTATTTCTATGACTTACCAACTTTGCTTAATATACTCGACAGATATTCTCACCTCAGTTTTTGAGAATGTGTAATGTACTACACATTCTAAAGTAGGATAAGCAAACACCCTTGTAAATTGGAGGAAATTTAAGCACTTAGCACCAGTCTGTGAAGCTAATCGTATTTAAAGCAGGTGGTGAAAATAAAGATAATTTTGCTGGCTGAACTAAGCATAGAGTCTACTCCAAAGGAATTAGTACATTGGATATGCTTTCAGAAGTTTTAGATGTACAGACCCATGTTGTACTGCAGCACTGTCCTTAAATAAGGATAAACCTTGGTCTGAGTTCACATTACAACTTTAAAGGGACTAAACACTTAAAAGTGTAGAAAACTTTCACCCTTATGTATACTTCATGCTGTTGGCATTACAGTATTTTATTGTGCATCAAGTAAGTCTGCCCCTTGACTTTGCTTTAAATTTATTGTCTTTTTTTAATACACTGCTGAAGGTGAATAGATGTCAAGAATGATACATTAGCTAATGTCTAAATGTATTCATACTGAGAAATTGAAGGACAGTTAGTTAAATGCAGCAGGACTGCAGGAAAATAAATGACAGAGTTCTCAGCATGTCACTTAGAATTTCATGGCTGTCAGTCACTGGCATAAATTCCAGTGCTTCTATAATAGGAACTCTAATTATGTACATAAGAAGAAAACTGTTTTTCTATTTTGGCTCTTAAATTAAAAAACGTGTGTGTCTTTCAGTATTATTTCTCATAATATTTTTGTTACATACAGGAGACTGTATATATCTGTACTGGGCTTATGACATCCGAGTGCCTTAGGATGCTTGTCTTTATGGTGGTGCTTTGAGCCCATTGTATAGTTTATCTATCATTAATTGGCATATTCTTTGGTAATAAATGATGAATTAGGCTAGATGTGATTCTGTGAGAAGATTAAAATAAACCTTTTCCTTTTCAATCTCATACCTATAAACATGGTTACATTATTACTGGCACTTACCAGATACTAGTCCTACTCTAGATGCATATTAACTGCTTTAAGTCTCACAGACTTACAGACTGCTTGTGCTGAAAGTCCTGAGAAGTGCTCAGAGGATTCAGCAATACTTATTAGTCTAAATAGCTCTAGCTGAAATTATTTATGAGATAGGAAAGTTCTTGCTACAGAATGTTGGACAGCTGTACCTCTCTTTCCACTGATGACTATTTTTGTTAACATTTATGCTGCAGAATTTAGGTTCTCTTTCTGAGTCAATTCCTTCACAAGCTTTTATTAGTCATGGTGTATCTGCAGAGCATCAACCACAAGGATGCTAGTTGTCACTACCAAAAGGGAGTTCGCAGGAGAGTAGCAAGACCTGCGCTGCTACTTTTCCCTTCTCTGTAGTGTTCTATAGAAAAACAAACAAACAACAACAACAAAAAACAACAAGAAATAAAGCTGTTCCCTCTAGTGACAGTGTTGACATGATCTATGGGGCACAGTAGACAGTTTGAAGGTGGTTGTTAGGCATATGGTATTTAACAGTACACTTTGATCTAGCTGTAGGTTTGATTTTTCACTGACATCCTCTGACCAATACGGACAGGTCAGAAATATATGGACTCCCTAAAACTAAGACTGATCTTGCTGTAATGCCATTTAGCTTGGCAGAAATCCTCATGTGTTAATTTCAGTAGGTGTTGGCAACCTTCTGTTGGTATAAACAATTTAAGTGTTTGACAAGAAAAATTGTAAATTGTCTCATCCCTGGGGTGTGGAGGTAATCTAGGCCTGTCCCTGACTGGCAGTGATACAGTATGATAAATGAGAAAGTGGTATATGATTTTGTGGCATGGGAGTTTTTTAGAAGGGCAGTATGAATGCAAAGGAGAAGAAAGGTATCGTCTGAGCGAATGGTAAAAAATGTACCAGAAGGCCCATATTGCTTCTGGAAAATTTAGATGCTTATTCCATCTGTCTGAATGGGGTGCACCAGAAAAGCAGTCTTGACAAATCCTGAGACTCCGAGTTGTCAGGATAATACAAAATCTGGCCTTTCACTAGTGAAAGGTGAAAAATCAAACGTACTAGGCTACAGTCCTCCGCACATCAGTGAGGTTTTTTTTTCTGCCCAATAGCTGAGGACTTTACTCTCAGGCTTTTTTTTTTTTCATTGTTCTTGGTGGTTATGGGTATGTAAACAGAAATAATTGGGCCGATTTCTTAGAAGGCAATGTCAATACAGATATTTAGACTTATACAAGAATTACATAATCTGTTTTGATTTTTGTTGATTCTTTGTAGTGCAATTAATTTTAAACAGTAAGTTCTTTGGCAGTATTAATGTAGAAGTCATGAAAAAAGTATTTTAAGCCAAAATTGGAACTTTGAAAAAATTACATCTTTAAGGGAAATATGCTTAACTTTCATCTTCTCGCAGGAATGTTCAGTTATAATTTGGTTGATTTACAGTGCATATTTTAATAGCGTGCCTATTATCTTGTCAATCAGGGATTTTCCATGTTTTCTTTTCTTCAAAGCAAATAAAACACTCCAGATTAGTTATCCTTAAAATATTGACCATAAAAGTTGTGATAAAATCTTGAACAGCTGCAGTTAGTATTACAAGCTTGTCTTAGAGTTTTCAAAATTTATTGTTCCGAAAAACTGAATTGCATTCTCTGTACTTCCAAAGTTGTATGGAATATGAACTTGAACTATTTCTTTCTTGTAAAATCAAATAACTTGATATTTTTACTTCACAGGTACTGTGTTTATTGTTGTTGTTATTATTATTACTATTATTATTATTATTATTAATGTCAACCTGTCAAAAAATGAGAAGTGCATAATTATTACTCATTCTATTAGAAAATCTGGTAAGGAACAGAGGTGCACCTTAGCTCAACACATTAGTCGTAACTATGTGTTGATTTTGAAAGACAACATACAGTGTAACCTGGGTCCAGCCAAGATTTTAGGCAAATGAATAAGACAATAGCTTGGCCCATTTTTTTTCTCAAACGTGTGTTTAGTTTTTGTGCTGCTTTGGTTTCCAATAACTGAAAAACTTTGCAAAAAACTTTGCAGTAGCTAACCTTTTAATATTCTGTACCCAAGGTAATGTTTTGTTGCCAAGCACTAAGATTTGTTTTTTAAATAAAATATTCACCATATGCTTTGGAAATACAGTTTTTTGTATTTGAGTGGGGGAAGATATTTATTATAAGTGAATGGGCATCTTGGATATGCTTTTAAATTTTCCTCATCTGTGCCTCTTTGGCTCACCATGACCTTGGCAATCATTGCTCTGGTTTTTTTTTCGCTTTTTTTGGTACAGTAAACTTTTAGGAAAATGTGTGGCTGACTGAGAAAGACAAACTGGTAGATACCTGTTTACTGCAGATGTAAAACATTTTGCAAAATGCAAACTTAGGTACTATCATGTCGTTGGTTTTGGTGGTGTTGGGTTTTTTGTTGTTGTTGTTTGTTTTTTGTTTTGTTTTCTTTTGTTTTCCTAATTGCAAGGAGTAATTTTAGTGGAAGCAAAATGTTCCATCTGCTTAAAGAAAAATCATGTGTAGTAAGTCTTAATGCAAACATATGCTTAATTCTCACAGAGTGATCATTTTAGCTTATTTCTTTTCAGAAAGAGTGGTCAGTTGTAGATGCTTAAGGAAAGAGAATATATTGCAATTACATACAAATGGTTTCCAAGGTCCCAGCTGTGTAGATGCATACACTTCCTTACTTAACTTTCTGAGGTTATAGTTCTGTTGTTGTTTTAATAGCATTAAGAATTTTCTTTGTTATTGAATGTGTGTAGTTGTTTGGGATAAAAGTCTCAGTGATTTCAAGAGATTATGGCTCAAAGACACAGTCATTGAATATACACAATAAGCACACACATTGTCTAAGTACATCAGCCCAGGATTTTTTCTAGATTATTAGACTCAAATGCAGACTTGAAACAAAACAGAAAATAGAAATCTAACTTTATCAAAACAACTCATTTGTTCAACACATTAATTTGGAGCTAAGAATCAAGCATCTGGTGCATAATATGCTTGTTATAATTTGAATTTCTTTTATTACCTGATAAGAATTTCTTTTACCTGATAAGAAGGGTGGTGGGGGAGGGGGTTGAGAATCAGACAAACTTAGCTATTCTTTCCTACATAGTCTCAGTGGAATCCAGAGAAAAATGGAAATGGGGACATTTAGCTGGAAGATTTTTGCATACAAAATAAATGGCAAAGTTTTAAGGGCACATGCATTTGAATACTATAATCAAAATGTCATTTAATGCAAATTCCAAAAGTAGTATCAACACAGAATTATAAATTTGACAGTGAAGAGCCCTTCATGAATAAATAGTTAAAGAAAGGTTAGGATATTCCTGTCTCTATCAAACTTCTGTTTGCTCTTCAAAGTTTCTGCTATTTCAATTTGGTGAAAAAAGAGGTGGTTCAAATTATTTATTTGTTTATTTATTTAGCTATAGGCCACAAGTTTTCAGAATTTTGCAGATTTTTCCAATTTCTCATTGCCATTTTAAAAGAGAGAAGTAACTACACATGAAAAAAATACACAGTCAAGAAATTACATTTGACCATTAAAAGAATGTACAGTCAAATCTCTTTAAGTAGGAAGTGAAAGGGGTTTTATTTTTAAGCTCTATAAAGGAAGCACTTTAAAATGGGAAAACAAAGTATGTCTGAATTTTATGGTAACATTCACTGGAGTAGGGCAGCGCTGTAAGAATATTTATATATTCCATCTGTGCTGAATAACAAGAAAAAAAATAAATATATCTTATACTGAAATTTCACTTAATGGTTGTGCTGATACTTATTTAAGATTGATTTTAGTTTAAGTACCTAAGTGTGTTTACTTATGAGTAACTTCTGCAGCCTCTACCTTACTTCTTCCCTGTGACAGAAGGGTGGTCAGCATGTGAGTGGAACAAACAAAGCTGCCTGCAAACTGTTATTTAACTGTAGTGAAGTTTCCTTCAGGTGACCATCAACCAGCTTTCCAGAAAACTGCCAAGAAGGAGCCAGCTTGAAGGGCAGAGGACATGTTGTAACACAGGGGAGAGAGGTTGATGGTGCAGTGATGCTGCCAGCAGTCACCCCACAAGCACGGCAATCCTGTGGGGTCCCAGGAATGCCCAGCTTGGGCCACAAGTTCCAGATGTGTGTGGGCACCCTTGGGTGCTGTCCCATCCAAATGCATAGGAGTTAGGAAGTGAACAAGACTTGGTCATCCCTGTCTGACAGAGGAGGGGGGATTGTCAGGGAATTGCGCTATGAAGAAAGTCTGCTGGTGACCCAGAATGCTAGACAGAGTAACTGTGAATGTGTGTGTCATGTTAAAACTGTTTGGGGTTAGCTGTAGAAGGTTGTTGAGAAATTTTCACTCTAAGTCTACAACACAAAGATCAAAACAAACATTAATAATTTGCTGTTTTTGATTTAGCTCATGTATGTATGCAAGAGCTGGGTGAGGTTGAATTCTTATTCCTACTGTTGTAGAGAGAGTAATGAGGTTTTAACCTCATTGAATATGTAGCCTTGTGAACTTTAAATCTGCTATACACAAATGCTTGTGAGAATCTGGACATGACAAGCCAGATACTCAATGAGAAAAGAAGGCACATTATCTCAGCTGCTGCTGCCTATAAACGAGAAGTTTGTGTACTGTTTAGGTAGCAATTGTAATGTATCACCTTGCAGAGAGGTGAGTCATCTTTTGTCAGGCATCATGAAATGTAGACTGTAGGATTAGTCTTACAGGTACAGTGGTTCTAGGAGAGATGTTTCAGTCTGTGATACAATCTGATTTCTGGTAAATGTCCTAGATGAAAGAACACAGATAGAACACCTAGAGCAGACACAAATCATAATTTCATGTATGTATTTAGCATAGTACACTGTGCATTGCATCATAGATAGCAAAAATAATGTAAGAGTGGAAAAATAAAAGTTGTAAGTAAATAGGAACAAAGGAAAATTAAAGTGTAAGTTTTACCTGGGCAAATGGTAGAGTGGGAATGGGACTTATAAAGAATGGTAACAGTAAAAGAAGGTTGGTTAAAGAGGGTGATAATGAATTTAAATGTACATACGCTAAAAACAATGACCTCGATACAGAAAGGACATTGAGGAGCTGGAGCAGGTCCAAAGAAGGGCAACAAGGCTTGTGAAGGGCTTGGACGATGTGCCCTATGAGGAGAGACTGAAGAAACTGGGGCTGTTTAGTCTGGGGGAAAAAGAGGCTGAGGGGATGGCTTATTCTTCTTTAAATACCTGAAAGGTGACTGCAGTGAGAGTCGGGTTGGTCTCTTCTTACTGGTGACAGGACAAGGGGAAATGGCCTCAAGTTGCACCGATGGAGGTTACATCAGTAAAAACTTCTTTACAGAAAAATTTGTTAAGCACTGGAATATGGTGGTTGAGTCACCATCCCTGAATGTGTTTAAAAACTGTTTGGATGTGGTGCTCCAAACATGATTTAATGGAGGGTTGTTAGAGTTATGGTACTATGGTTTGGTTTTAGTTGGACTTGATGATCTTGAAGGTCTTTTCCAACCTGAGAAATTCTATGATTCTATGATTCCTATCCTTTGAAATGGCATTTATCTAAAAATAACTGAACATATAACTAAAAATAACACCGACCTTCAGTGAAGTAAAAGCTTAATTTTTCCGTTAGTTCCAATATATTGATGTCTAACTCCCTGGGAATAAAACAAGACTAAGGATCAAATCTTTCATAGTTACTTTTATTTAACAACTATTTGAGCTGACTGCTTTTTCTTTTTTTTTTTTTTTTTTTTTTTTTTTTTTTTTAAATGCTTTCCATATATGTTCTTTTTGACTTTTCTTTACCACATCTTTGAGTATTTCTGAGTATAATCTGTATGCATTTTTTTTCTAGCCCTTAAAATGCTTTCAAGCATATAACACTTTTTCTATCATACTTCAGGGAAGAAAATCTTTGAATGGCCAACTTTAAGCACAGGCTAAAATTCTGGAACTCTCCCCATTTCTTCCAGTCAGTATGAGTCTCTAAATTTCAAGTTCCTAATTTCCTATTGGCTTTGTAGACTGTGCTTCTTGTGCCTCTAATGATTTTTTATTTTGTGTTATGTTAGCGTATATCTGTAGCGTTCTAATATTGAAGAGTATTTGCATCATGCTAGTTTGTTATTCTCCTATGTTCCTTGTTTCCAGGAGAATATGTCCTGAATGATCCTGTTTCCATCCAGAAACAAGCACATCAGAATTTACTGGAATTTACAATATCCACCATTGATTTTTATTTTTTATTGGCATATCTTTTTTTTTTCCTCTGTTAATATGTTAATCTACTTTTATATCTTGAAGTATACACTTGCCTAGCAAAAGATCCAATAAGCAATGGTTAAATCATTGCAAAGTTATATATTCTGCTATAAGATTTTGTCCCAAGAGACATCAAGCTTCATAAATTGACCTTTAGGTAAGTCTGAACATCTTTACGTGAGTTTAAAACTTTACATTTTAATATAAGGAAAAGCAGTATTTTAAAGGCAAATAAAAATGTCTTTTGCCTTCTTTAATCACCACTAAAATAGTGATAATTTTATCATCCATTCCTATGCAACTAGCCTGCTCATGCTCCTCTACTTAAATGTTATAAACCATGCTTCTGTTTGAAGATGACTGCGGTATCTATAGTTACTGAATAACATGACATTAATCAGGAGATAGAAAGCAGTATTTTTCCACCTATGGTATACATTTCTCTGGAGACAAAATACAGGAAATAGGCTTTGACAGTAATGAGAACATGGAATTCACCGTTATCATAACACACATTCAGCTTGGCCACTCAATTCTCATCTTGCCATTCTCTTATCTTGTTTTGCGTTTGTTGAACACCTTCAGCTTTTCTAGCTGAAGGAAAGCATGATTTTTAATTTCATGCGTCTAGACAGAGAACACGGATGCCCTACAAACAGGAGAACAGAATTTAAATATTCCCACAGGACATGGTGAATAGAGGGCTAAGAGAATTTTGAAATTCTTCACAGATGTTTTAGGAATTCATGCTATTTGAAATTTGGGTTAATACAAAACTGTTGGTCTTTCCTCATGTTTTAGCAAAACCTTAGTATCAGAGTGCTCTGCTGGCACTTCATCATGAGATTTTTTTTTTTTTTTTTTTAACTGTGAAGGCTAGCTCCTTTAAAATGTAATAGCTGCACAAGCAGCTTATACTAGCATCTTTGATCTTTCAATCTTTGCAAAACTGAATAGAAGTTGTTATAGAGGAGATGATTATTCTTACAAAAAAATCGTTCATGCTAATCACTTATTACAAGTTTGATTATAAAGTCATCAAGGAACCAGATTTGTGAAGGGAGGTGGTAAAGTAGTAAGCACTATGAAAAATACATTGGGTAACAGAGCAGTCAAATTTAGAGATAGGTACAATCTCACATACCTAATTAGGTTTTTTTACTGCTCATTTAGAATGGAGTTATTATCCTCTATGGTTGATGGTAAAACTCTCCCTGACCCAGCTAAATCAGTAGCTGATCTTTCCTTACTTGTCAGCTATCTTTCATTAGTGATGACAGAGTACTGGATTCTACTAAAGATGGGAAACAGTTTAACCATGCCTACTCTTGGGTTTGTATCTCAGGGTTTAAGGAAACAGGAAACTACAGATATGTTTGCATTGTAGGGTGCCCTATTCCTGAAGAATTTCAAGGGCAGGATGGATGGCACCCTGGGCAATCTGAACTAGTACTTGATCTAGCAGCTGGCAACCCTGCCTGGCAGGAGGGTTGAAACTTGATGTTCTTGAAGTCTTTTCCATTTCAAGCCATTCTATGATTCATTCTATGAATTACTATAACAGGCTTCCTAGAGAGGTGATTATAGCTTCATATCTATCAGTGTTCGAGAGGAATTTGAATAATCTCGGCATTAATATGCTTTAACTTTTGGTGAGGTCTAAAGTGATCAGACAGTTGGACTAGATTATATTTGTAGAACCCTTCCAACTGAACCCTTCTGTTCTATTTTATTCTATTCTACTCTATTCTACTGCTGCGGTTTAACCTGGAGAACAGCTGAACACCACACATCCTTTCATTCACTTACTCCTCACCCAGTGGGATGAGGGAGAGAATCAGAAAAAAAAAAGTAGAATTTGTAGGTTAAGATTAAAGCTATTTATTAAGATAGGAAAGGAAGAGAGAAACAATGATAATTATATATATATATTTACATAACAAGTGGTGCACAACAAAATTTTTCACAACCCACAGAACAATGTTTAACCAGTCCCTGATCAGTATAAGCCCTCCAGCCAACTCCCCTGCATATTTTTTTTTCATATTATATCATATGATATGGAATATCCCTTTGGCTACTTTAGGTCAGCTGTCCTTTTCCCATCCCTTCCCAGCTCCTTGTGTCCCGCCCGAAACACAGTATGAGAAGCTGAAAAACTTATGCAGCACTACTCCACAACAACTAAAATATTGGAGTGTTAATGTGTATGCACTTAAAGCCAAAGCACAACATAACTGTCACTATGAAGAAAATCAACTTTGTCCCAGCTGAAAGCAGGACATATGTTCTCTTGTGTTTTTAAATATTTTTTATTGTTCTGTAGAAGAGGATGTCTGGTTAATGCATGCTTCTTCCTTTGATAAAGTTTTCTGAAAAGGAGAAGTCTTCCTAAAAGTTAGTTAATAGCTTTATATCACAGAAGGGAGATGGTATTGAAATGATATATATTCATCATTTACACACCCACATGTTGTGTGTAATACACTCTGTTGATGGGTTTGGAATCATAGAAGTTCTGGAAGACATTTAAGAAGAATTTAACCTTGGTGTAATAAAACAAGGGATGCTTAAGGAACCCCTTTGTAATATTTTTTTTTTTTTCTAGTGAAGAATTCTGGCACAAACTTAAACAATTTAAATACCTAGCTAAATCTAACATAATAGAACATGATAATCTTGCTTGGCAAAGTTGCTTTAAAGTTTCTTCTCTATTAATTTCAGTTGTTACTGTTTAATCATGTTTTCTTGATTGCTTGTACATAGTTGACATGCACCAAGGATGTTATTTCCAAATTCTGGAATTTTGTTCTTATTAGTTAACTTAGTTTTCTGTATACAGAGTTTAAAGATAAATAGGAATAACAGCCTGGCTTGAAGCCTAATTGTGAAGATGATAGTACTCAGATTCAAAATATAGATGAATATGTCCTGTGCCATCTTTCCAGATAACTTATAGCCTAGATACCGTTGGCAGCACTTACCCAATTATGTCAGAATGTCAATCTGAAATGTAAATAATTAATACATTTAGTTTGTTCTACCTCTTTTCAGAATGGTGTAGTGCAGTTTGTCACGCTTTACTGGATTGGTATCATGTCTTTGCTTTTTAAAGTAACAGTTCTGTGGCTAGTGGCAAAATTAAAAGTATCACTAATAAAATATTGTCAGTATTCCACTTCAAGAAATAATCTAGTGACTTCTAATAAATGCAAAATAATATAAGAAAAAGTGCTAGCTGTAGTCTGTGTTCATCTGTATTTTACAAACAAAACTGGCTGCAAGGAAGTAATTAATCACAATATATCTATGTAAAGTAAATCATTATCAGCCTGTTACTCTATCTGTTATACTTTGAAGTACTAGAAGTCCATAAAGTCAAAGGAATCAAAACGTGACTACATGTTATCTCATTTTATGATGGATTAACTAGCAAGACCATAACTGAATAATTCTTTTTCAAAATAAAACATTAATTATTAAGCTTAAATTTCCTCAATTTTTATACCTGACTTGCAACAGTTTTCCACCACTGGTGCATTCAAATCCAGTGACTGTCAGATCTGAACAATAAAATCGCAAAATGTAGATGCATAAGTTCCATTCAGCTCAAAAGTCATCCATGTATTTTCAACTGAAAGAACAATTAAGGTAATATACTCATTTGTTTTCTTCAAGATGGATAATGTTTTCATATATGCACTTAAGAAAAAAGAAGTATAAAGAAGTCTTGTTTCTACATGGTTCAGAAAGAAACAAATGCTCAGTGATTTGCCATTAAAAAGATGATAGCAACACCAAGAACATGAGTGTGTTTTCTACCTCACAGCATGGTTCAAACTGTGTCCCACTGAAGTTATTGATCTAAAACTAAATCAGACAATAAATAACATTCAAACCTAAAACACATTGCAGCTAAAAGCTAAAAGTGTGTAAAATAAATCTAACTGCAGTTGTTAAACTTCAATCCTGCTTCAATAATTAATATTAATTGACAGATTAGCAGTGCTTTAATTCTAAATGGAACATGCAAAGCCTATTTAAGGCACTTAATTTAATGTGTTTAACTAATTGAATCACTATACTGGTGCTGGTGCAGGGCCAGTATCCAAGTGTAAGGAATTCAGAGATGGAGAATTAAGTAGTTACTAAGAATTGTTGTTTCACTTTAATGTGATTCCATGCATATTATAAAACAAACAGACACCCAACACAAAATTACTAACATCAGACTTGGATAGGAAAATGTGGCAATATCTTCAAGTTCAAAAGTTTGGCAAGTCTTTAGGCATCTATGTATAAAGATAACTTGTTCAAAGCTTGAGGTGCTTTCACGCTCGAAGAACAGTCTTCCAGAGGGGCTTAATTGCAATACTGTCTTCTGTTTCAACCATGTAATTGGTATCTGAAGAAGACACTTCACATCCTTCTCAAATTTCCCTGAGGGACATGAGATATTTTGTATGACACAGTTAAAGCTCTAGCATGCTGGCTGTGGCTTACACATAGACGTAGGTGTATAATCAATGGATATCAAGATGTTACAATCACAAAAATAAACAAGAGAGTTAGGCAAAGTAGATTATGATAACAAAAGAGAATAAATGGAA
This sequence comes from Tetrao urogallus, assembly GCF_951394365.1. Taxonomy (NCBI): domain Eukaryota; kingdom Metazoa; phylum Chordata; class Aves; order Galliformes; family Phasianidae; genus Tetrao; species Tetrao urogallus. The sequence continues at coordinate 76,305,244 of NC_136815.1, read as the reverse complement.
GGCTTACCCTTATGCTAGGCTCACCACAAAACACCAGAAGGAGGGATCTCCAGACAAGATCCTTCCTCACTGGTAGCCAGCTCTTAAATAGGTCTAGGAGGGCTGGAGCCTGGCTCCACCCCTTCCGGCAGCACAGGTGAATTGCCTTCACCTGTGCTCCTCTGGCTGACTCATGGCTCACCTCAGGTGATCAATCAGAGGTTCAGGCCGTGACTCAGCAGTTCCCATACACATAGGATACCTGGATTTAGTAGAATATTATGAAAACAAAGTCAAAGGAAAACCAAGAGGTACATGGTCTATCCTCACAAGTACACATACTAGAGTATAACATGACTTAAAAAACTGCCCTACAGTTGATGCATCTGTGTTTGAAAATTCTCAGGTGGAAAACAGTCTCAAACATTCTTGCCAAACAATATAACAATAACAATAACAAATGACAGTCATAAAAGGAAACAATGCCATTGTAGCATATTTGGATGTGAGAGGAGGGAATTTTGATAAAAAATACATTTGTCATTTGTTTTTCATAAAGAGAGCATAATTTCATTTCAATTTTACAAACTTTATCTGATTGATTAGTGCAGCCAATATAAAATAAATTCATTGCAGATATTCTGTTTTTCAAGAACAATGAAAGACTTGTTAATTATGGTAGAGACATCCGGAAGTCATTGAAATGCCACTCCTTCCGAAGTTGGCAGTTTTCATTTGGCATATTGCTTTTTTGTTGTTGTTGTTTGTCTTTTGTTTTGCTTTGTTTTGTTTTTTCACATTTACCACTGACATAAAATTTACATTTGATTTCAGAGAATGACTTACGTTGTTTCATTTTTAGCTGGACTGGTGTTTCCAAATCTCTTGTTCTTTACTGCCTGATTTAGTGTAAGGTCATTACATGGAATGAGATCATAGTCATAATCATTTGAAACTCTTGACACAGAGATGGCATGGAGCCAGGAACCTTTTGCCTATGTTTGGAAATGCTAATATGGAAAGCAAAAGTGACATCAGTGATAGGAATGATTAGTTATCAGTGGCATAGAATGATATTTCAAGTACATTCTTGAAGTTAGTTTATGAAATATACAATTTGACATTGTGTACTTACGACTAAATTATTTCAGGAAAACCTCAGAGTTTTAAAGGCTTGAGACCTAATTCAACACTATTCTTCAAAATGTGCAGTAATTTTCAGTAGAGCAGTATGCTCATAAAATGTAACAAATATGATGTGAGAGTGTTATATGCATACTTGTCATGCATTATTGATGGTTGCACAATGACTATAGGAATGATGAAAAAAGCCTCTGCTTCTTGTCGTGTTTGCAGGCATCCAGGATTGTAGACTTGCACAGTGTTGACAAAGAGCTGTTTTCAGATCACTCACCAAAAACTAGTTCTTAATTTCTCAAGAGTTCCAAATGAGATAGAAGATTTAGTAATCTCATATAAGCTGGTCATGGATAATTCACAATCAGAGAAAATAGGTCATATTCATTATAAAAATTGTTAGTTAGGAATTCTTTTTCAAGCTGTAGCTTTTAAATTGCTGATAAGAAAACATGCCATAGCCTCAAACATTATTGTGCTTAGCATATTAGTTTCTTGAAAAATGTATCTCTGTCTAGGAGATTATTCCTAGAATGTATGAATGGCAATTTTCTTATGCAGAGAAAAGGAGAAAAGAAAAATTAGAGATGAAGCTGTTCTAGATTTTAGTAGGAAGGAAATGAGTTCACAATCCATATGAAGAACAAAAGCAGAATAATAGATGTTGAAGGGATGGATTTTAACAAACTCAAGACATTGTTACAAACATATCTTACTGAGGGGGAAAAAAAAAGAAAAAGAAAAAAAAAAGGAGATAAAGAGACTCAGCTAATTCCTAAAAAGACAACATTCATACCATAAGTGCAAACTACCCAACTTCAGAGGAAGAATAGAAAAAATATTAAGATATCAAATGACATAAAACATGAAAGGAATATACAGACTATGGAAACTAGGTCAGATACAAACCTGGAAGAATAAGAAAGATAGCTCAGGTAGGAGGAACAACACTTGAACAACTGCAGTTAAAGATAATAAGTCTAGGAACGACATGTGAGAGCACTGAGAAATCATTCTGTAAGTACATTTTAAGAAAAAAGAAACCCAGGAATGGCAATGGACAAGCAACATGTGAAAAATTCCTTGTTTTTCCCTCACTGAAATTCTTAACTATTGGCATAGCTAATTTAAATGACAAATTCTTACAGTCAAACAAGGAAAACAATACATGGAAGAGATTAATTCATTTAGTTCTGAGGGTGCATGAAAAATTAGTTAGGTTTTAAAATTAGTTTAAAATTAATTTAAAATTAAAATTTAAAATTAGAAAAATTGGAAGCCTGGAAGATAGAAAATAAAATTATAACAGGAATTTAAGCAAAAGTTGAGGGATTATTTCATTTCTACCCTTTCCTGTTTCCCAAATACTAACACAAACAATCAAATAGTTAGTAAGGGTTTAAAAGATAAAGAAATAATCACAAAATTGGATTTGATAGATTTATTTCTTCTTGATGTCAAGTAACCAGTTCTATGTATAGTAGAGATTCCGGTTACTATCTGTCATGACCATAGTAAGATTTCTGTCAGTTTCTATAATTAAACAGATACGTTGTAGATAAGGCTACCATCCTGTCATAACAGAACTGATCACTTTGACAGTAATCCCTACTTTTTTAATATGTTGGCCGACAAAGTCAGAGGCAGATGTTTGTGGTATGGCAGTAGAGGTTGAACCTTCCCACCAATATTCCATTACATTTTGACGCTGTGTGACAGATGGCAGCAGAGGAGCCATTTGATAGAATGGCATCTGACATAAAAATGAGTATGAACTAAAGGTGTGCAATAAATTCCTCCATGCAGAAAAATGGCACCCATTGACATTCATGGATACTTGCTGAATGTTTATGGAGATGAAACAGTGGATGTGAAAGCAGTGAGGTGGTGGGTGGTGTGTTTTAGCAGTGGTGACAGCAACATGAACAATTAGCCACATTCTGGATGGCCATGCAAAACACCCCTCATGAAGAGGAGCGTCTCTATCAACTCATCCATGCAGATTGAGAGATTGTGTGAGTGATGTGGATTCACCAAGAATATTATAGGCCAGTACTGAAAATAGTTCAGAGGAGAAAAAGAATATATTTTAAGACTCCAATGATTTTTTTTTTTTTTGTGAAAGAAGATTAAATCACTTGACACTGATTCTTTGAAAGAAAACTGAAGATTTAGTATTATTCAAATATGTAAAATACTACCTGAAAGAGAAAAGTAATTCTCACTTTCCCTGTTAGCGATGCTAGGACAATCGATAATTAATAGTTTCAAGTAGCAGTATAATTTGCATATTGAAATTATGAAGTTAATGAAGTGCTTGAACAGGCCAGTTTCAGAGGCTGTGAGTGTCCACTGTAAAAAGCGCATTAGAACTGGTAAGAAATATCTATTGAATTGTACATAATTTTGCTTCTTTCCTTACTGAAGCGAAGAGATGAACAAATGACTTCTGAGATCCCTTCCAACTTTGTTCTGTAGTATTATACTCACATGAAAGTTGTGAGTTTATAAGCATTTATATATTTACTATGCTAATGGTAGTCAAGAAAATAGTGGTACAGCAAAATTTTCAGTATAATTATGGCACTCCAGGAAAAAGAATTGTCAGTTATTTTCACATGTTCTTTCCCCAGAGAGCAGCCTTTTAAGTTGTCTAATTGATCTACATTTGCAAAGAAGTATAATTAAATCTCAGGGCAAATATATGCATTCAAGTCCTGTTAGAAAATAATGTAATCCAGATGTGTAATTTCTCAACTCCTACACACAGGTTTGAAAATACACCCTGAAGTCTATATGTTAAGAAATCAACAGTGACAAATGTAAAGTTTAACAACAAGAATTAAACCATTTTCTATCTGTTCACAAAACAAAATGCTATGTTTCATAGGGATCTACTTCAGGTGTAGAATGAATAGGAGATATTTTCATATCTTTCTCAACAACTAGACAAACTCAATAAGCTGAATCTTTCTTAAAGCAGATCATAACAAACTTAGAAGTCACTGATCAGTTCTGTGGGAGATCTCAGCCCACCTCTGGTTGTTAATTAAAAATGATTGATTAGTTTCATTTAGCTTAAAAAAAAAATTTGGCACTGTAGAAGAAGAAAGAAGAGAACTATCAAAAACCGTCACTTTTTCTCTTGTGGTTTCATGGTTCTGTGATTGAACTCATTAGACATTTACAGCGGAATGGCATAAAAGTACATAAATTAATATTAATTGTTTAATTTAAGCAGTGTGGTTTTTACATGAATTAAATCAGCTAATTAACCAAACAATTAAGAGCTTGTCCATAAACTTATGTTATATGCATTTTAATGAATTTCCTAATTGTACTGACACATTACACAAATTAGAATCAAACCAAAAATCTGGAAAAAGCCCTGGACAGCACTGATTTAAGCTTTCTAAGCATTTGTGGATAGCTTAAAAGAATTATCATTGATTTACCTAATTATATTTGCTACTTAATACTTCATTGCTGCCTGAATTGCAAGTTTTATTGGCAGTTTTAACACAAAATGTTATGCAGATAATTGCAGGTTATAGAACTGTTGATATAATAAGACTTGCAAAAGATTATGCACAGATTTTTAAAACTTTAAGGTTGAACTGAGAAGAGAAAACCACTTTATTTGGGTCACAGTATTGAATTTTACAGCACAATTATCAATGTTTTATCATAGAGCTTAAAGCTTTCATCTTAGTCTTTTGATCATTTTATATCAACAAGGGATTCATTACATCATGGGAAAACAAGCTGTTTGTACAGCTTTTATGTCATGGGAAAGGGATCTGTGCGTTAATGAAAAAAATGTAATGTATTAATTAAAAAAAAACCCCAAAACTACTTAATGAAAAACCTACCTAACTCCTTTTGCTACCTCAATTTCTTCTTACTTCTTTATTTCTGGACATTTATTCAGGACCAATGAAACCTAATGAATGGTTTTGTCCCTTTTTTCATCAGTTCAATGTGTGGCCTGTTGTTTGTGTAAGGTATTTCTCTTTTCATAAAAAATAGAGAAGAAAATCATTTCTGCATGTAGATAAAATATTTTCTAAATCCACATACTAAAATCTGCTTGGTCCTAAGAGGGTCCTCACTACTAATAAGTAATTTCCAATATCAGATTGTTTCTTGTACCTTGTGTTTTCTTGTTCTCCAGGGAATTCAATAAATACATTTTTCATAAGATCTGTGCTACTCTGTTGACAGAAAATGCTAACGTATCTGGGGGGTTGATGAGCATCAAAACAAATAATATGCGTTTAGTTCTTTAACTTGATTTTAAAATACGAACATGGCACTGTGTGTACTTGTATAATGATTAGTAAGTTTTGCAGTGTTGGGCAGAAAGATACAGAGGAAATGTTTATGTGTATCCTATTAAATGTGCCTTGCCAATGAGAAGAATGTGTGAAAAGTCACTGGAATACTTTGGAAAGAAACTAGTAGCTTTGTCCTCTAATGTGAGAATTCTACTCTTTAAAACAAAACGTTAAGCAGACAAAATTGCTCTGTCCTCCCTGAAAAGAATACCTGTGCTTAGTATCAGAAATAGTTCCTTAAGACGAGTGGAACTATTTTAAAATCTCCCAAATGCCTCCAGCCATCTTCAGCTTTTCCCTAATTTGTGCTCGAGTATTTTTATATGCCAATCTGTCATGGAAAAGGAGGCCTTTCGGCTTTGAGATAGGGAAAAAGACCTCTCCCATCTTTAAAATGTAGTTCTGATGCCACCCTTCCAGAAAAGTTGATAGCACAAAGTACCAGTTTGGATGGTTTCACAGAGTAAGGTATTCAAACGGCAGAACCATAGTTCACAAGACAATAGCTTCATCTGCTTGTTTTATTACCATCTAACTCAGATGGGACCTCACTGAATGCAGCGTCTGATGCACGGACTCAGATGTGAATGATCCAAATTGTTTATTACAAGTTCTCACATCACTTAAATACCTTCACAAGTTTTCTTTTTCTAGCTTTCCCATCCACACTACAACTTTCCCATTCACCTTTACATGTCAACAGAGCATTCTACAAAACACTCTTCAACCATTCACACAGGTGCTTATCCAATCAGAGCCGTGAGATGTTCGTTCTTCTGGCAGATCTACACTGCAAACTGAAGCAGCCCCCATAAGTTGCATTTGTACGGTAGAGAAGGACACAAGATATAGGAGTTACAAAACCAACTCATTTGTTTGAGGCTTGGTTGTTCCTTTCTTCATCTAAACTTTATTTTGACTGATGCCTCTCTTCCTCTTATCCTGCATATAAACCAAGATAGGCTGGTAGGAAGAGACAGTGGGCAGACCACTGTATAAGCAGATACTTCATTGATTTCTCTTCTCTACAAGAGGTTAAATAGCATTTTTATTAACTCTTCAACTTTGAAATATAATCTCATAGAAAATTTTTCATACTCTTCTCTTCTGCTTTTCTTCCTTTGCCTCTTCTGAGAGAAACTATGCACTATGCAGAACTGTCTAGCTCCTTAAAAAAAAAAACAAAACAGAACTATCTGCAGCACAACTCTCGAAACAAAAAAGCTTTTATCTTATCTTCGTCTTATTGAATTTAAATAATTAAATCCTACAAATAAACAGATTTTATATGCAAATGGATGGTACCTCAACTTGGTTGTTAATGAGGAGTCTGAGCTTATAGCTCTAATGTCTTCAATATAAAAGGATTACAGTAAAATACTGGAGGAAACAGCTTGTTAGGAAAGAAAATGATTTGTGCTTGAATCATTCAAAATGTTAACTGTCTAAAATCGAGGGTTCTCTATCAAAACATTGTGAAAGATACTATATTGCAGAATAAGGCTTCTAAAGGACTAAATATATTGTGGTTAATTTGTGTATGACTGTCAGTACTTTACCTTCCAACGAATTTCAATCAGTATCACTCATTCTACAGATAACTTCTGTGCTATCAGTTTTTGAAGGAAATGGCACTCTGTTTTTGTCATGCATTTTTATTCTGGATTTGAGATACATTTCTAAGTGAAAATTGTATGGATGATAAGTATGTTCTTGCAAAGTAGTTTAGTTTCCAGGTTTTGAAAAGCATTCCATTATGAAACTATCTGACAGGAGGAAAAAAAAAAACAGAAAAAAAACAAAAAACCCACAAACCCAACAAAAGCTAGTAAAAGTTTGGAAGTGCTGATGATCTAACAGGCTCTGGAAGCTGTACATTTTGGAAGCTTTGTATTCCCCTTTCCCAATCAGATTGTCATGCATCATTAACATTTACATGTACTCTGCTGTGGCACAGGAGAGTCCGTATTTTCAAGGGAGGTGGAAGCCACCATTGGCCACACATGGCACTCCAAAGCACGTTCTCAGGCTTCCATCCTGCTCTCTACTAAAGAGAAGGCAACTGATACGTCTGGAATTGTCAGCAATTCAATATTCATAGAAGTTTGAAAGATTTATTCTATTAAAAAATGCCTGAATCACAATGTCTGTTTCAGGCTAAACTACAATAGGTAGAAAGAAATAATTACAGAGTTCTGAAAGCTGAAGAAAAACTCTCCTCCTAAAGTAATAATAATATTTCAAAGGTTGACTGCAAATATGAACCAAGTGAGCTAGATCCTAAAGTTCAAAAACTATGAAACATTTTGTTTGATAGAACTTCAAATTGATGCCTTTAGAATAGCACTTAGGAATAGATGATAGCAAAGGTAAATTGAAAAGCATATTATTTAACATGGAATGTGTAATTTTACTAGATGGTTAATATTGATAGAGACAAGAATAGGTTTTTTATTTGACATTGCAAGGAAATACTTTAAAGCTAAGAACAGTTTAACTTAGGATACATGCAACATATAACCTGCTTCATCAACAGAAAACAGTATGGTTCAATGTATTGAGTGGTAAATATTTTCACTTGCGATTCTGCCTTCACAGGGATTTCGCTTAATGTTTCAGACCTTTTGGTACAGGGCAAAGCTTTTTATAAGTCTATATCCTCAGAGGAAAGATATTGATTATGCAAACTTGCTAAATGTTACTCACCATTACAGGGATTCGATAATAACAGCAAATATTTGTTGTTTAGACTAGATGTTCTTTCAGTAAAGGTCTGGTGAAAGTTTAAATGTTGGGGCTACTTTGAAATGATTTATTTCAAAAAGCAGAGACTGGAATGAAGTTCCAACTACAGACTGAATTTTATAATTGACATTATTACCCACTTATATATCTTATAAATTGAACACATTTATTTCACAAATTATTTCTAAGTTGTTGTTTGGCATTTCTTTTTAAATATTAATCTTTATATTTGTCTGAGACTCCTGTCATTATACTACGCTGAACACAATTTTCATACAGTATTTGACACAGGCAGTGACATTTAAAGGAGATAGATAAACATCAATATTTTTAATAATTCAGCACATAATTTTGGTATCTGTGAGTTGTCAGATTTTAAGGGGTACATACTGCTAGCTAGGGTGAATTTGTCTGCACACTTTGAATGTGTGTGGAAAATAATGATAAATGTTGAGACTGCAATTTCAGAATTTCCCTTCAGAGAGAGACAGACAGACAAAGAGTCTATCTGTACCTTGCTTTACCACATTCCTTGCTTTAAGGAGATGGTCTTTTCACTGGAACTGGAGTTGCAAACTCTATTTAGTGCCATTGCTGCCCATTTTTATTCCTTTACAATTCACAGGCTGCACACCAAATACTAGGACGTGAGCTTATCACAACATCCCATCTGAAAAAGTATTATTATCAAGCAAAACAAAAGAGATGTGTTCTGAATTTTTTTTTTCACAAGTTTAAGGCAACATATTTTATCTTTACGTTTGAGAACTACAGATTACTGTTTCAAAATCTGGGCAGTCCTTTTGCAATTTGTCAGCTGTATATGCTATGTATATTTTCAGACAATGAAAGAAATCTCAGAGCTTTCTCTTTCTGAGTTGTTCTGAGATGTAAATCCTCTATAGACTCTTTTTTTTTTTTTTAATAAATACTCCTTACTGCTGAATCCTGTGTCTTGTTGGCATTTGTGCCTATCTCAAAAAGCAAGAAATGTCAAAGTGTGTGGATTTTTCTAAGTACAGATTTACATCGCTTACTCTGAAAGTAATGCCTCTTCTTCATTTCCATGGAAACTAAAGCAGATACAGAGAGCACAATAAAACCATTTGATAGAGCACATTCTTATATACAAAAAACTCTTTTTCAGCATAGTCATCACTATTAGTTATGCATTTTTGCCAGTGATGAACGAGAGCCTGTGTGCTGCACTCATAAAAATCTGCACTAGATCCACTGTCACTGGAATGTACTACTGTGCTCAGATACTCTATTTGGTCTGCATAAGCATTCAGCAAGCATTGATGGAAGTCCATAGATGCAGTGCTTTCTGCATGAAGGAATTCAATTCTACCCCTTTGCTTCATCTGCATTTCCATGTCAGGTGCCATTCTGTCAGACTGCCCCTTTGCTGCCATCTGTCACACAGCAACAAAAGGTAATGATTATTGGCGGGAAGGTTCAACATCTACTGCTGCACTTCTAACAACCACCTCTGATGTTGTCAGTCAACATAACAACCTAGGAGGTATTACACTTTCAGAGAAGCCCTCATACAACTATATACAAATCCTTTTAGTGCATTTTGTACTACCTTTTTACATACTTAAATTAAACAAAAGAAAGGGGCAGTTTACTCAAGCTGGCACTAACCGGATTATAACTAAAATTTACAAAGTGAAACCAAATCTAGGATATTGGCATTAAGTAACCAAAATTTTATCAGATATGATATTTCCCCAAAGTGAGAAGTAGATGAACCAGTCTTTAAATATAATATTCTATTTCAATAATATATTCTGTTACAAATCAAGAACATTATTTCTTCTCTGATATTTAAAATTTAGTATGTAGTACAGAATTTTAAGGATCTGCACATCTTTTGGCTTTAGTTTGAGCCATCAGTTCTACCTACACAAATTTATAGGTGTGATTTTGTAATATGAACCAGCACAAGTAGCATCAAACAGTGAAACTGGCTGTAAAGCTGACAGTAGGAATCCACAAAGGCCCATAAAGTGTAGCAACACAAGCACCTAACTGAATGTATGCTACCATCATTGATGTGTAGCAGTACTGCTGATACTCAACAAAATGGATCATTAAGCATCTCATTTGTATAAATAGAGAAGTATAAACATTTGTATAAATAGAGAAGTATAAACAAATTCTCCTCTTTGTGAGCATCTATACAAGATAAATTAAGAATTGTATATAATCTCAGGAATATTACAAGTGGAGGTTTGTTTGCATCCTTTAATATTTATTTCCAATATACTGTTTAATTCTGATAATAAATGAAACCCTCAGCATTACAATATTTTATCTAAAGCAAAGTAAGTAATCTCAAACAAATGCTATTTACATCCTGTTTTTAAACTTAAGAATTGAGAATAACATTCATCATAAGCAAGTTTCAATAAGGAAGTTAGACTAATCTTAAAAGCCTTCTAATTCTTCAGGATAAATAAAATGAAAATGCAACTTCTCTTTCACAGTAATTATGGCTGCTTGTTGAGCAGTTGTCAGTGCTTTAACAATGATTAATTTAAATTTAAAAGTGTAAGCTGACAATTCTTTGAAGACATTTGAATAAAAATTATTATTCCTTTTACATTAGAATGCTTTAGCTTCTTTGTTCTCAAAACCACGTTAATAAATGATGGAAAAGCTTTAAAGCATTTTGCTTGGAAACGGTGAATAAATAATTATGTCACTATAACATTCCTCTTTGGAAAGTCACAGTATTACTGAATTAAGAAAAATGTAACTATTAATTTCTTGACCTTCTACTGAAAATTTTAAGGTGTTCTTCCTCTTGTTCATCTTATCATTTGGAACCTAATTATAATTCTGGATATGTTAGGGCAGTTTTAAATTGATAGTTTGCTTGACCCATTTATGCTGCTAGCCCAAATGCAACTGTTAGCATACAGTTCTGTGGTTCTTGTAGCCAGATGCTGTGCACTTCTGGCTCCTGTGGACTTCAGTAGCATTTGTAGGAGCACAAATCTTGTGAAATTTGAGGCAATACTTCACTGAAATATTAGTATTAGATTTGTCAGTATCTATGTTGGATTTCAGATCTCCATGGACTTCATAATTTTGCTGAAATGAGCATGACTTTGAGTAGAGGAGTGATGCAAATGAGCTTTCAAGATAGAACAGCTGCTGCAGTGTCTTTTGTGAAGTCTGAATTATAAATGAACTCAGGATCAAGGTTGCAGGTTGATACCCATAAGTAGCATAATTTTGACAGTTTAATTTTGACATTTAATTTTGACTAGCTTTTGTCCTGGAGGTCCTGCTTTTGGGAGAAAACTCCAGTGGAATGATAATTTTATATAATTAAATTTGTTGGAGAGAGCTACAGTAGTGTGCAGAGTACTGCAGAGGAAGTCTGTTAGACTTCCTCTAGAGGAATTCCTTCTAGAGGAATTTATATATTCTTCCTTGTAAAACAAAGACACTCCCACTATGTTAGGTTAGATCAAACCCTGAGTGAATCCCATCTCTGTGAAAAAAACTGCAAACACATGCTACCTACATAAATGCCAAAGATGATTGGATCTCTTGGACTAACAGATATGAACTGTCTTGTCATGCTGAAGAAATCTTTGAACCTACTTTGTCCTGAATTTTTATGCAGAATTGGAATTTTATTATCTTGTTCTTCCTAAGGTATACTCCTACAGACTTCCCATTCCTCATGCAGAAAAGACAGGAGGTAATGTTGTCTAGTAAGGATGTCTTAATCATGTCATAGTCTTGGGAAAGGAGTCTTTATTTGTTAACAAGGTCTGTGGATACATGACAAGATCACACTTTCAGATTTTCTTTATGTTTGGAGGGCACATCAGGACTCATTTCAAAGAATTTTAAAAGCTTGCTTTAACACATTACTAATGTCACCAGCTGACCAACATGCCACTTGTGATGAGGTTGTTGTCTCCAGATCTATCACCTGCATGGAAAACAGCTAAAAAAAAAAAAAAATGAAACTTTCCTGTATGATATTGATGGCGTCTTCAAATATAAGAATTTGAACATAATGCCAAGTTTTCTGAGGAAAACTTTGTAGAGGAATATGTTGAAAGTGTTAATTAACATCTTTATTTTCAAATATTGTTTTTAATTATCATTGTAATAATTTTTACAGCTGCATCTGAAGAAGGGCATACTTTGGAAATAAATTATAAAAAAAATACATTTGAAGGAAGAGTAAAAGAGTTTCCTTTTTTAACATATGATATAAATCAAAATAGCATTGCTCTGCAACAAATTTGAAGTATAGACTTCTAAAGTCAATTCCTAAAACAATTATAACCTATTTAGCATCATCTAGATGATCATCTAACAGATAAGACAGGTCCTCTTGCTGCACAAAAGCAAAGTGATGAATCTAATTAATCACCTGTGGCACCTGAGAAAGGTATTACAGACACTATTGAAGTGTTCAGATTGCATAGCCACCAGCTAAACACAATTCCAGCTATTATGTCTAAAGCAGTATCTAAAAGATCAATAAATAAAAGACTGTATACTATGTAACACCCAGAATACTGGCTGACTGACAGTCATTTGATGAACAATACTGTCGGGAATAACCCACTTGGCCAGGGAAACCTGCTGATAAACCTGGGGAAGCACACCAACTCAATGAGTGAACAGCTTCGTTTATTGTAAACACAGCAGACCTTACATAGATACAGAACCTGAAACCATGGTTATACACAACTCTATAAATCACATACCTAGGGTACAGTGTTTAGACAAACATGTTGAAGGAACAAAAGCGAGCATTCCAGAAATCTATTCACCAAGCACCGTTGCTTAGGTACAATCTATGCTACATTTCAAGCATAAACCGTCCCTGGCTCCTAAGCCACGCAAGCTAGTTCGAGCATCTTCTAGAAACCCAGATTCAGATACAGAATAAAACCCACTGCAATTCCCCCCTTTTTATTTTATGGGCGCATCTCAAGATATTCCAAGGAGCTATGACCTCCTTGCTCCTTAAGCCAATCTTGAATAAAATCATTCGTCGAAAACATTGTACTAAATACCGGCATAGCTCGAGGGGGATCGATTGCCCTTTGAAGACAGCCATATACAATTCGTCCACCTATAATTATCAATAGCAAGATCAGTAACCATCGCAAACCTTCTTTTATCAGGCCGTATGCCCATGAGGAAAGGCCTGGAAAAGTAGAACGAAGCCAATCGTCTATGGGATTATGATCTTTACTCACAGATTGCGTGTGATTCAGGAGCCAGCGAATCTGAATATGTATGGAATCACTATGATCAGACAAATTAAAACAACACATTCCCTCAAAATCAGTACACCCGCGTCCCTGCGCTAACAGCAAAAAGTCTATAGCTGCTCTATTTTGCAACACCGCGTGCCGTAAACTGTCCATGTCCTCCAGCATTTCCTCAAGAATCTGGGACGTAATATTGCTTTGTTTGACTGTCCAACATGCCAATCGCTCAATCTGCTTCAAGGCTTGTGCAGCCGCCAGACCTGGTGCTAAGATAGACGCAAAGATGTTCTCAGTGACCGTCCATAGCTGTACCTCGTCACGACAATCTTCAGCCAGAATCATTGCCGAGCGTCGATCCCTCAGGCGGTCATCTCCAGATAGCATCCTATTGATGTTCATCCATTCCGCTCGCCGTGGTGCAAACAAGGTTAGCTTTCCTAAATAGCAGGGTCCTCCTACTATATTCTTATGTACCCCGGCCCATGCCCTATCCCCACAAATTAGAAATATACCGGGGGGAAGGGCTTTTGCTGTATTCATATTGACTAGGGTCTCCAGCTGTAACCTCCCAGAAATACGGGTGTACCTAAGACCATACGCATTGCCTACGCTAAAGTTTCCACCACAATAGTTATTAAAGGCGAAAGCTCCTACGTTCCGAGGAAATACAGAAGTCCATGTTTTGCCGTAATAAGGACTTAAGGGATTTTGTGGCCTAGTGAGGTGCATAGCAAATTTATCATAAGTACTTCCTGGACCAAACAAGAGACATTTAATGTCTCCTGAGGCATTACTTGCTGTTCGAGATCCTAATAAATCCAACTCCTGAGGATCCCACGGAAGGGTGTTATTCAGTTGACCAATCAAGCACGCACTACGGGTAGCCGTTTCACTATAATTACACTTCTTAACGCTATATACAAAATGTTGAAAAGCGGACAAATCATAATCAGGCCAACCAATTAAACAAGTGCGAAAAGGCTCTCCTGCTGATTTCAAGCTAAGACAGAAATCTGGATGATTTGCTCTATTAGCCCAAGTTACCCATACATTAGCTTCTGAAGACAACAGCGGTTCCCTCGGTTGGCTCGACTTGATCAATGTCATCCATAGAAGGAGAAGGTATCTTAGGCCGAGTCCAACGAGCTGGAACCCAAACCGGACCTGCTGAAGTAAGTACACACATGTAACCACGCCCTAAATAAAGGACTGGGGCAGGTCCCATCCATTTACCAGTTTTCATATCTCTATACATCACTTCCATTTTCTTATCTGCAGAATTTATAGAATTTATAGACTGATTTTCTTGTAGATAGGCTTGATGCCGAACCACAGGTGGTACATCAACTTCCCCGAATATACATAAATGGTTTAGCATAAACAGTGTATGCCCCAATTTTTGATCAAGATCTATTATGTCAAACTTATTCAGATATCTTTTAACAATCTGATGAGCGCGTTCAACAATCGCTTGTCCCGTGGGAGAATGGGGAATACCAAACTGATGCCTGACTCCCCATCGTTGACAAAAACGGCGCACACGGGCACTAGTATAGGCTGGACCGTTATCTGTTTTTATAATTTCCGGCACTCCCATCACTGCGAAACAAACAGTTAGGTGCCTAATGACGTGAAGGGCTCGCTCCCCCGTTTGAGCTGTGGCCCAAATGAACCTACTGAAGGTATCAATAGTAACATGAAGATACCGACGTCGCCCAAAACTGCGTTCATGGGTTACATCCATTTGCCATATTTGTGAAGGCTTTAAACCTCGAGGATTTACCCCTAAGCCTAGACCTGGACCATGATGGGCACACTGATGACAGGCTCGTACGATAGCTCATGCATCTGCTAAAGGAAGACCAAATTGTCTTTTTAGTCCTCGGGCGTACTGATGATACAGCGAGTGTGCATGCTGTGCTTTGTGAAACCTATTTCCGGGAGAGCCACCGAAACGAGATGGTCTGCCCTATCATTACCTTCTGCTAGTCCAAGAGATGTTTGATGACTTCATACGTGAATCATACAATATTGCGCAGTGCGCATAGTCACAGCTCGATGTAGCATGCATAGCAGCATAAACAATCGTTAATTTCTAACCTCACGTATTTGAGCTCCCTCTATCTGTTGGACAATTCCTACCACGTACAATGAATCAGATACCAAGTTAATTGGTTGATGCATCCAGTGCGACATGGCCCATACTACTGCCAACAGTTCTCATGTTTGTAATGAGTCCTCTGCTACAGCATCAAGTATGTGTGATCGCCACTGTTCTGCTTCCTTCCATACCACAGAAGCCTTACGTGATTTTCGCCCTGCATCCGTGAAAACAGTCACCGCATGCATCAACGGAGTTTCAGAGTACTTTGGCTGTGGCATCCACTCGACCTGCTTAAAATGTGTTAGCAGAGATGGCTTTAACGAGGAGGCAACAAGGGAAGTAGAGGAAAGCAGGCTATCCGCGAGAGTCGATGAATTCAAGAGATACCAGTCCAAAGTATCCTTTCGTATAGGCAAGTAGATACAAGCAGGTTCAGAACCAGCGATAGCTCGAATTCTAAGTCTACCTTTTCTTACCAGATCAGCAATAGTTTCAACTTTCATTTGTACTGTCTTACGGGGTTGCAGAGGTGGAAAGAGCCACTCCAGTATTCGGCTTTCCTGTACGATCGCTCCCAATATCTGTGAGTCTGTAAGATAAATGGCTAAAGACAATGGAACATCAGGTAACCGGCGAGATACTGACCTTGTTGCTATCTGTTGTAATAGCTGTTGCACAATTTGTGCCTGTCGGACTGTCAAAGACACCTTGGCTGCCGGGTCTGTGCCTTTCAATAGCGGCCATAACTCATTAAGGTCCTTCGAGCTAAAGCCGATTACCTGCCACAACCATTGGAGGTCACCAAAAAATCGTTGGACATCATTCAAGGTTCGTAACTCACAGTTGACGTTAAGCTTCTGTGGGCGGACAGTCCCTTCTGTAATTATCCATCCCAGGTATTTCCAAGGCGCTTCCCGTTGTATCTTCTCTTGTGCTATCTGCAAGCCATTTTTCTGTAATTGCTCCTGTAGGAAGACTTCTTGTTGCATAGTAAAAGGTTCAGATTGAGCAAACAAGATATCATCCATGTAATGATAAATGATAGCATGAGACCAAGCTTTTCTGACCAGTGCTAACACATAATCAACAAACAACTGGCATAAGGTAGGGCTATTTTTCATCCCCTGCGGAAGCACGACCCATTGATAGCGCGCCGCTGGCATGCTCTTATTGATTGCTGGCAATGTAAAAGCAAAGCGTTCTGAATCATCGGGGTGAATTTTGATTGTAAAAAAGCAATCCTTCAGATCAATTATTAACAGATGCCATGACTCCGGGACCATTGATGGGTTTGGCAATCCTGGTTGCAATGCCCCCATTGCTTGCATTTGATTGTTAATAGCACGCAGATCATGTAGCAGCCGATATTTCCCCGATTTTTTCTTAATCACAAAAATAGGAGTATTCCAAGGGCTGGTAGAAGGCACGATATGCCCTTGCTGCAATTGCTCTTGTACCAGCTGACTGGCATGCTGCAGGCTTTCCTGTTTTAACGGCCACTGATCAATCCAAATGGGATGATCAGAAATCCATCGCAATCGGATCGGGAAAGCCCATGCAGTGGCCGTTAGGGAAAACCCGAAGACTCTGAATTGGTGAGGATAACACCCAGCTGGTCCAGTACGTCTCGGCCGACTAGCACCAAAACACCCACCGGGAGGGGCATTACTGTAATTTTGCATTGCGCAGAGCAGTTTTCTAATGTCACCATAACTGGATCCAAACTGCGAGACACCGGAACAGTTCCACCAACTCCTTCCACCCCCTTTCCGACCGACTCCGTCGGCCACTGTCAGGGCCAGGCGCTCGTTGCTACAATAGTAATATCTGCACCAGTATCTAACAACGCTCGGATAGTAACAGTGCACTGCTGATGAGTCAATGCAATCGGAACCACTAGTCTCGTATGCAGAGGCATAGTCAAAAGTGCGAGGCCCCCTGTGGATCCAAAACTCTTATCTCCCCTGCTTTCAGGAGAGCGCAGGGACACAGCTGCAGTTAAATGCGGTAAGGGAATCAGTTGTGCAACACGCGAACGAGCGGGGACATGAACAGGTGGATGCCATGTGTGCATTACAATTTGAATGACTCCTGTATAGTCCTTATCAATTAATCCAGGCAATATCAATAAACCTGCTAACCCAGTAGAGGAGCGACCAATGAGCAAAGCTCCAACAGGCTGTCCATTAATTAAAATCGGTGCCTTTACTTCCGAGGCAATCTTCTGTGGTCTAGTGTCGATTAACGTGACATCTACTGCAGTTGCCAGGTCCAAGCCGAGGCTGCCGGGGGTGGCTGGGGAGAGGACGGCGGAGCCGGAGCGGTCAGAGTCGGCAACGCATTGTTTGCCGAGGTCGCTACTGTTGTCGTTGCGCGGCGACTTGCGCTCTGCTTGCCATTTCCCGACCGACATACCGCCGTACCATGGGTGCCAGATTGACAGTTATTGCACCATACCTTAGATTTACAATCTCGTCTAAAGTGCCCAGGTTTACCGCATCGGAAACATCGCTGCTTCCCTTTAGCTGATTCACTCTGCTTTTTGTTATTGCTCTGCAACAACGGAGCGAATGCCGCAAATGCCTGATTATGAGTAGTAGCCAGGCGTTCACTTATAGTCTCTCCCATCACTCGCACAGCCTCCACTAACATTGCCTGAGCCGCCGTAGGTACACGGTTCATGCGCTCTAACATCTCCTCTAGAGTAGCATTCAGAGGCAATGTAGCTAAGACGTAATTCCGTTACGAAATCTTATTTTCAAGAACGTACTGACGTAACAGAAGCACGCATCCAGTCTGGTACATCGGCATGCGACAATGCCTCAGTCAATTTATCAACGAAGCTAGCAAAAGTTTCCTCTCTGCCCTGCTTAATTGATAAATATGATGGTGTCGGCTTTGACGTCTTTACCATGCCCGCGCCAAGTTCATACTCTCCATACAAACATCAGGTCCCATCTGGACCTGAATGTCAGGGCGAGAAAACATATTGCTGCCTGTCAACTGATCAACCGTAACCTGAAACAACGGGTGGCGCATATCCCGCGGGGTCTGTGCAGACAGCTCACACAGCCGCCGCCAATGTGCTTGCCACAACATCTGCTCAGAGGGCTTCATAATCATGCGCATTATAGTTTTTATGTCCTCCGGAACCAAAATGCTACTAGCCCACATATACGTCAACAGCTGTCGAGCCGGTTCACTATGTAACCCATGCTCGGCCACTGCAGCCCGCAACTGAAATAACATTTTCCAACCTATTGGCACATGTACCCCGTGAACCTCACCATCCGGTCCTGTATCGTAACGAATTGGAAAAGCTTGACTCACAACCTCCACTATATCCATTTCCCCCTGATGTGCGGCTTGTTCCGCAATCTTAGACCAATTAAATCTTGTAACCTGTCTATTTTTCCCTATTTGAGTAACATTGTCACAGCCCTTTTGTTCATTTCTCCTTGGCAAAGCCCCCGCCGGCACAGGTGCAGAGGCGAGTGAGTGGAGGGGGGGGGAGGGGGCAAATCCCCATTACCTTCCTCCTCAGGGAATAAGTCAGGCTCAGAATCCGACTCTTCCTTTCGAGGAGCGCTGGGCAAAACGTAATTATCCAACTTAACAGGGACAGGGATGCCCATAGATGGATGAGGGGGATCCTGGATTCTCCCCGTAGCCATCCCAACCCCCAGTTGCTGAGTTGCCTGACCGGCCATATCCTGCTCCACCTTGTGTCTCTTAATACAGTTAATAATCTCTCTCCAAGGCTTCATCAATTTCTTACCCTCCTTTTTATCATCAATCACCTGATCCCAAAGTATATCACAACACGTACACCACTCATCAACATTAAATAAGGTTCCTGCATGCAAGAACACCCCTGCCGATCGCCCAAAATCTAAAACGTTTGGTAACGACTTTAAAACTCCTGTATCCACCCCGCGTTTTTCTAAAAAACGTAAAAGCAATTGTTGGACTACCTCCCGCTCCATTCCGTCTGATGGAGATCCGCAATCCGCCTCCCGCGGTCACGCTCAGCTGGCCAGCTATTCACACAGGTTGCCCTCTGAATCTGCTCCGGTTGTCATCCGCGCAAGACTCGCAACGCCAGGTACATCAGTCAGGTCCCTGTTCGGGCGCCAAATGTCGGGAATAACCCACTTGGCCAGGGAAACCTGCTGATAAACCTGGGGAAGCACACCAACTCAATATGAGTGAACAGCTTCGTTTATTGTAAACACAGCAGACCTTACATAGATACAGAACCTGAAACCATGGTTATACACAACTCTATAAATCACATACCTAGGGTACAGTGTTTAGACAAACATGTTGAAGGAACAAAAGCGAGCATTCCAGAAATCTATTCACCAAGCACCGTTGCTTAGGTACAATCTATGCTACATTTCAAGCATAAACCGTCCCTGGCTCCTAAGCCACGCAAGCTAGTTCGAGCATCTTCTAGAAACCCAGATTCAGATACAGAATAAAACCCACTGCACAATACTACAATATAGTTATTTTGGATATTGCATAATGAATGGACATTAAATGTTACAATAACAAAATAAGAGAGTTAGGCGAAGCAGATTATGATAACAAAAGAGAATAAATGGAAGGCTTACCCTTATTTGGGCTCACCACAAAACACCAGAAGGAGGGATCTCCAGACAAGAGCCTTCCTCTCTGGTAGCCAGCTCTTAAATAGGTCTAGGAGGGCTGGAGCCTGGCTCCACCCCTTCCGACAGCACAGGTGAATTGCCTTCACCTGTGCTCCTCTGGCTGACTCATGGCTCACCTCAGGTGATCAATCAGAGCTTCAGGCCATGACTCAGTAGTTCCCATACAGGATATATATTTCATATTAGAGAATTAATGTGTCTACTTGAAATTCAAATACTGTAAAACGTATGAAGCAGTACCTCTGAGATATGCTTTCTCTTTGTAGAGAATTTACATTGCTCAAAATTTATATATATGTGAAATCACAGATCCAGGTGAAATACTTATAGATTTCCAATATTTATCAGAGGAATTAGCTGCTCTTTCTTTTAGTGTCTTTTAGCCACATGGGAAAGAATTCCTTAGTTGTCAACAGGATCCTGATAATAGTTTTGTTTCCAAGAATGATTCTGCCCTTTTTTCATGAAATGAAATAGAAACTCTCTCTCACAAATGGGATCAAATTATTTTTGGTAAAGCACAGCAAAGATAAAAAAGTATCAGCTGTTCTGTGTTGGAAGTCAGTATATTGAGCTCATAGTACATTAGCATTTAGTTTATTTGAGGAAGTGCTTTGGAGAGCACATCCACAGTTAATTTAGGGTTTGCTGTATGTTGAGTAAATCTGCCTACTGGCTCTTTGCATGTAAGACTTCTTGAATTCTTCATATGTTGTATATTTATTTAGGATCTGTTTCTGAATTATCTAAATATATAGCGTTACATTTCTTTCTTTATCTAGCATATGTAGGATGCAGAATCTCATATGTCTGAGCAGCAGATTTTGGTAACTATTTGGCTTGGTAATTTGTATCCCATTTTTATAACTTCCCTTCCAGTTACATAACATGTACTATAGAAATATTAAGCCATAGGTAGTTTTACTGTCTTCAATAAATGAGTCTTCAGTAAGTGGAATTAGTCATACTGGTTAAAGACCTTGATTGGTCTTGCAAACATCTGTAGGCATAGAAATTCAACAAGACTTAAAGATGAAAAGGGTAACTTAAATGGAAGCAGTATTTCTTTACAGGCACCACATTCTTACGGTTGGGAGCTTGTGTACCTCTGCATGTTTCACAAAGATACACACATGTACGATTTTTTTTGTCTTGAAGAAGTTCTAGATTTTCTTAGGAATTGCACAAAAAGGACATGCCAAAGTTTTATATGAATAGATGAGTAAGAAAAAAAAAACGAACAAAAACAGCAACAACAAAAACAGAACTAGATTTCGTTGCTCCTAAAGTAACAGATCTTTTTGAAAGGAAAGAACTGCTTTAGGTTTGAAAACAACTCAAAATCCCAAGTGATCAAGACAGAATTTATTGTCTCTTCCAATCTCTCTACAAACTTTGGTAAAACATATTTGACAGAGAAACTTCTATGCTAACCACATAAATACTGGGAATGGAATTACTCTCCCACTGGCATCAGTCACTGCAAATCAGCAGGGAAAAAATGTTTCTTGTAAACACAGTAAATCTCAACATGTTGTCCTCTGCTTCTCCTCTTCCTCCGATTTAATAGAAGTGGAGGGCATGAAAAATGTCCTATGAATCAAAGTTTGAGTGAGTTTTGTAAACAAGAATGGTGAAGCAACAAAAGAAACTAAATGCAGTTTTGCAGACATAAAAGGGCATTTGCATGCTTCATGGATCTTTCTGGAACATTACACTATAAATTATTGAATTTACAATTAATCTGTAGGATAAATACAAAAGAAAAAGCATTTTTGCTGTTTTGAAATGGCTCAGAAGTTCAAAATTTGAGTATCCTTTTGGATCATTCTTAGAATTTGACAAATGGTTTATCATTTAATAAATACAAAAACTGGCTTTAGATATACAGCATTATTTTGCAAACCTCAAAAACATAGACTTTCCTTATCATATATGTTACTTTTCACTTCTGTTTTACAGTGTCTCTCTACTGATCAAAATTGCTTTTATCTTTGTTTCACAGTAGATCAACTCTATCTGAAGAGAGATGACTGCTGTAAGTAGTATCAACCATACAAAGAACATGTTGAAAGTAACTCCTTGCTTTGTATCTCTAGGAAGTTACTGATGAGACCAAGTGTTTACTACTTTAAACAAATGAGTAAAAATGAGAGTAATGAAAAGATCACTTTTTTTTTTTTTAATTCATTAGTTTAATTTCATTAGTTTAATTTCATATGATGAAGGGATATGATTGCTTCTGGAGAGGAAAAAGTAACGATGGATTTTTTCAAAAATACAATGCGTTTAGTCAACAGTAACATATGAAATAATGCGAAAGATCATGCCCTGAATTTCTGGACTGTGCTGCTTTACTTTCCACATCTAAGTGCCTGAAAGGAGAAAATAGGAGGAAATAGTGGTAAGATTCTTACTTCTCCTGTGTTCTGGGTAAAAGCTGGAAAGTAATTGTCACTGTCTGTTCTGTTTCCTGGCTTGGGAAAGGGAGGAAGAAGCCAGTTATCTTTTCCTAAAGAAGACCTAATCCCACTGCTAGTTTCTTTTCTCTTCCAAGGAAAAAAATTTAAAAAAAAAATAAAATAAAAAGCAACAAAGAAAATCATTGTATTGTGGACATTTTTCATTCCATTCAGAGGCTGTTAACGTAGGACCTTGGACAAAAAAATGGAGGACCTGTGGGGAACAATACATTTCCTAGTCATGCTTTTCCTGTTGTTAATTTCCTTACTTGATTTACATTTTTCATCACTCAGTGGAAAGGCAGATAGCTGGGCAGTTGGAAGGGAAGAAAAAAGAGTAATGTTGCATTTAACAAAAGACAGGCAGAGAAAAGGGAGTCTTTCTATTCTGGTCATGCAGGAAGTCGTATATATATTGCCACACAAGTGACAGTGTGCGTTAAAGACTGCTAATTCGTGATACATTTCAGACTAGATTGATTTTTTTGGAAGCCAAAGCACCATTGTGCTGCAGCTTGGTCTGTAAGCTTTCAGTGATTTCTATTACCTATTTGTATTTGTAGCAAAGAGTCTAGTAAACCAGGGAATGTATTAAGACTGATCCTGCAACATTTAGGTCACTTTTATTCTTATCCATGCATTCTTTTACATTTATGAAAACATGGAAAAATAAATTGGAAACCCCTTGTGAAAATTTTGGAGGTAGTCACACTTTTTCAAATCAGTAATAACACAGTGATGTTTCTTACAAAAGCCAAAGCAAAACAAAGCATCTTCCCCCCCAACTGTAGCATGAGTTGCTACAGTTTGATAGAGATTATAGTTTTTAATTCAGTCTAGTCATGATTGCCATGATTACTACATTTCCATGTACATTTCATGCTGTCTTCCCCCCCCCCCTCAAATTGTTGTAAAAGTTGATTACATCTGTGTTTGATTTCATTTAAATACTGTAAGAACTTTGTGGCATATGCTGCCTTGTTTGTTTTGTAGGGGTAGTAGTGAGTTCTTGTTTCTTGTAACCCTACATGTAAGGTTAGTTTCCTTCACGGTCAAGAGGCTTTCATATTAACCAGAGTTAACTAGCATTAACATATTTTGATTCTTTTGAAGTTCCAAGGAATCCAGTGTGAAAGTTAGTCAAGACATTTAACACCAAAGTATGATAAAAGTATACAATTATTACAAATCAGTTGAGATTTTAAGTGTTTTGATACTGTTGTACAATCCAAATTATCTATTCCATACTGGTGTTTTTGCAGAATAAGCAGGGAAAATGCAAGCTCTGTTACTGTAGCAGGCCCTTGCTGATTTGCTCCTGGTTTCTTCAGTATTTATCACCAGTAATCATTGCTGGGAATCACAGCACCTAGATACATGAAATAGGGCTCTGTGGTGGAAATAGTGGAAAATGTCCACAATTTGCTAACTCAAAAAATCTTGAGAATTGCACTACAGGGGAACAGTTAGGTCACAGCTTGAACTGGTGATTGAACGCCTGGTGAACGGATGCAGCTGTCCCAAGGAGCACAGCTGCAAACAGTTTGCCTGTGCTTCAACTTGTGACCAGAACGCATGGACTGAGGGTGGAGCCAACTTGGGCTCATTTAATGGCCAGCCATGGAAGGAGGAATATCTCTTTTACTTTGCTTGCTTCTGGAAGAGTGTTGCATATCTGGAGAGCCTCTTCTCCACTTGGGGAAGTTTAACTCTTCTTTCCACATATGATTATTAGCCTACCTGTGAATACTTGGCATTGTATTGCTAAGAACACGTCAGTAGTAATTTTGTTTCTTTGTGAGCAGAACATGTGCATGACTACATCTGCAGGTCCTTGTTCTGCTTATGATGTTAAGAGCCCATACTTTCACAAGCTACCTGTTAGAAATTTCTGGTACTTGTTAATCTAGGTAAGGCTGTCACATTGCTTTGCAGCCATGCTGGAATACTTTTAGCTGTTCAGAATGATTTGTGGAGCAAATGTGGCATTTTGGGAAGGCTCTCTTTCAGCCAGAGCGGGATCAGAGGAAATTGTTGTGTTGTGAAAAAAGAAATAAAATGTCCTTGAACATTTTTTTCTGTTCAGTAGAAATACGCTATGAAGATCCTTCTGAAGCCATAATTCTGAAGTTATAATTTCAGCACTATATTGCTAGGTTTTAACAGAAATTTTCCTCCAGATAATGTAATATAAGTAATTTCATAAACTCAACTGGAGACACTTCCTATTAGAGAAAGTGTGTTTTAATGCCAGATTTGTGATTTATGTACCTGTTGTAGTGGTATAGTGGCAGAATTTGAAAGTGCCCTCTCTGACTCCAGAGTTACAGTAATCAAACTGGTTGTGGAACACATATCTTTACACTTAGCTATCTAATCATGATGCAGTGTGAAAAATAGCCAGAGACAATGATATATATTCCTTGTTCCTGTACCCAGAAGCAAACTAAGTTATGAGGTTAACGTAGCAAGCAGGAAAGCTATAATTTGACCTTCCTGTAAAACTGTTTTAGAAGGAACTATTTGTTAACTGCTACTGGGGTTGAATGCTCTCGAGCATTTTAAGTTTTACCAGCCCTCTGGATTCACTTCCGTGGGTCAGAGATGGAACATGACAAATACACCTATCAATCTATTCCTTGGAGGTACATGTGTTTCTGTATGTTAAGGATCAGCAGCCTTATTAAGAAAGAAATTATGGGAATTATCTATATAGGATGTTGCAAGCAACTGTTTCTGCAATATATATGTAATATAAATAAATGTTTCATTTATTTATTCACTTGGGGAAGTAGGGAGGACAGTTTACATTCATACCATTTAGCTGTAAATATACTGTTATTCCAAGATGAATGGTTAAGACAATGAATATAAGTTTCGTTTTAGTATGGCAGAAAATTATTTGTTTTTCATGTATTCATAATGTGACCTTTGTGTTTTAAACTTTCTTTAGGAAATAGTTCTATTGAAATTGGTATGGATTTTACTAAATTCTTTACAAACGAAGAAGGCCTGTGACATCTATCGCCCACAGTTCAGTCCACAACTTTGTGCTGTTCTGGTAATTCTAACCCACCACCCTCTTGAAATTTACTGCTGAGGCTTGTTTCAAGACTGAAACTCTTTTTTTAATTAAAAAATATTTTCCATTAGTGAACTGATGTTATTAATTTAAAAAATTCTTTGGGAGGGGGATAGGAGTGCATCAAACAAAAATAAGTGTTTTTTGTTTTCCAATTCAATCTCCAGGGCTAGGATGAATGGAATAAATCCATTGCTGTGTGCATGACCCCGATGAGCCACATAGAGGAAATCATAAGACTGTAGTGCTGCAGAAAATGCATTTAAATATATATATATATATATATATATATATATATACATATATATATATGCGCGTGTGTATAAATATATATATATGCTAATTAAAACATGTAACTATTTTGGGCTTTAATTTCCTTACTAGATATGTCTTAGAAAGATAATTAGGTTAATATTTGTTCTTACTAATTTTTATTTTTATATAAAAATAATAGAAGTTAAACAGCCTCAGTTCAGTGTCTGTCAAGCAAATAAATAAGAAGCAAATGACTATTAAGCTTTTCTTGAAACAAAACAAAACATACAAAAAACATACAAAAAAGATGTGAAATAGGAATCTAATTATCTGGGGTGTATCTGGAACTCTTTGAAAGGTCACATGTATTACTGATGAGTTCATTCTTTATCATTAAAAATATTTGTCAAACTGTGAAACAAACATATTTATTTTCAACATGTTCACTAAAACATTAATTATTTTCAGCTATTAGAACATCCTAATGAGGAACTAATATTAATTCATCTATAAAGTTCAGTTTTATTTGAGATATTCACCAAGGTAATTAGTAGATTCCCTTCATTCATTAACATTTCAAATCTCATTAAAATGTAAATGATGGGAAAGTTTTTGTATATTAGAGGGTGTTTATTGGCATTCATCATAGTAAATAATTTGGTCTTCATTAATTATAAAGGATATAGTAAATAGTCATTTACTTTTTTGAAAACAGCTGGTTAAAGGTTGTTGTACTTATGGTTTTTAGTGTTGCAATCAAAACTGATGATTCTTTGTTTAGATGTAATTAATTCTCAGCACTGCCTAGATGGTGTAGAAAGTTGAAGAGAACATGCAGAGGAGTCTTGTTCATCATGAAGCCACTCATATACAAAAGCTGTACCTTCAAGTAAAAGATTTCTAGTTGGAAAAGAGACGCTACCCACAATTTCTCCCACAATTTAGATAAGGAAGGTTACGACAGGATCTCTGATAATGACTATGATGCTCATTTTCTGCATGTAAAATGGCAGTTCAGAAAGGAAGATAATTTTACTTATAAAACAGATCTATAGAATTGTTTTTATATTTATGTTCTTAAAAACTGTGAGTTGTCTTTTTTTTGTTGTTTTTTTTTGTTCTTTTTTCAAGATAATAATGAATGATGAACAAGTATTTAATCTCTTCTATATATTCCTCCCTCTTTGTTACTTATAAGATTTCCCTAGCTGGGGCTGTAGGATCGCAGTGGCCAGAACAAGAATAGAGTAAAGGGTAGTTGGAGGCACTTGAACTAGGATCAGATGCTCAGCCAGGATCCAGAAAGCGGTCAATCACTCCTGTAGATTAGACACACTGAGACTGTCTTTGTGAACTCTCCACTTGTTCCCTCCTAATTTATTTTTTCGTGAATTTTGCCTATGTTTGTATTTTGATAACTTCAATGATTTTTTTCTCCTTTCCATCATCATTTGTAAGGTTTTCTGATGACCGTTAGGCAGACATAAGCTGCCCAGACAGATCCAATCATTTAAATTTTACTGGGTGTCATCTTTATATAAAAATAGCTTGTTTTTGAAGCTATATGCAGGAATTCTGCATCATATTTTCAGTCTGGATTGGATCACATAAGATCTGATTTTTATGCTAAAATGGAAAAGGCTGATAAAATAAACTGTTTTGCAACATCATTTTAATGTAATAATGAAACAGGTTTTAGTTTTACTTAATCTTTACAAAATTCATCTTTATATACATTAAATTGGGTCATTCTGTGTTGGTGCAGTTCATATAAATATGAATATGAAAGAAGAAGAAAAACTAGGAATGAACTGAAAGAAATGTGTTCAGAAAGAGATTCAGGTACATTTCTGTAAATTCAGTTCTAAATAAAACTGCTCTTTTTATAGAATTTTAACACATTTTCTGTCATTTTTTTTTTATCTTTATGCATAGAAAGGTCTGGTGTTTGTTTCATTTCAATCATTTTATGTAGTCATACTATTGATAAAATTTGACCAAGACTTACTAAAGTAGTTTGATTTCTTAGAAGCTACTTAAGGTTAGCTTCGCTATTAAAAAACAAACAAACAAAAAAACAACAAAACATTTAGTTCAAAGTATCTGGCAATAGCAGGCATCGACTGCTCATCATAACAAAATACACTAAGAATATCAAAATTGTTGCCTCTTTTTTTTAGAGCAAGTCTTATCATAAAGCATTTTCTTTCACACTTCTCAGGAAAGTAGGTTTTGTAAGCATTCATAAGCACACACAAAAAAGATCATTTCAAACGTATGACAAATAGGGCAAAACACCACCTGTGAAACCTACCTGCTGAGTGTCTAAAAAGTAAACAAGGAACAAGTAGTATTGTGTTCAACCAAGAGAGTATGGAAAAGGTCAACTAATTAAAGGATTTACATGCCTAAAGAGGGTCCTAATGACTTTAGGCAGTAGAATATTCCCTGACAAGCGTTCATTCAAAACTTCTGTCCGACTGAAATCCAAGACTTGGAGTGCTAATGTTTCAGAACCCACCAGTTTCTTTCAGGTTCTCAAAGCACTCTGAGCTGCATCTCTGTTCATCACTTGTAGTGTTAAATAGCTTATTACCAGGTTCCTCCTAAGGAAAACTTTGGCATTTCTTTATTCCAATGTGCCAGTCCAGAATGTGTCTTGCAGCAACTGCTTAGGAGACAGAATGTCTTCATGGTCAATATTTTTATGTCACCAGATTTATGGTTATGACTTGGTCTATCTTCTGTTTCCAAGACTGACGGCATGTTTGAAGACTTCATTTCAATTGCAAATAAACTTATTAATAAACTTACTAATCAATAGCAAAGCCAGAGACTTTTTTTATCATCCATTTTTCTAAAACTCCTTTTATTTTGGATGTCAGCACAGCCCTTGAAAGGCAGGGAAAAGAGTCTCATTTACAGTATATACTGCATCCCAGAAGTTAGAGCAATGTATAGTTAATAAACATGTATTTGAAATACCTTCAGACTAACAAAGCAATTATTCCCAGGTTTCTGTAGTGATTCATGCAAATTGTACGCTATATGTATTCCTAATTGCCCCATTTTCTTTTCAAAATATTTCTTGCAATAGATCTGCCTGTGTTACACTGATGACAACAGCCCAACTTTAACTGTCTTCTGTACAGTGTTATTTGCTATAATAACCTGACTTTCAATGCACATTTCCATTGTGCTTTATTCATGGATATATCTTCTTGTGACTTGTTAATGAAAACAGTAAGATGAGGCATCTATGTATTCTTGTATAACAGGTAAAGATTTAAAAAATTAATTTACTGTAACCAGTTGTACACTTAAGATGGTAATTACTGGAATACTGACATCCAAAACATCTCTAGTAGAGTAGTGGTAATATATGGACAAGAGGGATTAAATTACATTTCTGTTAGTGGGCCAGAGTGCACAGCATCTATGTAGCATCTGTCACTCACCACAGTTTCAACAGTCTTGAAGATTCCCTCCCCTGAAGGAAATCTGTCATTAAGGGAAAGGCGTGGATTTGGTAATGAATTCCCCAAGTACCCTGATAGAGAGATTTCATATCTTTAAAGTAATCCCTCTGTTGCTGTCTTACTTGTCAGGAAAAGTAAATTTACTTAAGAGCATTCGGAAGTAGACCTAAGGAATGTGACGCTGTGTTCACAACTAAAAAGATGGAGCAGAAAGAAATTTATGTTTTTTTTCCTCTCGCATAAAATTTTCACCACTTATTTCTACTCTGCAGTAATCCTTTCCTTCCCTTTAGTTTTACCAAATGTACTAAATACTTTGGTTATCAATATATGGATTTGGCGAAACACTTCATTTTTATTTAATTTAAACAGCTATTAAAGAAAGCAAAAATAAGCATTCAGGAAATTGATTTCATATAAATAAATTATTAAAACCATACTACTCATTTGGTAATGAAATTAAAGAGTGATTTACTTGAAGCTCCCCGTTTGTTTCAGGCAGATGCCCTTGCATCTACAAATTGGCACTGATGTTCTGCACCTTTTCCCTGGGTGAGATTTCCAAGCAGTAGATAAAATCTGATGTGACTGTGCTTGGGTTTCGAGACTTGCCTGAGACATTAGCCCAGGAGTTTCTGTGTTCTCCATTTTTTCCCACAGTGTAGTCTTTTGTCCTACAACCTAACATACATATTCTTTGCATTATCCATGATATACCATTTCTGAATTCTTTATTCCAGTTACTACACTGAGATATTTTTCTTCTCCTTAAGAAAAAAAAGCACCAACTTAAGCCTTCTTACATTACAATGTGCATATCATTATAATTCACTAGAAATACTGGTGAAAATTTAATCTGATTGAAACAAAATCTGGAAAAAAAAAATCACAGATTGGTATTTTTTTGAAAATAGAGTCCTCTGAGTGTGTCTCTTGCTGAGGGAGCTGTGCAGGAGGGCTACCCCTAGCCAATGCACTGCCACCATCACAGCAGTGTCCATCTGGGGGTAGCAGAAACACAGAGGTATTGCAGAAACCCCAACTTCTGACTTGCCAAGAATAACTTAAATCAAAAATAATCCAAGTGCAATATTTTTGTCTTTAATGAAGTGACATCTTGTACAGAAACATGCTGGAAGTTCCCAGCTGCATCAGTGGTATACAGTGTGCTGATCATCACAGTCTGTTGGTAGCTGACATATAAGAAAGAAATTATGAACAACTGCTGTAGAAATGTTGTCAGGCGCTGCTTTTTATGATTGGAGGAAAAGGGGTCATTGTTTTACATGCAGTGCATCCATTCTGCTGACAGTTTTCCATGGGAATGGGGCTTGGACACTCAGTATTTCTCTCTGCCTAGCAAAGATACCATCCATGTTTTTATTTACTCAGGCATTTTTGCTGTATTTTCGACAATTACTGCTGGATTCTCATCACAATGCCAATAAATTTATTTAGTTTTTCTTTTCATATTCTATATAATCTCTAGGGGGAAAAAAAAAAGTAGGTAGCTCTACATCATTTTTCTCTCTTGGTTTTGGATAGATATCCAAATAACTTTTGTTTCACATTTTGAGGTGAACTATTTTGATTTTGACTTCAGCTCTCGGGGCTGCTAATAAGATCCAAAAGCAGCCACACGCTTACTTGATTGCCATTGTCAATTTATAAAAAAAATTAAATGTAAGCCACATTCTGCAGTGCATGCATGAGGGAAACAGAGCATCCTTCTTTACACGTGCAACCCTAGTGCTACCATCTTCTTCAAAAAAAGAAAGGAGGAATGAAAGAGTCAATGCTGTGCAGTTCCTAAGACTGAGAATCAATAGATCTGTCTTGCACTTCTAAATCTGTCGCTGACCTGCTGTGGAGTTTGTGATCCTTTATGTAAAGGGCAACACAGTGTGTTTGGAGTTTGACTACCTTTGTGTATTTGTCAGCAATCTCCACTTCTGCCCTGTGACAGGTTGCTATGCAGAACAATGCCATCTTTCTCCCAGGCTTAGGCAGAGCTTTTTCTCTTTGCTTTTTGATTAGAGGCCTTTTGTGGCTCCTGAGCTACCACTGGGACAGAACTCCCCTTGCATAGCTGTACTTTAAAGGGCATAACATAATTCTTGGTTTTAAAATGAATGCAATTTCCCTCGGGCCAAACTTCTCATAATCCTGACATAGCCCAAGAATGTCAAAATGAAGCCTAACAGAAACAGAGCATTTGCTTCATTTAAACAAATGGGCTCCAGCGTAAATCCAAAAACAATATACTGTGTTCACTAGCTTCCCCTAATGAAGCTAAGACTTGTATCAGAGAACATAATACAATATATTAGAAATATCAACAAAATTTTAAATTTTGATTGCCTACCTCAAAGAAGTCATTTGCTGTGATGTAAAGCAATGTTCATGTTTTGGTTTTTAAAGCAGCTTTTAAAACATGACTTCTGATTAGCTTGTAGAAAAATGGAATTATGAGATGAAACTTGTTTATGGTTTTGGTTATATTTGACTGTATTACACACAGTAAACACAGCTTCTTTTGTTTGGAAAAAGCAATTACATTTCTGTGTATCTGCCCTCACTAGCGTGACAAGTGTTGACAATCATCAGGTTTTATTAATATAGAATTAATAGGGAGCACAAATGTAAGAGATTATACCATCATCTTTTATTATTAGCAATGAATTTTGCTTAAAGCATTCCTCATTTATTGGATATACGTGAGTTTCATTTTAAAAGACATCTTGGTTGTTGACACTACTTATAGCAGCTGGTTCTTTGTCAAATTGGATGATATTCAAAACAGGATTTTGTTGTTCTTTTTCTTCTTGCCATCTGTTACTGCAATAGACATTTTTTTCAAGAAACCAATTAGGTCTTATTGTAAATGTGCAATTCTTATGAAATGTTTGAAATTAAAAGCATAAGGAAAATTATAGTGTAACTTAATTCTATAGTATAGCTAAATCATACACAAATTTCTACGAAGAAAAAAAACAAACCAAACCAAAAAACAACCAGCAAACACTTCATTTTAGAAATGCGTTCAAATGATGCAGCTTATAGCTTAATGTTGTAATAAGGAAGAAATCTAATCCCTTACAAACAGTAATTCAGTTTGCTATTTCAACACCAGGCAAATTATGTAGAAGATATAATTAGAAGCTGAAATATAATAAAACAGAAACAAAAAAAAATGATATTGAATTATTTTATTGTTATACAACCTGAATGTTATTAATATATGTCTCTTTGGCCTTATAAAACAGAGAGGAAAAATCTCTTTTTCTGATCTCAGGAAATTTTATCAGCATATGCCTGCGAGCACACAAGCAGCTTTTTTTTCCCCTTCCTGACATAATTATTTAAGGATCAGCCATTAAATTGTACTGCAAGGAAAATTAAACAAATTAGAGATTTTCATGTCTTTCTCTACCAAAGACAAGCATCTTTTCAAAAGGAATTACTCTGGATATGTAGGGCCTGAGAAAATATCTTTAATTTATTTTCAGAACACTCTATAATCTGAGCCCTGTTTGAAACATGAAGATGAAGAAAACGTATGTAAACTTATTGTTAAATAAGTGTCATTGCAGAAAGAAAGAGTCCACATCATGCTTATCCCTTGTAGACTAAGAATGCTTGACAGGGTGACTTAAAACATGCTTTTACCACAGCTACTAACTATTAACTATTCAATATATTCTTAAGGTATATTCAAAGTATACTTAAGGATAAAAGATGTATGAACTGAAACAATCTTATTGGAATGATGCTCACATTGTATGCATGACCTGGGTCAGTACCCAAAGCTTTGTATTTGTAAAATTTCCTGCACAGAAATAAATAAAAGGATGGGGCAAAGCCCAGATGAATTGCTAATTGTTTTTAGAGTTTGTCCTCTATAAAATTAATATGTTCCACCTGTTGATCAGTGGTTGGCAAATAATTGCTGTGTTAGCAAACAGCTGGCTGAAGGCAGAAATCTTGAAATATCAGCACACCTGTGTAGAAGACAGGTTAAAAGACAGATTGAACCTAATCAGGAAATCTCATTTAACCAGTATTTTAGCTATGTTTTTTTAGTGAAACTGCCTTTTTTTTTTAAGATATGATTTCTTATTATATATGATAACTTCTATTGTCCTTGCATATGCACGGGCAGGCATCGTTTATTATGAGCTACTGGCTAATAGCTAATTTAAAGATGGGGGTTTTCTTCTGTTTAAATAGTTTTTTGACAATTGATGAAGTGTCAAAGGAACAAAGGGTAGTAAGGCATGTAATGATGTTTAAAAGTTAATGAGAGTGACAGGGAAACTGTTGATTCTAAGCAACATTGAGCAATGCCAGAAGAATACCACCTCAGATAGATTCATTTGCTAAGTCCGTTTTTTCACTGACTACATCCTATATCCAAAAGGCTTATTAAGATTTTATGCTATTGGCCAGCATGTTTGAGAACGCACTGTCAGGAGACCTGGACCAAGTATTCTGATTTCAGATAAAGAAAAGTTTGAGCCTTAAGATCTGAGCTCCAAACATCCTAAAATGGGGAGTGCCTTGGATAAGGCCTGTGTCTTCCTATCCAAATACCTTTCTCATGTTATTTTCCCCATACATTGGTAAACCTACAAATTTAGACTGTTCTATTGTTTTTTTTTTTGTTCACTTGCTTTGTGGCTTAAATTATGAGCCCATTCACTGCCTGTTGATTCCCATTTGTTCTGTATCAGTACTGTTCTGCTTAAATAGTTTTCTATCTTTACATTTTATTGTCCCCATCTATTTATAAAAATGCTCTCTTTAGTCTTTGTATTGCTTTTGGATTTCCAAACAATAGCTTCCTTATTCGCTGACAATTTTATCTTATCATACATTTTCCATGTATGCTTTGAACAGATCACTGTCCAATTTGAACAGTAACACAAAAACCTCAGCGGTATATATTACTATACATTAAAAATTGAGGGCTATTGATAATCTTCCCATCCAAAACCATTTGTAGACCACATAAGGTATGTACTAGTTCATATTAATTCTTACCAGTACCTTGTTGTAGAATCAATGGATATGAAGATGTCACAATCACAAAAATAAACAAGAGAGTTAAGCAAAGTGGACTATGATAACAAGAGAGAATAAATGGAAGGCTTACCCTTATGCTGGGCTCACCACAAAACACCAGAAGGAGGGATCTCCAGACAAGAGCCTTCTTCACTGGTAGCCAGCTCTTAAATAGGTCTAGGAGGGCTGGAGCCTGGCTCCACCCCTTCTGGCAGCACAGGTGAATTGCCTTCACGTGTGCTCCTCTGGCTGACTCATGGCTCGCCTCAGGTGATCAATCAGAGGTTCAGGCCGTGACTCAGTAGTTCCCATACACTTGTAAAAAAGCATCATAAAATAGCTTCCTCGTGAAACTTAGCACCTTATTCTCTCTTACATAATTGTGTGTTATGCATGATTAATGCATGATAAATAATAAACATATACATATGTTATATACGCACGTATATATTTTATAGCAAAAATGCATTCATACATACATAACACTATACAGTCATACTGTGTTGCATATTTATTACTATCCTATTAACAAGGATTGTTTGTGGGTTTTCTTCATCCTCTCCCTTTTGCTATTGATGAGTTCTAAGTTTCTTCTTAGTCCATATGTGCACAACTTTCTATATCATACTATTCAGTTCTAACTCATTTATATTACTTCTGTCTCCTACGTCATGTAATTCTTTCTGTGTGGTTTTCTTGTCCATTTTCCTGCTGAAGTAGTTTCCCAGGTGTATGCTGTCAGCATATTCATTAGTTTGGCTCTTTTTCTGTGCTATAGCCAGTGAAGAAAATACTGAACGTTATTAATTTCAAGGTCAAAATTGTCCTGGTCATCTCCTGATAAACAGGCAGTTATCCTTTTTGCCACAACTTGACTCCTCTTGGTTAATTGCTTATTTTAGAATTCTTTTGTTAACCCCCCATGTGCTCTTATTTAACAAATAATTTCCATGAGGAGCTATATCAAATACTTTTCTAAAGTCCAGATAAATTATCTGATTTATGATATTCCACTTGTTGCTCTATTGTGTGTTCAAAAAGTTTTGTTGTTTCTGTGTGTGCACAGATGTAATTCTTGCTTATCGTCAAATTATTTCATTACAAAGTTCTGTTCACTCAGTAGAGCTTTTCACTATAGGAAAGCAGAATCATTATAGCTGCAACTATTACTGATGGCATAAGGAGATGCAAATTGCCCTCTACCAAAGACTTGACTTTTATGAGGTATAACATTAATTTTAATAGCAAATAAACTGTATCATCTATTTGTTCTGTGTTGGAAGTGTGCTAACAGCTATTGTAAACTTTCATACAGGTGATGACTAAATAAAGCATGGGAGATCCAACTTCACAGATTTCAAAGTGTGTAGAACAAAGAAGTATTTCAGGGCAAGCAGGGGGGAAGGCTAACTTATTTTCAGCAGAAAGCCTAAACCCCCCTCCAAAAAATATTCCACGCTTTTTTTGTAAACTGCGATGCTGATTTTCAACCTGATCCAAACCATGAACCAAATTTTGAAAGAATCAAGAGTATACCATAATTATTGTGGTGGCAGTTTGAAACCTGCTGTAATTTGATTGACAGTGACAATAATTGTTCTCCTCCTAGAAAAATCCTTCTCTATTCTACTTCTGTGCTGCAAAATTCAGCTGTTTTTCAAAGTTTCTATGACAATTTTGGACTTCTCTGGTTGGTCAGTAGACCCAAAAGGACAGTACTGTTAGAAGGCTTGCTGTAGTATGTTTTCTTTTCTTGTCCAAAGGTTCAATCATTAAATAATTCAATGAACTTGTAAATAAAAAATAATGTTCCTGACAGCTTTATTTTTTTAATATGACTATTGCTTATTTCCAATGTATTTAAATCTTAGATAGTGGGTGGAAAAATCAAAGTGATAAAAACAAACAAAATAGTAGAAGTGTAGAAGACAATCAAGTAAGAACAGAAGTGAACATATACTGTAATTTCACTTACTCTTAAACTCAAGTGAATAATTGTTTTGAATTTTTATGCATGAAAGAACTGTAGACTAAACTGTGAATATGACTGTGTGCCTGCTTTTTTTTTAAATTTCTTTATATAGTATTCATATGTTGATCACAACCGAAGGTCTTACGTTACTAAACAGTCTTTCATGTCTACACATTAATGGTGCACACAGATATGTATATATTTAAAACATCTTCACAGCTGGCTTTGTATTGTATTTACTCAAAAACAAACAACAACAACAAAAGTCCCTCAAAAACTGTGTGTGTATTTTTTTTCTATTATTCTTTGTTTTCTCCCAGTCTTCTATGGTAAGACACAAATTGAAATATTTAGGTTTAAGTGTAGTACTTTCAGGGATAATTTATTATTCACAGTTGATCATAAACACCATTACTTTTGATGGTCAGGGACAGTGGTGACTGAGCTAGATCACAGGTAGTATTTTTCAGTGTCTGTGGACAAACAGATATAAATGTATTTTAAAAGGTTTATCTTTTCTTAACCAGGTTGGTTAGTTGGCAAATTATATATATATATATATATATATATATAAATACACACATGCTTTTAGTGTGGAATTCCACATTTCTGACTTGTCAATTCATATTTATGATGACAGCAGAATGTTTAATTATTTCATGAGGAGTCTTGCTGTGGTAAATCACTTTATAATAAAAGGAAATGCAACATAGCATGTCTAGACTCACAAATACAAACTACTAAAAACATAAGATATGCCAAGATTTTAAAGTGACTAAGTAGGCAGTGACAGCTAGCAGAGCATGTGCAATGAAATTAATGATACAATTTTTGACAGACAGAAGGGACATTCATGCTTATGAAGCAGTTTCATGCATTCACTGTACTAGATTATGAATTCGCATTTACAAAGAACTCTCATACCTGCAGCACTGTACTGGTACACCTATGTCATGGTTCTATGTTTTTGTTTTTGTTTTTTGTTTTTGGGTTTCAGTATTCCACATCAAAACATCATGTAGTGTACGGGGCATTAAAGTGTCACTGCCCCAATTCCAAGTACCTATCCCTGTACATTACAGAAGTCACGGGATCTGGCCCTTCCAGGTGGGGGGGGCGCGCTCTTGCTGCCTTGCAGTGGGTGCTGGAGGGTGCTTTCCTAGCCGTTCCAAGCTTTTCAGGTTTGACTCAGTCCCGGGAACTCTCTCTCTCATCTTGTCTGGTTTATTAATCTCAATTTCAATTAAAGTGTATTATATTTTGTTATCTTGTATTCTGATATTATAGTAAAATAAGTTTTCCTCCATAGATTGTTGCCGCTGCTCTTTTCCTCCCTTCCTTCCTTCCCATTTTTGTGGGACTGGGGTGGGGGGGGAGGGCAAAGGCCTGTCGCCCCTGTCACGGACATAGATTGATCTAGTCAACTCCGTGACAACCTAGTTTCTTCCTGTGTCTTCAATAATATTTTTGGATAATAGTAACAGCATCTATGAAGTACATTCCATCTGTTGGTTCTTCTGGTTGACTTCTTACTCTTGAAGAATGTCCTTCAGTATCCGCTAAAAAAGTTTACCATGGATATGATTTTGGCATTTGTTATACTCCTACATCCTGGAGGTTTGACCTACACTCAACAGGGAATTCAAATTGGCTGGTTTTGTTTGCTTGTTTGTTTTTTGTTTGCTTTATTTTAAAGCAAAACAGTTGTCTTTAATTCTGTAAGATATATTTTCATTTCACTGGAATCATAAGTAGTGCCTGCTTATATTACACATCATTAATTCCTTTCTTTGATCAGCAGGAGTAATATCACACTTGTAAGTCCAAAGTAATTATGCACTTACTTTGTATTGTCACCTGCTTTTCCTTCAATGTAAGCTTTATTATTTCACCTCAGCAATTTATGTTCAATATGTAATTAATGTTCTATTTAATTTTAAGAAATTATTTATTCACATGTATCTCAATTTTATCTCCCTGATGAAAATCAGGGATAGCTTTATTGTTTTTGTATGCTCTGCATGCTTTTGCTTGTGGTGTCATCCATGTGTTTGCAGTCTACATCACAGTCACATCCCTCTTCTCAACTTTCCGTTTCTTTTGTCTTCCCAAGGGTAGCCTCCATATAAAAAAAATTGTACCTTTTTTTTTCCCCACTTATCTGAGTCAGAAGCTCTATTAAATTTTTTTATCCTTTTGCATTTTGTTTCAAAATGTCTGCTTTATCTCTTTATTTTCCCCCTTGATTTATTTATTTATTTATTTTTGTAAGGAATGCAGTACCACACCATTTAATTTCATTTTATTTTTATTTCTTTATTAATTATTATTTTTTTCCTTGTGAGATCACAACAAGCTACCTCTGTTTTCACTAACTGAAAACTACTAAAAGCATCAGTTGCCTCAACACTAGCAATAGGGACTTTATACTTGTGAGTCTTTGCCAACATTAAGTGCATTAAGTACATTTTTTTTTAATGCATCTCTGGAATTTTAACCTTGATAAATCTTTTAAGTACACCATTCCCACCATCTGGGGTATTGTCTCAGTTTTACTGCTGGTGTTAATTATTGTTTAATAGTCATACACAGCAATGGAGATAAACAAAAATCAGCTATGTTCAGTTTCTGCTTTTAACAGATGAATGATGGGTAACAACTTTACAGAACATCTTTTTCGCCATAATTTTATTAGCATACATAAAAGATTATTCCCAGCAACAGTTACTCTTTCCAATCATGAATATATTGAGCACACTTTAAAAAGAAAAAAAGAAAATCTTCCCATAGAAGCAAACTTATCTTTTATAGGATGAGGTAGATGACATGACTTTCCATATGAAGCAGTAGCAGGCATCTATCCTGACTGGTATCAACTGCAAAATCTGTTCATAAAAGGAATTTAGTAGAATTAAACTCCAGTAGCACAAGATCAGTGAAAAGTAGCAGAGGGCTATTTCTCCTTGCTGAGAATGAGACAAAATATAAGAGGGAATATAAGAGGGCTGATCTGAAAGTAATGTCTCTTTTTTTATTATGTTGTCCCACAGTCTCAGAGGCAGATGTTGGTGGTATGGAAGTAGACACTGAACCTTCCTGTTAATATTCCATTACATTTTGTTGCCGTGTGACAGATGGCAGCAGGGGGGAAGTCTAACAGAATGGTGTCTGATATGAAAGTATGAAACAAGGTGTGTCACTGAATTCCTCCATGCAGAAAAAATTGCGCATACTGACATTCAGTGACACTTGCTGAATGTTTATGTAGAACAGTGCATGTGATCACAGTGAGGGGTGGGTGGTGTGTTTCAACAGTGATGATACTCTTATGAAGGACAAGCCATGTTCCTGATGTTCATGCAGATTTCTGTGAGCACAGCATGTAGGCTCTTGTTCATCACTGTTGAAAATACGTAACTAATGGTGGTGACTATGTTGAAAAATAGTTTTGTAACTCTTTGTATTTGTTGTAGTTTCCATGGAAATAAATAGGAGACATTGATTTTGAAGCAACCTACATAGAAGCAGTGATGGGGAGAGCATATTCTGAGGAAAATGAAGCAGCTTATAAGTCATAGGTATATTAGATGCTCATACAGACTGGCCTAATTACTCAATTGATTCTAGTAAAAGCAAGTGATATTACTGTAAGTAAATGTTCCCAGAATCTCTCTCCAACGACAGGCAGACAATGAACTGAATTTGCATTTAAAGTGGAAATTACTTTCATGCTAAGGACACCGAGAACTGTAGACCAAATTGTACTATTCTCAATATATTTGAAAAACACTTCTGCATGATCATGGGGAAAGGGGAAGTATGATTATCAAAACTAAAACTGAAAATGATCTTTGACATCTTTGAGAAAGCATAAACTGATTCTTGACAAAAACACATTCTTATTTTTCAATAAATTGCCTAGCTATCATCATAGGTTTTACTGTTTTTACTCTGTGGGGTGTGTGAAGTTGTTCATGAACTGAAGATTGGTATAGCAAACAATGTTATTACTTATGCTGATAAGGTATAGCTCTGGTGGCCTTTTAACTACAGGAAGAAAAAAAACCAAGTTGAATGTTGTTTTACTGTTTTGCAGCATTCATCTCCTGCATGTGTAAATCCCTGCTTTAATGCCAATCACAAGAAGAATATTTACATGACCACCTGTCTTTTCCTGAGCATAAATTTAAAGTTTTCCTTGTGTAAATGAATATACATGTTGATTCTATGAAATAAATGGAAGCCATTGTACAGAAAGTAAGAGAATTATGAAAGAAAACATTTTAGAAGTATTTTCATAGATTATGCGTGACATTATATAGGGACCCAATTCATGCATAGGAATCGGTTAGACTTGATTAACTGCAGCCTATTTTGACCATTGGGAAATTTCGGTCTCATTTTTTCCCCATCTTTCCTGAGACCTAGCAGGATTCCTTCCTCAAATAGGTGGACTAAGATTTCAA
Source organism: Tetrao urogallus (assembly GCF_951394365.1). Taxonomy (NCBI): domain Eukaryota; kingdom Metazoa; phylum Chordata; class Aves; order Galliformes; family Phasianidae; genus Tetrao; species Tetrao urogallus. Next base: position 76,264,222 of record NC_136815.1, on the reverse strand, counting down.
TATGTATGTGAAATCTACAGTATTTCAGTATTCTATATATTAAATTATATCATTTATAGATAGACTAAGCCATGCTTGGAAAAGGGAGAGATCAGAAAGGTGTATTCAATATCCCTCCTTTTAAATACTGTCTTTTAAACTTTGTTATTCAGGAGACAAAGTCATGAAGATACAGATTAATAAAACCTACAAAAATTTATTCCTCTCAGAGTAGTACTTAGTTTATTGTATTGAGTATGATTCAATGTTTCTGACATGCGTATATATACTGTATTGAATATTTGGAAAAACAAGAGTCTAAAGATAAAGATCTGAAACTAAGAGGAAGGTTAGCTGATCTTTGTGTGAATGAAATGCAAGAAAAAGGAAAAAAGTGAAAATGTTGCTTCATAATGACAAAATATAGTAACTTAAAATAAATGCAAGATTTAATTGAGTCACTGGTCAGAGATTTTGGTTGTACATGAGCAATGAAGCAGAGTTCTGATCAGCTCCATGAACTCTTTCAGAAACTCCCCACTAGTTCTTTAAAGTCCAGTCTCTCATGCATTCAGAAATATATGGTAGCTGTGCTTTGAGCCCAGCTCAAATGTACTCTGCCTAACCCTGAAGGCAGCTTCAATTTGCTATTTCCAGATCTCTTCAAGTCCCACTACAGTGCCAACATCAGCTTTCCCTCAGGAATTTCTCTCCAAAACAGCTATATTTTTATCCCTGTGTTTTCTGATATTTGTAGCTCTGTTCATTTCTGAAGCTCTGACCTCGATAATCATTTTTTATTATTTATTTATTTGTTTTCCTGTCCACCCCCCATCTTTCTTTTTTCTTTCTTTCTTTCTTTATTTTTTAATGGAGTAAATTTTAGCCATCTTTGACAGTTTTTTGTTTTCGTTTCTGTTTTTTTTTTTTTATATAAGAAAATAAGCCTTGCAAACAAAGAATTTTAGAAGTCTTTCATCATCTTCTCTTTTTTCAAGTTCCTTCTTTTTTTTTCTGAAGCAATTAAGTGTTGCAAGGAATAAAGTAGAAAGCTACGTGTAAAATGATGTTACTTCAATTACTTGAGCATTTAGCTCTGAATCCCAGTTAAGGAAAAATGAAAATATTTGCTTGGAGTGCATCTGGCACCCTCTCTGTTGTTATGGTCTTCTCCTCCCCTGTTTTCTAGGTCAGTTTTAACTGATAATGAAAATATATGAGAAGATTACCACTACTGTCTTAGGAATGAAAATTTGAGAAATGTAATAGTAATTGTAAAAAATTTGCAATGATCAAGATAAGTAAAAGGGATAATAGCTAGTTTAGAACTGGAATTACCATAGAATCTTAGAAAGTCCTGATTTGGAATTCCACAATTACCATTGAGTCCAACTTCAGTGCATTGAAGAAAAACACTTGAGATCTTAAGTTCAAGTAGAACTTCAAGTTCTATAAATTTTAAGACTGGAAATGATGACACATAATAACTATTTTTAAAAAAAGGCTGCCTTTAAAGAGCTTAACCTCACATGTCAGGGAAATATGACAGAAATTGATGGATTTTTAATGAAAAGTACAGCTGAAATGTTGTGTTTATTTTCCTGTGATAAAAATAACAATTACTACTTTCATTGGTATTCAAAAGTTACCAGCAGAATCATTATACAGACAGTGCTGAGTTTAACATAAATTGAAACAAATCTCTGTTGCATTTTATACAGGCATGACATTTCGGTATGCTGTCAATATGTGTATATACCCAATAAAGCATTAAAAGACGAATTTACCAGAAATTTGGTAAGAACTAGTGAAACAAATAAATTTGTGCACATCTTTAATTAACTGCAACATATGAGAAAAGGAGAAAATTAAGACAAAAACCAAACATTCGAAAATACCGACATTACTGTGGTCTACTTAGATTCTGGCTGCATGCAAGTTTCTGATATATATTTTATCTTCAGTGGTCTCAATCAAAATAAGCCTATACTTAAGACTTCAGAGCTATATCTACATGCAAAGATAGCGTAGCACTAACTATACCAACCTTCATTTGAAATACGGAGTAGAATGTTCATATTCTCACTACTTTTCTTTTTTGCTCCACGTAATTTCCAGTAACTAGTGGCACACCTCAAGCATTAGTACTGGGTCTCATCCTGTTTAACATCTTTCATAATTGTCTGAATGACTTAACAGACTTACCCTCAGTATGTTTGCATATAACAAGAAACTGAGAGGAGAAGCCAGTGTGCCAGAGGAACCTGTTGTCACCCAGGGAGACCATGACAGTCTGGAGAAGTGAGTTGATAGGTGCGTTATGAAGTGAACTCAGTATCCACGTGGACCAGTAGGTCCTTCTCTGACTAGAAGGAGAACAAAACCACAAAAAACTAATAAAAGAGTAGAAATAGAATGGAGGAAGATGGAACTAGACTTCTTGAAGGTGAAGAGTGATAGGACAAGAAGCGGTGAATGCAACCTTGAACATGAGAAACTCCAATTAGACAAGAGGAAAAAAAAGTACCACACAAAAGTAGTTAAACACTGGAACAAGTTGCTCATAGAGGCTGTAGAATCTGCTTTCTTGGAAATAGTGAAAACCCAACTGAACACAGTCCTGTCCTAACTGTACTCTCTTCAATCAGGAAGGTTGGACTAAATTATCTGCTTTCCCAACCCAAGATATTCTGTAATGTTATGAGTATTATTATCTTATTATGAAAGGAAAATATAGCTGAGTCTGAAATGCAGCACTGAACCATACAACAAAAATTCTCTGTTAAAGACTTTATGCCTTCTATGGCTTACTCATCCAGTCCTTCCTAAATTACTTCTATTTGGAACACAAAAATAAGGGAATTTTGCAGATGGAAATATCCTAGCTCTCAGGAATTATTACTGTATACGGTTATTATTTGAAAATGTGTATTTTAACCTACATTAACCTGCATTTTCTGAACAAAATTCCATCAGCTTATAATTTTCATTTGCATTAAAAGATGAATATTATTTGCTTATTTCTCTTAATATGCTTGGAAATAAACTACTCATTTGATTTGTCCAGATGTGTTGGGATCAGTTTTACCACACCCAATTAAGTTTTCTGTCTGCTTCAGTCATGGAGCACAGGGGATAGTTTATGATTTTGTGTTCACAAAAAATGTTTAAATAGAATTCCTCCCATGCAGATCACAATAACAACAAATGGTTACTCCTCTAACCTTGAACATGTACAAAAACAGATAAACAAAGAAAACAAAACAAACAAACAAACAAACACAGCACAGAATTCCACCACATTACATGCATTTTCTTCTTTGCTTTTTCCATTCAGTTCTCTTCAATCCGAATGGTTTTAAGGTAAAGGATGTGCAATACAACAATTGTTTATTCCTTTAACTAGATAGGCTCATTCTGTAACTCAGCATTCCTGAAATGCTGCAGGATGTTTCATTACAGTGTATTTACTAACCCCTTAAACCAAATTTTATTTACAGGACCTCAGTTCTTGGTAGTTGTGCTGCAGTAGGAAGTTTTCCAAGGACACAGAATGAAAGCCTGCCATAACTAATAATTGCAATCTCAAAGATATGAGGAGTGAGCATTTTTGCGATGAAAAAAAAAAGAAAAAGAAGAAGGGTTGTATACAGCCAAATGGAAAACTGAAGCATTACGCTACGCAGGAAGTAAATGCAGAAAATGGTTCGTTTACTCCCTTTCCATTTGCACAATGGTAATAAAAGTGCCAAACAGATTGATTTTCAGGCAAATTCTACATTGCAGTAAAGTCAAGATTATAAGAAGAGATGTATTAATATGACCTGTTTTTCTTGCAATGTGCTATTTTTTCCTCTTTTTCAAGAATAGACCTCTATGTATGTTCAGTTTAGATTTAGTTGGGGACTGCTATGTAGTTTTTAATATTTATGAAGGGATGTGTCGTTCTCTGAGATAACTGTAGGATTTGCATTTGGCAATTCTATGTATAATGTATTCTTCCTGCAGTATTTAAGACTTTGAATTTATTGTCAAAAAAGAATTTACACAACTGCAGAGAGAAAAAAAAATACATGCTTCAGTAAAATGATCTACTTTCACTGTATGACTTATATATTCCAAAGGTTTTACATATTATAAAGCTGTTATAGTTTGCCTGAAAACATAGTATAGCAGAAAATTTCAGTGTTGGTTTATTTTGTGGTTTACTCATTTATTTGTATGTTTATCTCAGATGAACTTTAACATTAGCTTATCTTAAATAAAATTTTAATTTGCAATCAAAAAGGAAATTATCTCTCCTCAAAGGTATCATAAATCAAGAATACAAATACAACATCAACAAAATGGTAAGAAAGAAATAAATGAACAACAACAAACTTTCAAAAAAAAAAAAATGCTGTAGGACAAAAATCAAAGCATGGAAGAATTATTAGTCCAAATCAGAGGGAGAAAGCAATTAAATGCTTTCTTTTAAAGGCCTCAATCCAGATATATGAGGAGTGGAACTTTCATGAGACGGCTCATTCTGAATTAACTAAATATATTGTTTACAAAAAAAAAAAATGGCTTTCTAAGTAGCTGCTTTTGTTTGTATTTTTTTTTAGGCAATAATTCTATAGGAATCCCTGAAATATTTAGAGTTGGCAGTTTTCTCAGAGATAAATCTGTAAATAGCATAAATCCCTGTGTTCAAGGATCCAGACATCAGCATACTTTTTCATGTCGTCCTCCTACTGGAGGTGGTGAGATAATTTAATTAAACAAATCAGAATCTCCTGATGGGATAAGGTTAGGCAATTAAGGAGAGAAATTATGACTAGCTATGGGGAAAGGGAAGGGAAAAAGGGAAGGGAAGGGAAAAAGGGAAGGGAAGGGAAAAAGGGAAGGGAAGGGAAAAAGGGAAGGGAAGAGAAAAAGGGAAGGGAAGAGAAGGGAAGGGAAGGAAAAAGATTTGTGCTTAAAGCAAATTGAGTTATTTAATGAGCAGCTTTAGAAAAATGGATGGTTCCTCATCTTGCCACTTAAGCATATTGAGAAGCTCAGGGGGAAAATGTTGTGTGTAAGCTTTAATTAATAGCCACTTTCAAATCCTCAGAGATACCAAAGGAAAAAAGTGTCTGATACATGCTGTTGAAAGTACATACAGGTTCCAAGGACATGCAATAATGTAAAGCTTTTATGTTCATGAAAACACATTCTTATCAGGAACTCTGTCTCACGTTCTAAACGTGTGCAAATTAACCTGTGATGATATAGGCTTTTCATTTATATAAACTAACAAAAGATGTTTTTTTCATTTTCTCTTTCCATTTTTTCACTTTCTTTTTCTTCTTTTCATTTTCCTTTTCACTTTCTCTTCTTTTTTTTTTTTTTCTTTTTTCTTTTTCCTTTTCCTTCTTCTTTCCTCTTTCACTTTCTCTTTCTCTATGCCCAGTGGAAGACATACAAGATAATTGGAAAATATTACATATATTCATTGTGACAGGTAAATTTAAGCACATAATTGTGATAAATTCATTATGTTGTTTCCTGGTATTAAAATTTAGTGATTTTAGTGAAATTTAGAAAATTACTGTAGAAACAGATCAGAAGTTGAAATGGTGATGAAATATTCGTTCTTATATATTTATATAAATCACCTCATTTTTAAGTTTTAAGTTACATAATACATTGCTCGTCAAGTAACAACTTCTTTCAGTTTTATTGGAATTTGAATTTTCTAGTAAAATAAAAAATCTGTTTTCTAGTTAAGGGAACTTTAGCATAAATACATCAAAATCTATTTTATGCAGTCCTGCTTGTTGTTCAGATAAAGCATAGTTTCATTGAAATAATGGAGCAATGTATTATTTTTATGCTCTCAGCAAAGAAAACTTGTCTAAAGTGCAGAACTTCTATAATATGTTACTTTTCTATGTCAACAGTGTGCAGTCTAAATGACCTGAGATTAAGAAAATGTCTGTTATGCAGGAACAGAGAAATTTTCTATGAATAACTTTAAAATGATTTATATGCATCATAAGCTGGTACTAATAAAAACAATCTAGTTAGGTTTTATCAGATAAAATTTTATTATACAGTTACTGCAAAATGCTGACCCATGAAAGTATTAAGAAAAAACAATGACCTTGTAAATTTCTTCACTCTGCTACTGAATACAATTTTTAGACTGTACAGATTGTGCAATTGACTGCTATGGCTTAATCTGATTCCATAAAAGAAAACAAGTTTTTTACAGAAAGACTGGCAAAAAAGAAGGAATTGTATTAATTTAGATAATGTCCAATTTTTTAGACAAAGAGCACCCTAAAATTCTGATAGGAAGAGACAGATCAAGGCTAAGGTACCTAAGAATACTCAGTACCCAGAAGAATTTTCTCAAGGAGAGAAATAAGAATATGCCTCTGCAATACGGTAAAATTAATTTAGGGAGATGATTATTTATTTCAGAAAAGGCACTGTGAAACATTCCTATTAAATGAATAATGGTCTTATCTTCAAACAATATTTGCAATATATGACAAATTTCTGGGTTTATCAGTTATAAGTAGTTGGAAATTTGAGTAGTGTCTTATTTATGTTTAAGAGAATTAATATGTTCCATCCAGAGAACATGTTTATTTTACTCCAACTGTAGATGTCCTTTTTGTTTTGTTTTGTTTTTGTTTTATGTGTGTGTGTCTTAACAGTATTTCTCAGAATTTCACGTATTTTGCATTTTCTAACTTTGTGGTTATTGTGTAAGTGAAAGGGAGGAAATCAAAGTGATAGCACTGATTGGTACATGGTATTATTAAGTGTCATGGGCAAACCAACAGCCTTATCTTAAGTCCCAGCAAGGGGAAGAAGATAATCACAGAATGGCTTGGGTTGGAAGGGACCCCAAGTGGTGAGGTGCGTTGAGAACTGGCTGCCTGACCAAGCTGAGGGGGTTATAGCTGGAGTCTTGTTGGAGACCTGTGACTAGTGGTGTTTCTATATGTCTGAACATGATACACTGATATCAAGGAAATGTTAAACATTTCTTACTCTAGTAATGTAACACTGAAAATTATTAAGATTAGCAATTAATCGTGTAACAAAATATTATCATCCAAAACATGGTTGTTTTGGTGTTTTTTTTTTTCCACTGAAAAGCATAAGAAAGTATAATCTAATGATCGATTGTATTCTTATTATAAGCAAAAATCTACTTCTCCGATTCTTTATTTCTTCAATTAGAAAACATATTTGACTTTAAGCAGTGAGATTCTTTATTCTCTCATACGAATACACATTTTATAACAGTGGCAAAACAAGTGTAATGTAAGGAATATTCTGAAGCGCTAGAGTTTCTCTTGATTGCTAATGTTTTCACAACAATTTGGGCAGATGACAAATGCTTGGTTTCCAAATCTCAGAGAGAGAGTTAAAAATTGTGATCTCTGCATACTAAGGAAAAACAATTAACAATGACTGGCTTGAAACTGAATCATTTGTTATAAATGCTTGTTGTGAAAACCCATGTAGAGGATTTATTATTTACTTCGATTACGCATTTTTAAAATCTTTTCAAAGTCCTGCTTTTAACCAGAATCATGTTAGCCTTTAAAATGCTTTAAAATACAGATATCAGTTTCACCTGAATGAGTTGTTATATTTCTCTGTTGGAACTGGCAAGAGAAGACAAAAGGAGTGCTTTAAGTTCTACCAAAAAGGCTATAAAGTCTACTTAGTAAATTATTTTTTATTCAAATATTTTTATAATACTTTCAAGAATTGCAATGATGTTATTGTAAAACCAGCAAAAATGTATGTAACATAGCCAACATGATAATGCTGGTAGACTGGGACACGCAGCACTTTTCATCAGTTTCTTTTGCTATCTCTTTTCCTTTTATATTGGTGCAGTCATAAGAATGTGAACAATGACTATTAAAAGGTTTTCTACTTGCTTTTTTAAAGATTTGCAAAATGGCTTTGTCAAAGTGCAAGCTATAGAGTAGATAGGCTCAAGCATCAGAAAAGCTGTTTTCTATCTCACTGTTTGGTGTAGAAAATCTGTACAGCTGCTTTTATTTTCTTCTTTGATCCTTGGTGAACCACTTCCCTAATCTGTCCGTATTTGCTGGTGAAATTGATGTATGTCTATCTTTCATAACTGCTCTTCTATCTGCAAATGTCTTTCTGTCTTGTGGTGGGAAGTAAATACATAGATTTTAAAATACACTGCAAACTAATTTATATTATATTGTGGCTTAAAACTTCTTCAGCTAAACTGGAATCTTTGTCTTAAGGACAAAAAGAAGCTCAAGCGATCATGATTTTAGAGCTCATGAATGATCTAACACCAATTTGACAAGATGTTCTGATGATTTATTACTTGCATCCCTAAAAATGTGTCTTTATTTGTCTTCTGACTCATTCTAGTTTTAGCTACAATTATCTTCTTATAAGATACTGCCAACTAGATTTGAGAAGCATTTTATTATATAGTCACAATCCAATCAACTTTTTCTCTGATAAATTAAGAAGATTGAGCTCCCTGAGGCATTGACTATTGAAGTTTCTCAAAACTTTAATTATAATTTTGAACTGTCTCAAGAATTTAAGAATTGCAATTGAGCTGTGAACATCTGTAGACTTGTAACACTTAATGAATTGCCAAAGATGATGAAAGCACACCATGCCCAAATTTCACCTTTACTTATTTGTGAATTGTTGGAAAAGAAAATTAATTCCACACAGAAGATACTAGTATTTCAAACCATTTTTTAAATAAATCCAGATTTTCTTGCTATACCAGAGAAATGATCAAGAATCTTAGAAATATACTTCACAAGGGAAATAGATTTCCAGAGTGCTGAAACAGTAAAATTGGCATTAATTCTGAAACGTCAATATTTAACTATTTGTCTGAAATTTTGGTGGGGAAGGTATCTTCAGTGCAACACAGTATTTTGAGTTCTTAAAGGAGCTGTGTGTCAGCAATTTGATTCTAACAATTTCCAGAATTTAAAAAATCCAATGTTGGTTCCCTGTTCTGCTTCCTACAAAAGCTGGACGTAAGCAAAAACAAAAATATTACAAATATGTCTGGAAAGATATTTTATCACAGCATTTGCAATACATTGGTAACTTCTACCTCAAAATTGAATCAATACTTTTTTTTTTTTTTTTTTTTTTTTTTAAGTTTAACCAACTATTCTTGTAGTTATGTCTTTTTATTTCCCATTTATTTCTCCAATAGTTTCAGATTCTGATTATTTTTATTGCTGTCAGTCACTTCCCTTCTTTCCATTTGTTTTGATCTATATAGGTGGCATAGATTATCATGGAAAATATGACCCAAAATGTTACTCGCTACTATTTTCAGGTTAATGACAGATAAGAATGTCTTTGTTTCTGCATTTGCTCCCCAAGTCATTTTAAGAGTCACATCATTAGAGAAAAAATTTCTTCCAAATCATTCCTTGTCTAATGTCTTAAAATGACGGCACTGATTTTGACAGTAAAACCATTATGATAGGTATGAGAGATATTTATGAGTATATATGAATGTATATTTAAAAAATGCATATGTATTCTGTTTGTTGTAATAACTATGCTGATATTATAGATTTATAAACTTTATTTAAAATGTTTTTACTTCCATCCTTAATTTCTTAGTATTGTTTTCTTTTTTTCCACTTTATAGAGATGATATACGTCCATTCAACACAGCAGATATTTCTAATATTACTTTTGATTACTTAGGGCAGATATAATAGTGTTCTGAACAGTTTTACAAACACACTTTATTGGATTACTAATTCTTTCTTGTAAATTCTTTCTTTTAAAATGTTTGACTGAAAGAGTTATTTTTGTTTTAATTTTCAAAAAAATACGAGTGTATAAAATAGCTTGTTACAGTATACCTTCTTAGTAGTTAGTTCAATGTGATATGGGTGCTTACCTCCTGGAATTTTATTCCCAAATCCTACTTTTATGAGTCAGTGCAGACTAATCTGAACAGGTTAATAGCATATTTTATTTCTTAAATATAACTGTACCATTTATAACATATCAGCTCAATAACATTTTTTTTTCTATTTGTCTTCCTATGAGAGAATTATAAATTTTGCTAATCTCACTGACTTTCATGTAAGTGTGAAAAACAAGATATGCCACTCTTTAAATTGGACTAATGTCATCTAAAAATTATCTTATCTTTAGATGTCATTTAACTATTATAACCAAATTATCAAAAAAACATTAAGGAAACATATCTGTGAAAGCATAGCGTGCAAGGTACGTGTATGCTAACAGAATAAAAATATGACTTAAAAATAATGCAATCTAAAATGCTAGTGTTTTCAGTTTACATTGTAGTGTAGTTGAAGCAGACAGTTAATTTCATTACTGTGCCCTTTCCATATCTCTTCAGCATTTCTGACCCTCTCTGTAATATGAAAATAGTTTGTACAGAAAATATTAATTGTGTCTTTAAAACCAGCGATACATTATGGCTGAAGTTACTTCATTGCTTGAAATAAATGTGTTGAAGGTGAAAGGCTAGTACAAATATATACTGGAATATAGGTAAAAAGAGAGTCACTAGATATCTTATTCCCTTATAGTACAAATAGATACAAGGCATGTCAGACTTACTAGATGAAAACAATCAGCTATAAAATAACATGTTTATCCAAACAGGAAACATACATTTAAACTTGATAATATGAAACATTTAAAATTAGAAATGAGTGAAATTGGGGCTTTCTAACTTCTCTATCAGAAAGCTAGAATATTGCTCTATAAACTTACATTATATTTAATAGATCAGAAATTGTCTTACTTACCACTGAGAAGCATCAGAAAGGGCAGGAAGAAAAGTAAAGAATGTCTGGAAAGAGATGAATGTGACAAATGTTCTCAATTATGCTTATTAAGTAGCTGTAAGGAATCAACAGAGCATTACAGAATTTTACCTTCTAATGGACAACTCATACTTCAGTATTAAGAAAGATAATTTTAGTCATATTTAAATCCATTGATATTAAGACTATCTGTCAGTGGTAGTCTGCTTCAGCACGTTTCTATGCATAAATGCATACATTTCTTTATAATCTCGAAGTACAGAAATAAGCTGTACTGCAAGATCCACTTCATTATTTCATAGTATTATCAGAATTACCACTAGATTAAAATGAGCTTCATGGGTCGCAAAAGAAATAAACCCACCCGTTAAGAGGTCAAGCCCATTTGATTATTTTAAATTCATCAAACACTCTGTTGTCTTTTTCTGAGTCTCATTTTCTGCCTAAATAAATTAAAGTCTCTTGAGAAATAGCTCTCAAGCACTATTTTCTCAATAGGGTCCGGCAAAAATGCAGAGTTATAATTTTACTCAGGAGTGCTTTTAATGGCCAGGTTTTCATTCATGGGTTAACTCATTGACAATGACTGACACTAGACCAATTCTCATCCTCCTCCTTTACTCCATGCACCAAAAAGCAAAAATACCATATTTTAATCAGTACTTGAGTTTAATAGTGCCTGCTGCTACTAATATATGCTTCATGGGAGGAAATCATCCATCCAAAAAAACGTCCCCAGTGCATCCCACCTGAGTTTTCATTACAGAGTTCCCATGGTTATCAGCAGCATTCTGCTGAATTTGGTGCAAGCTGACAGCAGGGTGCAGAGGTGCTTAATATAGAACTTCTGTTCTGGGTCTGACCCAAGTCAACTGTAATCTAGGGAATTCACTCCATTCAGCTTTAGGTAGAACTTCCACAGTCAAATTTGCCAGAGCAGTTAACAGTACTTTAAGACTCTGATAATCCCTACAATTATAAATACTCTTTACATTGAGACGACTAAAGTGCTTCTGTTATTGCATCTAAGCCCGCACAGAAGTGTAGGAAGGATAATAATGGAATTTGCTTTTAGTGTGAGGGAAAGAAGACTACTTGATTTCATGCAGAATTCTTACCCTCCTGAATAAAAAAAGCCTGCCTCTCTGGAAATCTGTGTCTAACCATTCATAACATTTAAATGGATGAGTACTCCTAATCTAGTTGCAGAGCTGACAGTTTGATCTGCCACTAGAACAAGGTTTTGCTCTGGTGTGCATACATTTGCAAAAAAAAAAAAATTCCTCTCTGACCTATTTTGTAATCTCAAACTCACACATAGCCTGGAGGAGTGAAATATCCCTCCCACAGTTCCATGGTGAATCTGAATCCTGTTTCAAACTTGCATACCTATTTAGCTAAGATCTTCACGTAAGTAATGAAGCCGTGTCTCGCTCCAATTTATAGGAGGGAGAGGAGGTTCTTGTATTATCTATATACCCGGCGTGAGATTAAGAAGCAACGGTTCAAATGTTGGTCCGACCAGTTTTTTACAAATCTTAATCAGGGAAATGGGGAAGGGGAGGACGGACACTATTATGAATTAGGGTAATGGGGAAGGGAAGGAGGACGATAGAAAAGATAGAAAAGAAGAGACAAGGAGTCTTTACAGGAAGCAAGAGGGACATAGTCACCACCATGGATCCAGTGAGGTTCGTAGTTCCGTGTTTGATCTTCAGTAGCGGTGGGTCCTCAGGCAGAGTTGTTCTGTTGACAACAACGCCGAGAAGCACGACGAGAGACGACCATGGTGATGATGGCCCCTTTTCAATAGTTTCAGAGTGGTCGAGTCAGCTGTCTTTGGAGTGACAGCTCAAATCCAAAGTGGTTGAGTCAGCTCTCCTTTGAGTGGCAGCTTCTGGCTCTGGAATCTCAGCCCATCTTCCGGGCCTTGCCAGCAGATAAGAGGGAGCAGGGGTGCCCATCTGCATCCTGTTTCTCACAGAACACGATGGTATCGTTCCCCAATTTTCCCACACCTAGCTGGAGCAGTTTAGTCGCAGGCCAGATCTTCCGCCAGTAAACACTCCTGAGCACTCTCATCTGCTCTTCTACAGAGCAAGCAGCTCTGGAGGAAGGGGCTTTCAAATGTTCCCAAAGCGATATCCATTGTCACACGGTTAGCACCCATTAGTTGCCTCCTCAACAAATCACTCAGAGACTTATCACAAGAAATACCTCAGCAAGCAAGCTTTGAGCCAAAAATTCAAAGAAGGATTCTCACACCACCCCGTGGCTCAAAGATTGCTTGAAATGAAGCATAAGTGGTGCATAAGTAGCCTTCCATGGTGGTGAGGAAAAGAAAAGGGAGAAAATAAAAAGACAGCAAAGATGCAAGAGGGAAAGAAGAGGGGGAGAAGGGGAAGATAATCGTTGCACAATTACTACAAAAGATTTCTTGGGCTTGGTTACAAATGTTGCCCTGATCTGTTGGACTTGTCCATCATCAGTTGAAGTAGTTACAAAGTATATGGAGGATACAACACGTTGTATAAGTTGAATAAAACATGGAATCATACAAGGTACAAACACAAGAGTTGCAACAACACACAGTAGATAAAATAGGATACGTTTGACCCATGGGCCACCTGGAAGCCAGGAATCTATTAGTTTGCAACAGTTCAAATGCCAAGAAAAATAAAAATGACATGATATGATGAATTCAGAAGGGAAAGAGACAATTAGGTTTTAAAATAAAATAACAATATTTCCATAGAGGTTTTCATTTCATTATAATCTAGAATGAAGTACATCTAGAGGCATTTCCTAAATTTTCACAAGATCATGGGGAAAGCAAAGAGGGGAGGGGAGGGGAGGGATAACTTTTGCAACAATATATGCAGTAGGTTTTTGCAGTGTTATTGGATGCTAAAATGCAGAGCATAGTGTATTCTGGCCAGTTTATTCAGGTGTACTGTAACTGAATTCACAAGGACTGCTTAAGCTAGAAAAGCCATTTTATTATGCAGTAAATGCAAAATCACTATGAGTATAAATGTTTAGAGTAGGAGCAAAATTTTATTGATCCCACTGTTGTATAACTACAGGAGAACAATGACTGTAATTATTGATGTGATATTTTTCTTCATTAGATACCAAACTATCCTCCCTTTCACATTTTCTATTTCATCTGGAGACAATAGTTTTGAAAAACAGTTACTGGACGCCTCACATACCTGGGAGAGGACTAATTGTGTTCAATTGACACCTTGTTGTTTTAGTGCATCAGTGCATCAAATGGGTGAGGCATCTTTGCCATTACTTTGCCCCTCTTCTTTGTGTACCACTTTGTGTCCACTTGTTACTACCATAAAACATAGCAGGTAACAGATACTTAGAAATCATTTAGTAGTGGAAATACTTGTAGAGAGGGGAGCAGGCAGAACTATGAAGAAATACATATAGTGGGACAGCATTTTGAACTATTCCAACCATACAGATATGAAGCAGCAGGAAATAAAAATCGAGAAGAGTCTGAGAAAAAAAAAGGCTTCCACTTTTTGGCAGAACAATACTGTTGAAATCACATTAATCAGCATTCTGGAAACAATGATGATCCCTTCACTGGCCATTAATTAGCATGATAAGAGTAATGCGTGAAATGCTAAAGGTGATGTTGCTGTCTCTGCTACAGGCAGTAAACATTGTGAAGATCCTCTACTGAAGGCATTTGAGCTATCTTTTTCCTTCCTTCCGATGCAAAGCAATATTAGAACCTCACTCCTCTAATGATTAAGACTCCAGTTTCTTGGCTTTATTCAGTGAAATATCCCCATTTGTTTCTGTAGCAATTGTCTTTTGGTTTAAATATTCTTTTTCTGTCATAGCATATTCTTACTTTTGTATAATCTCTTCCTGGTCTACTTTCCAACTCTTTGAAATCTTTGCTTCTGAAAGTTGTCTTCTCTTCCAGAAATATCCAAGAAATTGAGACAGTCTTTTGATTTAAAAGAACTCACCATACTCATTTTTTTTTAGATATATAAAACAAAATTGCATTTTATATTTACTTGTTTGTCTGTTATTAATGTGTAAAAAAAAATTATTGTATAAAATATAATTAGACAATCAAACCTAAAATTTCAAATTGAAAAATTAATAGAAAAATATTCTTAATGAATATATTTCCCCATTTTAAATGCTCATGTGCTGTCAAAAAAGGAACATTATTCCAATTTAATAGGTAAGAAAATTAAGAGATCTGCCTTCAATTTATAGGTTAATAATGTGTAAGCACAAAAAAAATCAAAAAAAAGCACAAACAAATAAACTTGCTACTATATGTCGGCCTTAATTGATAAATAGAAGAAATTTTGCATTTCCAGTCCGCATGGTACATGAAAGTGTCTCACCTTCCTACTTTCTGAACATGATCTGCTCATCTCCAAACAAGATATTTTGTGTCATTTAACACTCAGAGGAATTAAGTGTTTTGCATTTATAAAGCAAGGAAATAAAGATTATATATATCAAATGTTTCAAATTATATTAGCAACAATAACAGTATCTTGAAATAAAATTATCCTCCCTAAGGACTAAAAAAATATTGTCCCAAACTCCATATCACTGAGAACTTTTAAATAACTTCTGAAAGATTCACAATTCTACATTCAGAAACTATGAAAATACTAGACATTAAGGCTGAAGTTACTGCTTTTATTATGATTCAGTATAAAAAAATATGTATGGTGTTAAATTCTTTTTACAATAAAATACCTGTACCTAATAACTTTTAAAAGGATGAATATGAATTTTTGCTTTTATTACAATTTTTTTCCATTTATTCTCTTGCCTTATCTGTCTGACTGGCAAATTAATGTATCTTAAATAGAAGTAGCAAACACATTTTTGCCCCCAGCACAGCTTAAAACGTAACACAGCTAGGCACCTATCATTCTAGGAGAAGGAGTGAATCATAAGAATGTTAAACTTAACACCTTTATTTTAGATTGTAATTTAAAAATACTAATAATCCTTGGAGTTTAATTCTATATTCTTTAGATTCTGATTCTAAAGAATCTGGAATACCTCAGCTAATCCTACAATATATATATTTCAGATATATTTCAGTCATTGTGTACTTCAAGCTGTTATAAGCTAACGGTGAGCAAAAAATCAGTTTAGTTCTTGCAGAATAGTTACAACATTCTGTTCTCAACAGAGAATTGGAATATTTGCAAAGCAGTCTTCCAGATGGAGAAAGTTAAAAAAAAAAAAAGTGCAGGAAGAAGTAAATACTTATGGTAAATCTAATTGGAAAAAAACTCTCAGAAAGTTTTTCCTGAAGGTTGACAGAATCTATTCTTCACAGTGAAATCAGAAGCTTTTTCACTTAAAAGCACAAAAAATGTCATTTTAACTAACAAAAAACCTTTATCTCCTTTTTATGTTGCAAATTTCCTAGCTGCTGAGAAAGTAAAAGTTCTTTAAGAATTGCTTCAGCAAGATTTTGTTCCACAGGTTGCAATCCTTCAGAAACAAACTACTGCAATATTGGTCCCTAATAGGCTGCAGTTCTTAATACAAAATCTGCTCTGACAGATCCACCACAGACTGCAGTGTATGCGCCCACTCCGGCATGATCTCTTGACCAGAGCTAACAGGGAATCTGCTCTGGCTGCGTCTGGAGCTCCTCCAGCCCTCCTCCTCTACCTTGGGTGCTGACAGGGAATGAATGACAAAAATGACCAAAACCCTTGAGAGAGGTCTCTACTACAGTGTGGGAATGCAATTTGAGATCACTTAGTGTTAACCCTCATGTCATATGATTAGCAGAACCAAAGTCCTTCACTATTTTGGGTAACAACACCATGTAGAAACGCGCGCTGAAAAATTTCTGAGCCAGAAGACTGAAGTTCAAAAGGAGTAACATCATCTCAGATAGGTATTTGAATAAAAATATGGAACTTTTAAACTACAGGATTTAGAAGTCTTACTTGTATCCAGCCATATGGGACTTGAAAGATGCTAAGAATATTTTAAATGTCCTAAAATTGAGGTTTTTTTAATAGAGGAATTTATGATGAATAATTGGTATATTTTATTGTCCTCTGGAATGCGTAGCATTACTCGTTGTGAAATAAACCTTTCCTTCATATAAAAACCAATAAATCCAGAAGGCCATAAAACATTGAAAAAAAAAAACAAAATTAATTTTGCTTTTATTGAACTTTCCACCAACTGTATTTCTGTATTTCTAGAAGAATTGGCAGGGTATTGTGGCAAAGTCAAGGGGGGAAAAAAAAAATCCTTCTTTCTAATCCAGTAATTTGAAAGTATTCATGAGATGCAGGTTAGAGATGGATTAATGGAGAAAGGACAGTAGGAATAAATGGCCTACGAAAACTTTACTTATAGCACGAAACAAAATTACAAATAAAAAGACTGTCCAAATCATTCTACTCAAATTTCAAGTCCAATATTTTCACTGTTTCTTAACCAAAATATCTAATTAATCTAGTCTTTTTTTTTTTTTTAAGATATGTTAAAAAAATAATTCCTATACAAATGTTAATTACAGCATTGTATTATGGTCAAATACAGTCCAATTAAGTAAATTGATACGCATCAAGTTTGAAATCCTGGTCTAGTCAAAAGGGAGATTTTTGTATTCATGAATTTGGAAGAGGCTTCAAATTAACCATTTTTAGGATTATTCCTGCAATTAATTTGAGAATTTTTCTTAAATTGTAGCTAGAATTTTCAAAGATACTGCAGAATGGTACATCTCACTGAGGTTTAGAGTTTGTGTCTAACTTGTATGGGGACTTTAAAATTCCAATCTGTAGATGGAGATTTTTGTCGATAGAGATTTTGTAGATTCGTAGGCTTGAAATACATGACTGAAATATATCTGATTTGTAGGATACCTGGTGACTTGAAAAGCAAAACCCTAAGAGTTACTTCATCAAAAAGACCTACACATTAGCAAGGAAATTATATTTTTACCTGGGAAAAGAACTCATTAACTGAGTTAGAAGTCTAAACACTTAAGGTAGTTTTTACAAAGAACAGCTGAATGGCATTTGTGTGATTGCTGCTTAAGGGAATCCATACACATAACCATTTCAGCAATCATGGTAATTGAATGTACAGTTTGAAAGAACTGAGAAGAAGAGGGAGAAAGAGTCAAACAACATCTACAGAACTGGGAATATTGAGTTTGATCTGGAGCTGTAAGATTTCTGGGAATTTCTGATGAAGAACTAGTAATTATTAAAAAAACTTCATAGAGTGTGGGATTACTTCCAATGAAAAAATGATTGCACTTGTGGAATAAGCACACTGAATTTGACAACACAATGTAAACTGTCAGGTTGCAATTATTTATTTCACCTGTTTAAAATAATGGAGTTTGCACTCATGTCCCAGATTAATGTATTTTATTTCATCTAGCTTTTGCTGTATTTTGATAATTCTGTTTATACTTCTACATTATAAATGTGAGTTTGTTCTCATTTCCTTTATATAGTCCTGTTTTCTGTTGCACAAAGCTCAAATGAACAAAAAAGGAAACATTCTCCATTCAGATTTCAAGTACCATGCAAGCATTTTACTAACAAAAGGCCTTCTTCTTGTAGTCTCTGTGAATGTATTTTCTTAGTCATTTGGACATTTAATTTTACTTTACAGAAAAGTATTTCAATGACAGACACACACATTTAAAACTGTTAGCTTCTGTCTTACATATGCATAAATCTATAGAAAGTAAGCAAGGCAAAGAGCTGGATTCACAGACATTTGTGTACTTCAATAAAGAGAGGCCTCAGTTATAAGTTTTCAGTGGAAAACTTATTTTGTTACATTTTCCTGCACTAGTCCTTAGTTAGACATAGAATTTGTTTTATTTTCAGGATATGCCAAAAACTGAATAAATAAATAAAACTAAGTCTTAGATAAACTTAGCTTTTGAAAATTATTAATGTATTTCTTGAACAATCCTGGCTTCATTTTTGATGGGTATATTATTTTATTTTGGCATTAGAAACATAAGACTTGGGTAAGGAAGACATAAATCAGCATAGCATTCTATCTTAAGTAGAATAATTTACTGAATCTTCACAAAAGATAAGCACTCCACAGATATATTACCTTAATGAAATAGCAAAGATATCATCATTGTTTCAGGACTCTTCTTCATGGAGCTTAAGATACTTAATAAGGCAGGAAGAGAGCAAACTGCCAATTTAGTAAAATTTCACAGGTCCCTGAATATACTGAGGACAAATTTGACCACTGTGTCATGCAGAGCAGCCTGATCACTGATCTATTTCTTCATTCCCGTGCCAAATCCTAAAAGTTATTGCATTACTCACAAGCTGCAAGAAGATAGTGCATACAGCCCACACAAGCAGCACAAGGTTTCGGACTTTCTGGGAGGATTCTGCCATGTACTACCATAATGGATGATTTTTTTTGTGTTATTCAAGGATTTAGTGCAGTTTCATAACAATGAACTGCACAAAAAGACCAGATCAGGAGTTACGAATCATTGTACTGGAAATAAAATAAATAGAAGGTAACAATTTTTCCATTGCACTTTATTAATTGGTAATAGTAGATTTTAATAGCTATATTGTCCTATTAGGTATAAGCAACGGCAAATACATGTGTTAGAATTCATATGTTAAAACCAACACTGATCCCTCAGAGTAGTCAGAAACTTGTATTTGTACTTCATTTTCCTAGAAATGCTTACCTATCCATGCTAGATTACAGTGCTAAATCAGAATCAGTCCCACAACTATTGCATGTTACTATATTTTTTAATTAGGTTATCCTACTCAGGCCAGGTAGTACCTGCCAAGATCATTCTTGTATTTGTAAGTAGCATTTTTTTCAGTAATTTAAGTACCATGTTCAGTTGAAATTCACCATCTTTTATTTTGCTTGTTGTGAGAAATTCTGTTATTGCACAGCCGAGTAATATCCACACATCCATTGTTAAAACATCTATTATAAACATTAATTATTTAAGGAAAAAAACTGTAGACTGAACTCAGCTATTAAAAATAATTAAAAATGCTTGTAACAAAGAAAAATATAAGCAAAACACAATAAAAATTATAGCCAAAATTTTTACTTGTCTCTGAGTTAAGAAAAAATCTACCCTGACTATCTTTCTATTGTACCACCAAATAATGATTTGGTACCATAAGGTAATTTTTTTATCCATGAGCATTTCCCAGAAGTGACGATAAATATTTGTCCCTGATTAGCAGCTCTTGAAATATTTAATAAATCCTGCCGAAAAATGAAGGATTTGGAAAAAAGATAACAAGAAGTGTTGGCATAGAAGATGTCTTACAATTAAACAAGATGCAGAAGAATACTCTAACATATAGCAACTTTCTGCTTTTAAAGGAATAGATGCCAGTAGGTGGGAAAGGAATTAAAAGGTAAGCAAATGTGGTACTGAGGATTTCCTTTGCACATCCATCCATCCATCTTTTTATGTCTCCATCTCTTGCAGCCACCAACGGCAAATAAACAAACAAAAATATGAAGTGAAGAGGGATTAGAATTTTCTCTTACTTGTAGAGGCAGATATGAAACTTTCTTTTGGAAGTATATAACCATCAGAGTTTCATGCAGTGCCAGATTTGGTGTGAAGAATCTCTGAAGATACTAAAAGAACGCAAATGCGAAAATTATTGTAGTGATGATGTACTTGAAAATGTAAAGATTGTACTTTCACATGACACTGAGTCCTGAGGCAGGATTGAGCCCACCATGTTTGCTTCTATGACTCTCTTTTTCACTGAGATCTCTCCAGGCAGAAATAAGAGCACATGGCAAACTCTTCATAAATACTCTTCATAAAACGGGGAGTGCAATGTACTGAAAAGAATTAATTCTGTGATATTGAAATTGAATGAAAAAATAGGTATTAGAACATGTACACAATATGAAAGGATTTTGCCTTCTAGAGACAGAATTATTCCTCCTGAACATTTGAAAGCTACACGGCATTCCTATTGGCTATGTTTCTGGTGTTCTCTGTATCAAACCACCTCCAAATATATAGTACATATGTAGATATAACTGTCAAAAGTCAGTAGCTGTAAAATATAGCAGTGTTTTCTACAAATAGCTCAAGCGTTTCACATTTGGGTTTTTTTTCTAAGGCACATTTTTGAAGATTTTTTCAGTGCGTTTTTTTTAAGTAAAGTAATAAGAAGCTCAGT
Source organism: Tetrao urogallus (assembly GCF_951394365.1). Lineage (NCBI taxonomy): Eukaryota > Metazoa > Chordata > Aves > Galliformes > Phasianidae > Tetrao > Tetrao urogallus. The sequence continues at coordinate 76,243,176 of NC_136815.1, read as the reverse complement.
GTATAATCAATGGATATTAAGATACTATAATCACAAAAACAACAAGAGAGTTAGGCAAAGAAGACTAAGATAATAAGAAAGAATAAATAAAAGGCTTACCTGTATGCTAGGCTCACCTACAAAAAAACACCAGAAGAGGGCATCTCCACACAAGATCCTTCCCCCGGTAGCCAGCTCTTAAATAAGTCTAGGAGGGGTTGAGCCAGGCTCCACCCCTTCCTGCAGCACAGATGAATTGCCTTCACCTGTGTTCCTCTGGCTGACTCATGGCTCGCCTCAGGTGATCAATCAGAGGTTCAGGCCGCGACTCAGCAGTTCCCATACACTCAGTAACGAATGTAGAAACATCTATTTGCTAGAATTGACATAGTAAATTTATAAGTAAACTTAAAAATGAGAGGGAATATGGATCCAAGCTTGAGACATTTTTACGTCTTCAGGCCTTCCTTGGACAACAACCAGAATTTCAGGAATTCTAATGGTTTCATCCTCATCTTGCTATCAGCCATTTAATCTTCTTTGGCAAGAGTTTCTTCTCCACAAGGTTCACGCTTCTATTCTGATACTTAATAACTTAGTGCATCACTTTCTTTCAGCTTTTATCTTACACAAAATATTTCCTCATTTTTATCCTTCTTTTTTTTTTCTTCTCATTTATATGTTTGACCTTATCCTTCTCTATGAATTTCCTCTGCTTGAGTCATCGCATTCTCCTTTATTCATTTTCTAGCACTCATCTTTTACTGTAGTGCACTTATTCTGTATATCTAACTTGAGAAACATTTTTGAAAATTGTTCGCTACAAGATCAGCTATTAATGTGTCTGAGAATACAGAGCATTTACCTTCCTTACATCCCTCTGTCTTCAGTGAGACAATGTCTGAAAGTACACTGGAGAATAACTTGTGTCAAGTACATCTGGAGACACTGTATAGCATTTAACACATTAGTGAAACAACCCTACTAAAACATATATTGGAGCATGAGGAAATGATGTGCTCCATGTACTTGTGCTTCTCAGTCTGATATCTGGATGATAACAAATATACCATTGAGGGTATATTTCCACAGGGCAAAAGTACAGACATACACAATGCTGGCATGTTTTCTCTAGTAGCCAGGAAATATTGAAACCATCTGATTTTAAGTCATGTAGCCAATTAATGGAACAACCTTCTGGCGGCTCTCTACTAAAGCAAAGCACTCAATTACTCTACCTCCACCTCAAAGCACTTTGGACTGTAACAATTGGCATTAATGTTTCTTTCTACCTTTCAAAAAAAAAAAATATAACTTTAATTAGCAGAAAAGGTGAACAATATCTATGGCTTACATTGATCTTCAGTGTTAGTAAGTCATTTAACAGTCATATATAATAGATGCATATAAAAGCTTTTAGAAGACACAGACCTATTGAACTTATTGTATTTTAAAAATATGACTTTTCTCTACCTTTTATCCTGGACGGGCCTTTAAGGCATTTTCATTCTTCAGTTTTTTAACCAGTAGAAAACATTATTCTGGGAATAAGACTGGTTTATTTAAACTTCAGTGGCCAAAATTTGGCATCCAGATCTTGCTTGAAAGCCACTGTAGCACTGATGCTGACATTTTAGTGTATTTCCTAATGCCATAGAAAGATTTTTTTCAGCTAGATGACTTTTCATCTCTGTGGATTCATCAAGAGAAAACAATTTTAAAGTGAAGTTAGATAGAGTATCCTTACTGCTTGTAAAACCAATTTTTTATTATTTTATTTATTTTTTTATTAAGGTTACCACAAAATACCATGTGGATTGCAATGTTCTTGTTTTGAAACTATAGCTTTCAGTGGCTTGAATAAGGCACAGGATGTTTAAAGAGGAAGCTGCTGCTTCTCATGTATCACTGGTGCTTTCCATGTATCACTATTAAAATATCTTCATTACTTTCCTTCTTTTCTCATGAAAGGATACAACTGAGGATATACTGTACTGTAATCTCAAACACCTGTTAGGAGCAGAGCTCACTCCAACTATTCTGTTCTTTCTGCTTCTCTCTAGTCATAAACAGAGTAGTTCAGAAACTAAATCTTGAAGGACAGAAATATTACTCACACCTGTGCTTAATCAAAAGTATAAATAAATGTCTAATGTTCTTATATTTGACCACATAATGAGAGGATATCAAAAAGTACAACCTATAACCTTTTTGTCTTCTTGAACTGTCACCACAGTGCCATGAATGTCAGATGCTATGTTAATGTGCTTTTCTTCAGTAAACACAGTCTCCAGTGGTTAAAATTTTAATACCGTGTGTAGGTGTCAGTATTTTACAGGTGACTGCTGACATATCATTACTACTTAAATCAATCAGGACAGTTTTCCCATTGATGTAATTCAGTTCTTGATGAGTTCATAGCCAGCAAAAACAAATGGTTCAGGTAGAGCACAAGAAAGAAAATTACACTTAGGACTTCTGAGTAACTTTTTGAGTTACAAGATGTCATGTCTAAAACTTTTTGTTCGTATAACAAATTTTGAGAGGAGTTTAAAAAGAAGTAGAACAATTCATCTTGATTATCACTGTGTAAATTTTGAGAGTATGCCAAACCCATTCTAGTGTGAGCAATCAGTGAGCTAAGTGTTACATCATCCAGCCTGCATACACACAAAAAACTGAAAGTAGCAAACAGACTCTTAAGATTAATTCCAAAATAACTTGATGGTAACTAGCCTGTTTTCAATTGCCTATGATAGGTTTTGCATCAAACCCTGGTTCCATTAAACAAAGATTGTATAATGCTTTATTTTTCTATTATTAGAATTGAAGGACTCCTTTAATAATCTATTATGTAAAATAAATTAATAATTGAAATGATCTGATTTTTCATTATGTAGATAACTTATACAAATTTTTGAACCATTTATATCTTCTATGTATGTCATAATGATATATATAGAAAGGGCTTTTTTATTTATGAACTCAGTAATATTCGGTAATAGTAGTTATATAAATATCTGAGTTTTTAGTCTTTGCAGCTATTCAAAAAATAAGTGCTATTGTAAAAGCTATTTAATAGTGATTGTTGCTGTAAGACGAATACTTAAAAGAGAAGAAGGGATAGATAATGTGCAGTGAGATCTTCATATATAGATGGGCTCAGCATGCATTAATAGAAATTAATACATCGTATTTCTGTAATTCTACCTATGTATCAAGACGAAGGAAAAACAAGTCTAAAGTCCATTCATTTCAAAGTAGTATTTCATACCTTCAAAAATTCATTTAAGCTTTTTGCATTTTTTATTTTCTAATATATTTAATGAGTCGTTCCAGTTGCTGCCATTGCTATGTTATAAGGTTCATGCATTAAATCTTTAACATACCACACCTTCTCTCTGTAGATACATACATATATATGATGTATACATTTTATATAGAAGCATTTAAGTGTGACATAAGTTGGTCATATGCCATAATAAAGACAAAGAAAAATGTGGTGTTAACCTCTTAATTCCAGTAGTTATTAAGAACATTTTAGTTTTAATTTTAATGAGAGAATGAATAAGCATAAAAGTACTTCTAAAACTGAAAAGTGAATCCCATTCAAAATTAAAAAAAAAAAAAAAGAAACACCAAAACAGTTTTAACTAAAGTATTAGGTTTAAAAGTAGACAAAATAAAATTACCTGCATGAAAATAACACAAGTTCTCTCTTGTATTTTTTATTTCTGTGGGTGATAGCCATACAGCACTGAGTGCTAAATACTATTTATAATATACTAGGCAAATTAATGAAGTGGGACATATTTGGGAAATATTCTTAGCAAGTGAATAGTATATATTCAGGATAGATAGATACAAAAGCAGTAGCAGAGTATAAAATTTTAATTAGCACTCATTTTGAGATAATTGTATGCACTGTAAATTTAAGTCGTAATGGAGTTCCACCTCTTTCAAAGTGGATGAAATCAGGAATGGAGTGGTGAGCAGGACTAGGGAGGAAATCTTGCCTCTGTACTCGGCATTGGTGAGACCTCACTGCGAGTACTGTGTTCAGTTTTGGGCACCTCAATACAAAAAGGACATGGAGGTGCTGGAGCAAGTCCAAAGAAGGGCAACAAGGCTTGTGAAGGGCTTGGAAAATATGCCCTATGAGGAGTGACTGAAGGAACTGGAGCTGTTTAGTATGGGGAAGAGGAGGCTGAGAGGAGACATTATTGCTCGTTTCCAATACCTGAAAGGTGCTTACAGAGAGAGCAGGGTTGGTCTCTTTTCACTGGTGACAGGTGACAGGATGAGGTGAAATGGCTTCAAGTTGTGCTGGGGTAAGTTTGGGATGGATATCAGGAAAAACTTCTTTACAGAAAGGGTTGTTAATAATAAAACTTCAGAAAGATTTAAAATGGTCTTTAATGTGTTTTCCAAACTGAGCAATTCTATGATTCTATGATTCTACCAAACTGCTATGTATTTTCATATACTTTTTTTTTTCTGGAAAATATTTCTAGAATTTTTTCAAAGTGTTTCAAATGTTTTTATTTTATTTCACTTTATTTGGATTTTCATATATACATCATTTCAATTAGATCTAACTTAACAGACCTTGGAGACAGAGGAAACAGCTAATAAAACTTCAGAAAGATTTAAAAATTCTCTGAAAAATTCTGTCAAATTCTGTGTCTATACACGCAATTATATGATCCTTCCACCTGCTCCTTGCCCTCATTTTCCAATTTTCTTCTTCACTTCTTTATCAGTTTTGAGGAAACAGATTCATACTGGGTCTTTTTGCTGATCCAATATATAACACTGACTATTCTGCACCACTTTAAACAAAATGGAGGAGATATTTGACTGCTGTCTTTAAAAATGTGGAACGTTACTAACATTTGCACATAGAAATGGTGTTTGAAGTAGCTCAAGAAAGAAGGGTTTTAGTTAATCGAATGTAAATCGGATGATCAAGCAGAAGAGATAAGTCCACTTCTTTTTGTGATCCCATTAACTGTTACCTAGTCAAGATATATGATGTAAGAAACATTCTTACTTCAATTGTTTGCATATCACAGTCTCCTTTTTTATTCCATTTGCTATAAACAACAACAACAACAACAAAAAACAAAACAATGAAGTTGAATACTTTGGCCCTTACAGATAAACTATTATACAAAAAGCATGAAAATTTCCCTACTGTTGTGTAAATAGAAATGATAAACAAAAACAAACAAACAAAAAAAGGCTTTCAAATATGCATCAAATATGGATGTTGGTTTTGGAGTTAACAGAATGGTTAGGTCTGTTTTAAATATTTGATCATCTGAAGATGTCAAATAATCTAAGAATTCAGGAACTGATACAGGCAAGTAATTATACTGGGGACTTCAAAAAGAACCCAAATCTGAAGATTTACTGTAACTAGACAAATTCATTATACAATCAATATGTACTCAATAGCTAGTAACACAGTGGATCCACTGCATAGGATTATATTTATTTTCTCCTTTCCTCTTGCAAGTTTTTATTTAAGAATGTCTATCATAAACTTGCGAAGGTAAATGGAAAGGACAAAAAGCAGAACACAGAAAATGAACTACTTGAGTTACGTATGAAAATAGTTAGCAATCAGGAGGATTTATAAGCACCAGAATAAAATTCAAAGCAAGTTGTAGATCTCTTGATGTGCTAAAATTAGAACTGGATATCTTTCCTGTAGTTTTGTCTCAGCTGGATTTACATTATTATCATTGGCACTGGGTTCAATATAAAATGTTTTTATACAATAGTTTCAAAAGCTTATAGTTACTAGAAAACTGTCTATTTATTTAATGTTCACAATTTTATGATATTTAATCCCCAGCAGAGACCAATGTTTGATCTTTTCAGTATCTAAAGCTACAGGTAGAATTTGCACACCTACTGGGACATGAGACACCAAATCAGTTCTCTACATGGAAATCATAAATGTTAAGCAAATACTCTCACTTATAAATTTACTTCCTATGTCACAGAACACCAGAAAAGATAAAATTGGAAGTGGGAAGAGAAATGGTTTTAAGTTGAGGGAGGGAAGATTTTGGTTGGACGTCAGGGGGAAGTTCTTTACTGTGAGAGTGGTGAGGTGCTGGAACAGGCTGCCCAGAGAGGCTGTGGATGCCCCATCCATGAAGGTGTTCAAGGCCAGGTTGGATGGGGCCCTGGGCAGCCTGGTTTAGCATTGAACGTGGAGGTTGGTAGCTCTGCACGTGGCAGGGGGGTTGGAGATTCATGATCCTTGAGGTCCCTTCCAACCCAAGCCATTCTGGTATTCTGTGGTTCTAGAGATCATCTAGTCCAACCACCTCTGCTTAACAGAGATTCAGATTATGAGTTGCCATTACATCTTTAGAAAATTATTTTCAAATTTGACTATCCTCACAGTAATTATTGTATGTTTTAGTGAAATAACTCGTATTTCAATATGTTCTCACTCCATTGCATTCTGTCACTGACCACTCATAAGAAGAGTCTAGTAGTGTTTTCACTGCTCTCCTTATCAGTTATTTAAATATATTGATAAGATCCCGCTGAGCTTTAACTCTCCCAGTGTAATAGATCTCATATTGTCACCTCATATGTTAGATGCTCCAATCACTTCATAATCTTTGCAGCCCTCTCCTGGACTCTTTCCATTACGTCCACTTGTCTTGTACCTGGTTCTCTACTCCACAGTTGACGCAGACACTGGTGCAAATTGTTGCTACTTCTATATTTAAACTAGTGGCACAGTTACAGCAACAATTTTCTTAATTAAATGAATAATCATAGAAAAAGCTCAAAGTTCTTATTCATAGATCTACCATAACAGCAAGCTTTTTCATCCATTAAAATAATCTATGAGGGTTGCTCTGAAAGTAACGCCTCCTATTTTATTATGTTATCCTGTGGCTTGGATGTTGAACTTTCCTACCATTACATTTTGTTACCATGTGACAGATGGCAGGAGAGGAACGGTCTGACAAAATGGCATCTGACATGAAACTGCATATTGAAACAAAGTAGTGCCATTGAATTCCTCCTGGAAGAAAAAATTGCACCCATTGACATTCATGGATGCTTACTGAGTATTTGTGGACACCAAACAGTGGACGTGAGAACGAGGCAGTTGGGTGGTATATTTCAACAGTGGTGACAATGGCGTGAAAAACAAACCATGTTTTGAATGGTCATGTAGATTATATTACTGCGGTATGCAGGATCCTGTTTATTACTGTCAAAAATGCACAGCTAATGGTGGATACTATGTTGAAAAACAGTGTTTTGTAGCTGAGACTTTGCTCTATTAAACAGTATTGCTATGTTCTTTGCATCTGTTGAAGTTTCCATGGAAATAAATAGAAGGCATTACTATTATTTTGAGTTACATATATGTATAACTTGACTTTACAGACATTGCACAGTGAAGCTGGGTTCCTTGGAATGGGCGTCTGGAAGGAGTAAGAAGGTAGTTTTTGCAAATCAGATTTCTCAAATCATAAAAAGATTCAAGAAAAATAGTTTGATGTGAAGAATTCCTGAAAAAGAAAATTTGACCAGTCCTTGCACATCATGTTTTTGGAAGGAAGCAAAATAAATCATGTAGGCAAGAAAGGTAAGAAGAAGTTCCTGAACCCCTTAATTGGAAAAGACATAAACATTGTCAAAGAATGGAAATATTTTACAATACATTGCCATCACTGAAAAATAAGAATAATAATAAAAGAAAAGAAAAAGAAAAGAGGAAATATAGTCAGGAAAGATAAAATATTCAGTGACTATATCACAGCAGAGTAGAATAAGCTTTATTTGAAATTATCTGTGAGTAAAACCCTGCTTCAAGAGTAGAAAGCCCTTCCAAAAAAAAAAAAAAAAAATAGTTAAAACATTTTGAATAGCCTCATTCACATGAATATTAAGACCCTTCGTGAAACCATAGCTTTTAAATTATGGCTGTTTAGAAGTTTCTGTATATTTACAATCTGGTAGACACCCAGTCCAACATTAATTTTAGTTTAAAAAAAATAATAATAAAAGAAGATTAGACACGTGCATGAGAGAACAAAAAAATAATTTATTTTGAATCATGATTGATCATTATAGCTGTTTTTATACAATACTCAGTTTGCTTTCCCATCTGAGAAAGGTGCTGTAATGATACAGAGAAGAGCAGAAAAGGATAAAATACAGACATGTAATGCATAACAGTTTAATGACTGATTACTTTCTCTTATTAAGCCACAGTCTGAAAAGATGAAAACAGGTTACTCCTAATTGTATCTATGAAGTTGCAAGGGGAGTATCTATGGGTTGCAAGCAATTATTCTTGCAGGATTGTTGGAAGTTTGATATTTGCTTTGGGTATTTTTTGGTTCAGGATATATACAGAGTCTACTGTGTTAGCAAGGGCAGTTTCCGAATTCTTTTAGAAATGTTTACTGAAGAGCTCTTCACTTGCAATTTTCCCTGGTAATGAAGACATTTGCAATATAAGCCATTTTCATAATGGCAATAACAATAAAGAGTAGTAGAGTAATAAAAATATAATGGCCTAATAAAAGGGAGTAAATAGTGGTAACATTATCTATTTGAAGTTAATAACAGTAATAAAAAAATAAATAATGTATGATAATAATTACAATCTCAGGGCATCTAAGCAATGTAACAGTAGCTATGCCCATAGTAAAGACATCTTTTGCTAGTAATTCTTATGTCACTCTATTTGGTGAAAAGTTCCGATATATTTTGCAGAGTAGTCCAAATGCATACATGCAAGTTCAGTTAAATTGTATAAAGCCTATTTACACTGCATTTTTAAGAAGAAGATAAGTTGTTCCAGGGCAATTGCATGACTGCTAAATATCTCTCAAATTTCACTGGTATATCAACTGGAAAATCCAACCACAGAACATGTTTAATGAATTCCTGCTAAGTCCTTGTGTCATGCTTTATGATGAATAAGGCATGAGGTGTGAGGAGTTTTCTACCTAAATTATGAGTGAGTTATAAGGAATGCAATCTAAACCACTTAGAAAGATAAAACTCAAGCACATATCTCCAACTGATATGCAGCTTGAGAAAAAAATTAATACTGTCAGCCGGCAAAGAGAAAATGGGAAGATGGCAATTGTGACCTCAATGGTTGAGGTTGAACTAAGGTTTTCATTCAGATTCTATTTGGACCTACAGAAAGGCGGGTTTGAATTTTAGAAACTGTAGCATCAGCTGTTGTCATAGTTGGCCTGGTTCAGCCTAGTTCAGTGACAAGGAGGCAACAGGACCCATGGACCCATGCCCCAGGAAAAAGGTGCGGGTAAGAGAATAGGTAGGGAGATGGGCCTAGATGAGGAAAACAGCAGCAACAAGCTAAAGGAAAAAACTTAGTTTGCAAAAAATAATAGCGGAATGTGAGATAATACAATACAAGACAATATGACAACTGAAGAAAAGAGAGTGTTTCTGAAACAGAAATCCTTATTTTAATTCTATAGGTGAAATGGCAAGGAAGCATGGAGAGCATAGAGCAGTTTCATGACTTCCAATCAGTTTTATCTTTCCTTCCAAATGGAAAATGGAAATAGAAAAATGAAGACTTCTAGAAGCTGCAGTTTATTCTTCTCTTCTGAGACCAAGAGACCAGAAATATCAACAATCCATGAACTGCAGCACTAACTCTTTAACTCCCAGTGCACTACATGATGTTATGATGTGAAATACCAATCAAAAATCACAAAGCCATGACAGCTAGAAGGAGACAATAGAAAGGAGAAGGAGGAGCTGTGAGAAAGGAAGTACACATTTGGGAAACAGGTTGGACTGTATAATTTCTCTTCAGCACGGGGCTAAACTGAGGCAAGAGCACATAAAGTTTTGCTTTATTTTTAGAATAGACTAATGGTGTGCAAACACAAGAAACAGTCTTCTAATTCTCAGTAAACTGAGAGGAGGAAAAATTGGCTATAATAACCAACTCCTCAACCCAGTCCTACATCACAAAGAGGAAGAAGGTGGCAGAAAGGTGGGAAGGTGAAAGTACAAGGAGTGAAAATAATTAGCACAGCAGATATCTCCAATCACCTCTTACCATTCCAATTTTTCACAAAACACATCTTGATTTAGTGTTTATTTCATATTTTTCCTGTTTTATTTTCTTGCGTATTTTGTTTTCCATACTAATCTGAAGTCTATGTGTCTTCTTTAGTCAGTTGCTTTTTTGAATCTTTTTCTTTTTCCAGTTAATGAACATTTCCTGTTGCTTAAGGTCTTACTTTTATCCATACAAATTTAAAGAAAGGTGAAGCTTTGTCCTTGCAAAAAAATATTTGGTTGAACTAAAGCAGTAAATGAAGCACTTCACAGAACCCACTGAATTGATGCCTAATTAGTCAAAAGTAGTTAGCATAAAGAGGCACAATTAAAATCGTTACCCATGTCAGCAGACAAATCAATATGGCATTTATATAACCAGTTAGTCCCTCGCAATCCATAAAATTAATCAGGTACAAAATGATTCTCATTTCACCCAAGAGATACAGTAAGTGTTCAGAGAAGATAATTTTGAAATAGCCAGTGTTCAAACAATTGCTCTTCAGGACTGTCATATGTGATGTGGAGCAAGAATTACTTGGCATGTGTACTTCCTTCATCTTGCTTCATCTGCGATAGTCTTGGTTTGGGGTTAAATCCACCATTGTATGTTTTTCTCTACAATCCTTTCTAGTTTTCTAAACATGTCCTTTCTAAATGTGGCCTTTCTAAACATGTCATTCATACATCAGCTTTCAATCAACTTTCAAAGCAACATTTTTGTCATCTTCAGGTTTCCAGGTATGCATTTCCAATTGATACAAGGAAAAAGGTGTTTTTCTATGCCTCTCCAAACTGTAGGGAAACTATTCTCACATATATCAGGAATGCAGTCTCCTGCTAAAATAAAAGCTCTAGGGATGTAACAGAAATCTTCTGTCTTCGGTTCTACATTTTCAGTGTGTGTCATATTATAATCACCTGCCACTATTGCTGAATGCAGGAGAATCACAAGGAAACAAAGTCATATATAACTTAATTCCCTCTGATTCATCCTGACTGCTGGGATAGATTAGCAGGAAAAACAATAATTCAGGACAAAAACATAATTCTATTATCTGTAATTGAAATAGGAAGCCTGAAGAAGTGCTAATCCCAATCTATCTGATCCATGTAATGGTCATGTAATGCATGGAGTAGTTCCATGTGAGTCCTGGTGTTCAGTCAGTAGAGAAGACAGAAATCCTCTGAGAGACAGTTTCCTCTGTAATGAATAATGCCCATGTTGGAGCTCGAGTTCTGAGTACACTGTGATGAGGGAAAAAGAAATCCACAACATTATGAACTTTTGAAGGGCGAATAAGTTCTTAATTAAGTTAATTTCCAGCTTAAAGAACAATAGGACGTCAGTCTACTGGTGAAGTCTCCCAGGCACTACCACAAAACAAAAAATACTTTAAAATACAAACATTACTGAAATGAGAAAATGTAATGTACTGACTTGTAACATGTTAGCTTTAAATAATCTGATCTGACAGATCTTTCCTACATTTTTAAAGTCAACAAATGAATAATATATGTTTTTTTAAAGGTAACAATTTTAACTGTATCTATATCAAGGCATTATTATGAGCATATTAGCAACTCATAATTATGTCAGCTCCACAAGAGTTATTCTTTTTGTTCATGATCATATTAAAAATGATAGCGTTTTGTATTTTAAATTGGCCTTATTGTGTAATAATCACACCATTCTTAGTAGTCACAGACAAGTTTTTTATCACTTAAAATATTGATTACTTAGGCACTGAGAGTTATCTGACTTTGTACTGTGGTTGAACACTGTACAAACAAACTTTTTTTCCACTAGGTGGAGCATTGTTATCACAGCAGAAATTTTAAGTTGAAAAGAAGATTTTGAAGTCAAGGAAGAAAAAAAAAAAAAAGAGAGACAGAGATTGGGCTGGAGAATTTGAATCCAGGATCAGATAAGTTTTTGTGCAATATGTGAAGGGTGAAGTGTTCAAACCTCTGCATTGACTGGTTTGCATCCCTATAATGTGAATTCTGTTTCTCTGGTCCATCATTACCCCTTGAAGTGTTTGATTGTAAAAGGGAAAGTATCAAAACAAAAGATGTAGGAATCTGAGGCTTTTTACTACTTTTATGACAAAATATCAATATGGCTGTTATATTGCTGATTTGTGTATCTGACACAGTGGCTGGCAAGGATTGAAATTAGGTGGCTGAATGGACATTTTAAGAGACTATTTAATTATTAATTTTATAAAAGTGCTTTAACTTACATGCCACTCAAGTACTAGTAGACTCCAAAATTAGTTAAATTCAAACTTAAAAATGTACAAGGGCTGCTCCAAAAATATAGATCTTCTTCTTCTTCTTCTTCTTCTTCTTCTTCTTCTTCTTCTTCTTCTTCTTCTTCTTCTTCTTCTTCTTCTTCTTCTTCTTCTTCTTCTTTTTCCCTCAACTTGCACTGTGTTTATTATAATTTTTTTCCCCTTAGTTGTTACCCAAGTATACAATAGTTGAAGCATTTTTGTAACTTTATATTAAAGTGCATTGAATCATCCTAAAATATAGTCTTACAGGAATTTATGAATTGATATATTGTGCCATTGTTCCAAAATGTTGAACCTGGCCACACAGGATCTTTCAGATGCCAGGAATTTCAATAAGAAATTTAGTTTGCAGCAAAATAAGAGTCAAAAGCAGCTGTTTTGTTCTGTGCTTTTAAATAAGCCACTGAGAGGTATGCTGTTAGAGCTGGAGTAATCTCTTTTCCAAGGTGGAAAACAAGCTTTTGCTTGCTAATGTTGTATATGTATATCCATGCATTTGCACTGCATAAAAACCTGACTATGTGCAAATAAGTGTAAATTAGTTTTAAATGAATTAATTGAGGTATCAATGACAGTTTGGACTTTAGTCTTGGCTTGTTGATTAAGAATGCACTATGTTACTGAGATGTACCTGAAGACCTGAGCAGATAGAGCAGTGAAGGCTTTCTTTTATTGACCACGTGTCTTTCTTACTCCAACTGGAGGCCTGGTCTATTGTAATAATGCCCATTAGAAAATACTTTGCCATGTTTATAATATCCTAAGTGTTTGATTTAAGTTTCAGTATTAAAAGTAGGTGAGTATCCTTTTGTACCTTGATATGTATGGATTTTTTTAGGCTACAAGAAAAGTAATTAAATGATAAAGTGAATGTAGATGGATAGCAATTTGTAAGATCAACCAATATAAAAATATATCTTACCTCAGTCAATTTACACTTTCATTATGACTGTATGCACAGCATGTTCTCTCTTGAGGTGTGGCTGTCTGCATTGTCGATAATTTGAAGTATAACTTTTTAAAAGATAGCCATGTTTGGTCATCAAGCACTGGGTAAAATGGTAGATTAGCATCAAAAATGCTTTTATTGGGTTCCATTTGCTTTTCTGGGACATTCATTTCTAAAATTTACCTGTCAGCCTAGCATAATGGGAAGCTATTGAAAAAGCGAGCAAAATTTTCAAATGGTTTCTTCAGTTATGGTTTTGTAACTCACCTAAATTGTTTTAAATTGCAGGAAAATACGTACCATATTTTGTAAGTAGCAGCTGAAAAAAAATCTAAATCTAGACTGAATTCAAAATGAATGCTTTGCCAGGTGAGAGAAGCCCAGTGTGAAAAGCTTTTCTATAGCTATCTACAGAACAAGGCTGAGAATACACAGCAATCTGGAAGCCTGTTTGATGCCACTGGATTTCAAATCTATTATGTTATCAGATCAGTAATATCAATTTTCTTTGTAAGAGACTTGATGTATAACAAATGATAAGTTAAAGAAATCTCTGCAATTTCTGGAGCTATTTGGATTGTCATTTGCATAGTGTTTTGCTCATTATCTAATGATAATTGAAAGACATTTTATTTAATGACTTGGAAACAATTAAATCAATAAAATGTTTATGGGCATTTTTTAAAGAATGCATTACCTACGACCTACTGAAATTTAATTGACAAGCTAAAAGTAGTATGAAGGACAATAACGCACTATATTGGCATTTATTTTTGTCTATGCCACAATGTATCTTAGAAGGTGCAAACTCACTGTGATCTATCTGTAATGCAAGACAAAGGGAAAGAAAAACTATACATTAATCTATATCATAGAGATATTAGATAAGAAACTACATCAAGATATAGCCCAAAGAGGTTAAGTAAAACCCAGTTCTCACAGACAATAACTTGTAAAGTACAAATTTTACTATCAGGTTTAAAGATTGTTGTTGATCAAAACGGCTTTGTGTTATAGTTTAGGGGGTACTGATCTTTCCTGACTTTTCAATATTTGTAGGGATTTGAACTCTAATTATGAATATTGCCTATGTTATCTGTTTTACTATCTTGGGTCTTGAAAGTGTCGTGATTCATCCCAGCTCCACACTGAGAGGACATACTCTCATTGTGATGCCCAGCTTCTCTCAAAAATACTTTAACAAGTCCATGAAGAAGGGAAATGTGCTGTGCCAGTAGACTGCTATTATAAGGACATGAGTATTTCAGGATACCCAAGAACATCTAATTCCCAAATTGGGTCTCAGTTGTTGCTTCCAATTTCCCCCTCCTCTCATTAGTTATGTAAATTTAGTTTTAGCTATTTTTTCTTTCTTCCTTTGTTCATTTTTTTAAAAATTCTGTGTATTTAATTCCAAAATTTTCATTCTCAAGTCCTTCACATTTCTGTTTTCCTTTTGATCTTAATCTCTGATCAGGACTGTTTTCAACATTCCAAAGATGACTACTTCAAAGAGCCATTAGGAATGTACTTCTCTTTGTGACGCTGGTCAGAACACCTGTTTTTTAGTCACAGAATGGCTGATGAGGAAACAGAAGTTTTTCCATCATGTACTGTTGAGAGTAGGTGATTTTCCATGTCTTCTAGTAGAATTCTAGTAGAATATAGAAACTGCCCAAGTCAGGGCACAAGCAGAGCCTGCAATGACTGTAGCATCTTGGGAGTCTCACTCCACCTGTACGTTGCTGTAAGTCAGTAGAGGGCAGCAGTACACATGCATGCTAGCCCTTAGATTAGAACGTACATTTCATTGATGTCTTAAAATGGATGGCTTGCTCTATTTATGATAACATTTATTACAGGACATAGAGTTCATCATGCTGGAACAAACCATTTAGTTCATCTTGTCCAGTAAGCAGTTGACAGTGGCAGTGAATAACTGATGTCTCAGAGCAAGCATAAAAATAAACAAGATGCACTCAGCCAATTGTGCATTGCCAAATCTCTGCAGGCGATTAGCTAACACCCTCAAGCATGAAATCTGATTACCTTATTATAATCTTAGCATGCATAGGCATGGATTCATAGCAAATGGTTCTTAACTATTGGTTATCCATTCATTTTTAGAAGGCGACTGTGTTTGCCTCGATGAGTTCCCGGGGGAATGATTTTCACACATATATTACGAAAACTTTTTTTATCAGTATTGTTAGCTCAAGATTAACAGCAGAAACATACATTCACATAAAAATAAAATATAGTAGCTGCTACTTGAATAGATACTCAAATAAATTCTTACACTGAAAATTCAGTCAAGCCTCAATTAAAAGAAATAACATGGTGAGTTTTCATTAGTAATCACAGTCTTAAAAATAAAACAGTGTGAGTGCTCTTTTTTTCAGAGGACACCTCTTCATGCATTGCAAATAATTAAACACACTACTTTTCAAATGAATCCTGAAATTCTCATGTAGTCACATAGAACTGAGAGCAAAGGATTTAAGGTAGTGATAAAATGGGGAGTCTTGAAAAATTCTGCAAGTAGATAACAGTGAGTTTATAATAGCTACATAAAAGGGAGCCCATTCTAAGCTACAATGCCCTTGACAAACTTGAATACATTTAGTAGTAATGAGCAAGTTTGATCCTTTAACCACTGACAGCTCTAGCAAAGCAAATAAGACAAAAAACTAACAAGACTTACAATCTCACCAGCTGCAGTGTCTCTTCATTTCCTTTCCTCTTCCCTTTGCAGGAAAGCTGGGAGAAAAGATAGGCCTGGCAAAACAGATTATATGGAACTGAGCCTTCTGTGTATAAGAATTACAATATTGCTCGTGATATCTGAGTATTAGGATTTTTAAGAGAAACATTTCTGTTATTTGGCTTTTTTATAAGAGAATGACCATGATTTGTTATCTCCTGTCCAAATCACTCATGTTCTGCTATGAGTTTGTAATCGCACATGCTTAATTACTCTTTTCACAGGTTACCATATGCTACATATTCTCCCATAAACACCAATGAAACAGCACTTTACTGTAGATTTTAATGTACTGCATAATTCTGGCATTATTTTTTGCTGCAAAGAAGCAAGGAAGTGTGAGATGTTAGTTTGTGTATAACATCATAAAAGGTCTGTGCAGAAAAGGCAGCTGCAAGTTAAACATCTGGTTATAGGAATATGCATTTTCTTTTTTTTTTTTAAATTATTATTGTTTATTTGTTCTGTTGTTTTTTTTTTTTTCCATGGATGCCCTTCTAGGACAGGTTCAGAAAATACATATGAAAATTAGGTACAAATGTCTGAACTGTGCAGGGCAAGAAAGAATCAGCATGCCAAAATTAAATCTTTCCCTCTTTCCCTCTTTGTACTTTACACCAAAAAAAAAAAAAAAAAGAGAGAGAAAGAGAAGCTAACAAAATCAGTAATGAATAATGGGAATAGTTCCCAGTGGCAAGCTAAGGCATGTTGAAGGAAGTGGGAAAATGAACAGTCTGCTGTCCCCATTTTAGCTTCTGTGTATGACTACTTTCAGCACCACAAATATCAAAAAAAAGCAGACACAGACTACTTTTTTATTCTTTTGATTCCAGTTCTCAGAGCAGTATATATTTCACATTAAAGAGTCACTGATTGCACACAAAGAAGTCCTGGCTGCTGAAGATTTCTGCTCTCACATGTGTGTGCTAACCACCTAGGATACAGAGGCACATGCTCCTTTTCTCACCTTGCCACAGTAAATATCACATTCTGTTCTGCATAATCTGCTATTTGGAAGAGAGCTTTTTTATCTTTTTTTTTTTCTTTTTAAAAATTATTTCTGAAAGTGCATTACTAGGAAAAAATAGGTTCCTACTGTTGACAGGGTGCTCTTTCATCTATCATTATTTGCTATGTGTATATTATCTGATTTGGATCCCTCACAAACTGACAGGTAAGATTGCATCCATTGCCACGGTAACATTCTTGCTAGCTTGCAAAGTCTGTTTCTGTGGAGTTGTCAGCTATATACATGCAACTTTGACCTTTGGTCCTCCGCTGCTCTGCTTCATATTATAAAGTTAATTTCTGTAGTCATTCCTTAGAATGGCTTTGACTGTTCAGTATGGATTTTTTGTTGCTCTTGTTTGTTTTGGTTTGTTTCTGTATTTTGGGGTGGTTGCTTCCAGTAACATAGAAACTGAGCCTTTAGATTCCATTAGGATTTTTTCTATTAAAGTTCTAGCTGCATGTTACTTGTTGGAAGGATGTATCAGGGCCTTAGGTTTACACTCCAGACAGGTCCCATTTCTGTTAGTTTGGCCACTGCTGACTTTATTCTGGATGTCCAGAACATAAAATACCCAGACATTTAGGTTTTTTTCCATCTATAGAATCATTTCTCTGAGTCATTTGCTACTCCACTTCAGAGCACATTGTATCACAACCAGGTTCATCTTCTCTGGAAACCTGCCTATCTCAGAGTCGTTGCTATGGAGTTACTTGCCACCTTTCAAGCTGGAGATGTCTGAATTCCCTGGCTGCTTCTACCTGTGGCATTTGATTCGAACATTGTTACTTTTGTTCTCAGCACTGTAACCTGGAGCACTGTTTGCCAGATCCTTGGTACTGCACCTTTCCAGCTTACAGATCCAACCCATTTCACTCGTTAGTGTAATGGCTTTATTAAGCACTGTGCTGAAGTGCAATATCAGGCTGCAGAACAGCTGTTACAGGGGGACCCTGTTTAAAAAGACGTGCATTCCTCAAGAGAGGACGTCATGTATTACTAAGCAAATAAGGATTTAAATAGAAATGAGTGTTTTTTTTTAAAATATTGGGATTTCTTTTTTTCTTGTAATGATGATTGCACCTCAGATGTAACAAACAGGGAGACAGGAAGGACATAACACAACATACAGAAAAATAAGTAGGAGCAAAGGGAGTAATTTGAGAAGAAAATTGAAAGCTTAGTTTTTTCAGTTCTGTGGCTTGGGTAATTGTCTTCAAGAATGTAAATTCATCTGATTTCTTCTAAAGGAAAGAGATTTATATTTACTAAAATTTACAGTACAGGAAAAAAATAAAATTATTTATTTATTTATTTATGGTAAATAATGACTTCCTCAATACTTCAATTTATGTTTTGCATACCAGATAGTCTCATCTTTCCATTATATTTCATACTTGTGCTGAATGGTTTTCATTTGCTAGCTTTCTACTGTAAATGGAATTCATTAATCTGAAGCAAAAGTAATTATAACAAAGAACATAAATTATCAGATTATTAAGATGATATCTTTCTCTGTCGAGATGGGTTACTTCAATCCATTCATCATCTCACGGAAGTGCGAAGTTACTTTAGAAGCAGTGTGCCCTGAATTTAAATCTGAGGACAAACAAAAGAATATATTTTCTTTAAAAAACAAACAAACAAACAAAAAACATTCAAGAATGATATCTGCAGTACACCTGAAGGCTAATTGTTTTGTCTGGATATTTCACTTCTATTTCAAAATGTGATTCTTGCTTTCAATTACACTTCACAAAAGTGAATTTCACCCCTGTCTAGAGTGCAAAAATGAATGATGCCCTACCATGGGCTGTAGTAGCAACTGTTTTCAGAGGGGGACAATGATCAATATTTCATCCTCTACATTCAAGAGAATGAGAGGGGATCTCCAAAGTCCAGGAGTACCCAGGGACTAAACTCCAGGCACCTATCACTGATTACTTTAAATTTGTTCAAAATGGAGCTGTGCAGCCCATTTCAATTTCCCTCCTGCTCCTGAGTACCACAGAGCAGTCATTTTGTCTTCTATGCTACTGTTTCTGCCTGACCAAGGAAACAGAGCTCAGCAAAGCAGAAAGCCAGCTTCATTTCCCTGCAGTCTTTAAAAACCTGTACGCAGAGGGTGGTGGGTGACTTTGTGAGGTATGGCTCCAGGGACTCTGCCACTGTGCCTGGGGCAGATGAGCAGCATGCTCTGTAGGTCTCCCGTTGCTGTGTTGGAAACAAATGTGTGTGTCCATATCCTGGCCTGCAAGCTGGCAGTTGTTCCTTTTGTTACAAATTATTTTGGTCACTGGATTCTGCCTTCCTGGTGAACAATAGGGTTGACAAAATCGCATGCAAAATAAATTTCTGCAACCTTCTTTTTCTAGGTTTATTTGGATTCTGAATAAACTACACATACAAGGATTGCACGAGATTTTGTTTTTCCCGTGATTAACAGGATGTCAGTGAGGAGGTGGACATTTTACAGAGGTGAACATTGTACATGTTTCACAGAGACAAAAAATGTGCGAAAAACAAACAGGCAAACAAACAAACAAAAAACCCTATCCTCTGGAAATATTTTTAATTGTAGTTTTCAGTAAACCAAGTAAGTTATCACTACTTTTGTGAGTAGAAGTAAAAATAGATAAATTTATCCCACCATGTTTCTGTGATAGTATTTAGGACATAGTTTTCTAATTGTACTGTGGTTTCCATCTTCTCTTACTGATTTTCTATGCAGTGATGCAGAAGTACTTTAACTGAACTCTCAGCCTTGTTACCTTTTTGGAGAAGCCCTCACAGATTCTTCTGGGACAATTCTAAGGTTGTCTCCTGCTGCCATCAAAATCAAAATCAAGGTTCTGTTGTTGCTGTTGGTTTTTACAACAAATTTTATGTGGGCTTGCAAATTCGCAGAGGTATACCACAGAATTAAGGGACTGCTTCACTACCAAAAAAAAAAAAAGAGAGAGAGAGAGAGAGAGAGAGAAAGAAAATGAATGTGTCTGAAATTACATTCATTTGGATTCCAGTTTTAGTGTGAAGTCTTTTTATCTGTGTGAAATGGTCTGTTAGCTTCCATTTTTCATCCCTGAATGTCAGGAATAGATAGGAAAGTATCAACAGCGCTTCCAGTGATAGTTCAGCCAGGCAAAAATCAGAGCATAGTCCCTCAGGAAGTCCTGAGATTGTGGCATTCGTGTCAGCCTAAATCATCTAACTTTTTGAAAGGACAAACTATTCTGAGAATTCAAAGTTTCATTCAGAAATTGCATACATGTATGCAGAAAATGCATACATGTAGTAGAGTTTAGTGTGCAGCCCAATACTCCTGTTATGTTGCATGACAGTATAAGGGTATACTTCATGGTTTACTTCTCCTTCTCTTGTTCTGTACCACGCGATTTTAACAGATAAAATAATTATTATTGTCATTACCTGCTCAGAAAAGTCAGGAACCATGGGAAACATAAACAGTAATTTATGCATAACCCCAAGGCATTATTAGAGTTAAATATTGAACATAAGAAAACTGTGCTTGAGATCAATGTTTTGAAATATTTCAATTGGAGTTAAGTTTATTTATCTAATGCAAATTGTTTTTTCACATTCAATCAGAAAATGAAAATGAAAAACTGATTTGAATTTCAAGAGTGAAATTTCAATTTAGAAAATTTTCATTTATTATTTGTTACATAAATTCTTTTTTTTTTTTTTTTTTTTAGCCAACTCTTAGGTGTGGTAGTATTTACATAAAATTTAAAAGTATTGTTGAAATTATGATGCCAGATTTTTATGAATGTAATGGATCACAGAAACATAGTATGGCTTGGCTTGGAAGGGACCTGAAATCCCCTCTTTTAGTTCAGAGCCATTGCACCTTGCACTATCATTATACTCTCAGATAGAATGCTTCTTCAGCTTTTCTGTAGGCCTCCTTTAAATGTAAAAAAGCCCAGCTCCCTCAGCCTGTCTTTGTAGAAGAGGTACTTGAGCCCTCTGATCATCTTTGTGGCCTTCCTCTGGATGACAGCTTTATGTCTTTCTTGTGCTGGAGGTTCCCAAAACTGGATGTACTCCTGTACTCCAGATGGGTCCTTACAAGGGCAGAGCAAAGGAGGACAATCTCTCCCTGCTGCCACCCTTCTTCTGATGCACTCCAGGATACTGTTGGCATTCTGGGCTGCAAGCACACACACTGTTATTTGTACTCACAACAACAAGGAGAATTTGCAGTGAAATGCTGACAAATATCTTACTCGTAAATTTCAAAAGATCTGATTCATATTAATATGGAAATTAAATTTTAAAAAGCTAATGCTGGGTTTTGTCATCTGCTGTACTGCATCCAATGCGTTTACTGTTTGAAAGAGTTCAAATGCTTCATCAGTATTCCAAAGGAGATCACCTTTATTTTAATTCAGAAAGTAACAGCCTATTTCCTTAACATACATATATTAGAGGTATTACTCTTTCAATAAATTTCTGGAAATTGCATCTCTGTTAAAGCAACCCTGAAGCAGAATCACATTGGGAATATTGTTCAGCATGGATGAGTCAAACAGACCAAACTGGAATACCATTAAAGGGATTACATATTGTCTGCAGCTATCTGTGTTCTTCCTCTGATTCACACTGGATATGGCTGAGAGATGGTCTTCATCTGTGATACACCCCACATCCTTCTGGTCCCTTCTTTAACCAGGCCAAACCATACTTAACTGTGATGTAGACTTCCATTCAGATCAGTATAGGGGCAGAGAATGCATCTGGTCTCATAAACCAGGATATACAGTTCTCACAGTCACAATAACATTTCAAAAGAGGAATATTTTTCTATGAATAAAGCTTTCAATCAGTTCCTTGCGTATAACTGGCTAATAGTCCAATGCACCCTTATTGTTCTCAGCATTTACTAAAGAAATATGATGTCTTGTTGCAGAACTTTAGAGCAACTAACAGTAAGAATCCGATATTCATGGAGCTTCTGTAGAAGCTTCACTCTCCATGTGCACTAAGTGTGTATTGCATCATGCTAAATGAAATATACAAACCAGTTATGCAGACCTACTGATGTCCCACGTGACAACAGTGGCATGCTGAAATGCAAATCTGCTGGACACTAAGATATGTTCATGTAAGCACTACACCGTTGCAGTGAGCTCTAGCTCCCTTTAGCAGGAAAGTTGCTACATGAAAGCACATTCCTCAGGTGGGTGCCTTGTCTTCAATACATTAGCAGTGTGTACTGAGGAATTAATAATAATCTTATGTTTTTCCTGTGGGTAAAGGTCCAGATGACTTTTCTCCCTCCTAAAAGCATTCAAACTATTCGAAGGCATATCTTGTAGATTTTGCTTGGAAATCAAAACCACAGAGATTAATTTTTCAGAAAAGAAGCACTATCGTTTGAATTCACAACCTCATGAAAAGATATTCCTGCTATTAAACTTTCCTGTTTGACTGAAGCCTTCAGTGCCCTGTAGATTTTTAATAGGTATCTTTAGAGAAAAATCAAGCATAATTATTCAGACAGGTAAGATATAGATAAGATATATATCTAAATGGCATGTGTCAGTTTCTGTCTTAAGCCAATCATTCATTCAAAATAGATAGCACATTATAATTCAGGAAATCCAAGAGGAGTACTTGTTATAATTAGCAATCCTGAGCTGCCAACTTGCCAAAAAAATAGTTCTGTGTTCACATAAGTCAAGACAAGATTTCTTTCCTGCTCTCTCTTTTCCTCAGCTGAAAGTTTCTAAGCAGGTTGTTATCAGATGTATCTGAAGTAGTCATATTGTTGGCATCCAAGAAGTTATTCAGTGCTTCACATTAAAAGGCAAACAGCTGCAATTTGATGTTGTTCATCAAGGCACACATCCATGATATCTGTATATTATTGAGTACCTTTGATAACAGAGTATACAATTTTATACAGTTGGGTGAGATTACATAAAAAGGACCACTGTTTGACTTAGTAATAAGGTTTATATAAAAATAGGTTATGTTAGCCCTTCAGTTTGTAATTGGTCTTCAGAAATATTTTTTAAATATTTATCATATTGTCTACAGAGACAGTAAACTATTTCCTTACTGAAGGTTTGCTTTCATATGAAGTCTGTCAAGTTGTAAACCTCACACCTCCTGTGGTTTTAACAGAGGGACGTAGTATTAACTAAGAGCTGAGAGAGATGGCATAGGATGGCAAGGCAAATTTATGCTTACTGTACAAACCCAGGCTATACGAAATTATGAATATCATTCTCAATTCATTTAATTCTGAAAAGACAAGTATTGATCGACCAAGGAAACATTAAAATTAATTAATAATGACATTGAGTCAGAAGCTATAAATTAGTGGCATAAAGTCCTTCAGTGTCATTGGCAAAAATATGTTTACAAGCATTAGAAACATTGGGACCAACTGAGATAGCTTGTAATAAGGCACCAGAGATTGACAAATGGCTGATGATAGTGACACCTAACAGTGACACTGTGACAAGTAACTTCCAGTTGGTTAAGCAGTTGAGAAAGGACATGGATATGGTACAGGACATCTTTCCTTCAGAGGGACATTTTTCCTTCAGAGCTTCCACAAAAGCATCTTAGTCTTAATTAGTAACAGATACTCTCAATATGCTTTTTGCCTTGCAGAAAAAATATAACGGCTAAGATTGGAAACTCTTGCATTCCATTTGAAAGTTACAACTCTGTTGAAAATGGGTCAAATCTTTCAGAACTCCTACAGCATGTGAAGCAGATACATTGACACGAATGTAATGATATTCCCTTGAGTTCTCTTCCAACTTGGGCTATTGCATGATTCTATGATTCCATGATTCTTTGATTCTATGCCAATTAGAATACACTATTGTTTACTAAATTGCATAAATTACTGAATAGCTCCAAGAAATGGCAGCAGTGCCACACCTTGAAATAATCGTCTACGTAAGAAAAGGGCATGAAAAATAAAAGAAAGTCAAAAAAGATAATACGGATAAGCATTTGAATGAGAACCTCTATTACAGCAAATTAATTCTTTGTTGAATAGCCTATAACTTTTTTTCCAGTACTTATCAGATTTTCCTGGTATTCTCAAAACTATTTCATTGAGAAGTTTGTGCTCGTAGACTCATGCAAATTTGCACATAAAATTTAAAATTATACGCTCAATGTTCATGTATTTTGTGGAAAGAAGTTATTTTTAGAGTTGTTTTTGTCATCCGGAGTGTTCCTGATCTAGTCAGTAGCAACCCTGTTCATGATAGGGGGGTGGGAACTAGATGATCTTTAATGTCCCTTCCAAGCTATTCCGTGATTCTATGATTTTATGATCATTGCATGAGAATTAAGGCATTTCACACACTTTAAAAAAGACTTTAAAAAACAGGATCAAAATTCACTAACTTTTTAAAAGCAGGATTGCATATTAAACTTTTCTGTGTTCTGGTCAGTAATTATGAAATTTGGAGCATAATTCTGAGGAGCTTACATTTTATAAGAATGTATTTTCTCTAGAAAGACTTAAATAAGATCGCAGGAATTAGAGAAAAGTGAAGGGTAATATTCCTAATGGGAACCTTAATGTCCTAAAAGCTTTGCAATCAATATTAATGAATTGCATTATTGGATTTTCCTGTCTAGATTTGCCTGTATGCAAATCTAGACAGGGATGGTGTAATGCAATAAACATCTAGGCTATATAGTCATAATATCATATAGCTGTTTCCTTAAACTAAGTCAATAAATTGAGAATGGATGTTTTTCTACCTGATGTGGTTGACTGATGAAGTTCTTCAAAGTTCTATGCCACGAGACTTTGTTTAAAAAAGTATTTTGGTTCAATCATAGCAGCAGGCATTGTTTGCTTCTCTTCTGACATATTTTTATATTATGAAGATCTTTACACATTCATTACTTAACTCTAAGTCTAAAGCAGTATTTAAGACTGATTTACTGTTAGCCTTTGTGTCAGGAAATACATGCTAAATAACCTGAGTTTTTCTCTACCTAAGAAGATGTCAGAAATGTGGTTTACCAAGATCAGTCTTTTGTTAATCTGCATGTCACATGTGTCATAGATATTTGTTATGGAACTTATCTCTTTAATCATTTTTATTGTCCTTCATTTGCTGAACTCTTATCTGCTGGTGGAGATGCACAGATGATTTCACTGTTGCTGGACCTTTCAATTTGCACTTTTTCCCCCTTAAAAATTATGTTTGTTCTGACTATTCTCAGCATCTTTTATTATTGTCTCCTGATGCATGCTGAACTCTGTGCTTATTATTTAGCCTGCAGCAACTTTCTGTTCTGATGTCAGCAAACACATTCCACAAGTTCTGCAAGTTTTTTTTGTTGTCATTCAGGCTGCTGGTTACATATATGGACTGGGGATGGTTTCTGTATCACGTTGTCTACAGACACAATCACAATCCATATTATTCCTTTACCCAGATATGTCTTGTTTGTTTTCCAGTGTTTCACCTAATATTGCTGTTGACTAAAGAAGAGGATATTACAGTGATTCTCAAATGTCCCACCATCTGTTTTGAACAACAATAAATGTGTTTCTAAATACATTCCTGTCTGCTCTGAGTATAACTTTCTTTCATAAGATATTCACAGCTTCTCTTTCGAGCTTATGTCTGAAAACTTTCTAAGGACAACTGGTTATACAATTTCTGCAAGAGGCATGAGAATCATCTCACACTTGAGATGGCTTTAAGAAAAAAAAAAAAAAAGATATATTTATCCCTCCAGTGACTTCATTAAGATATCAACAACATCTGGTGGAATTAGCTGACCAGTTGATAGATTGGCAAGATCTTTATGGTAGTACTCACTGGATTATTAAGTTTTCTCAAACATTTCATGCAGAAGTTGAAAGTGTCCTTGGTCTTTCAAATTCCTGGATATTTGCAGGAATTAGTAAAGTGTTACCGAGTTATATTAGTTTTCTTATTAGCCTCACAAAAGTGCTTCCCTGCTTAGGAATTAAGCACCACCTATTACAAAAAATTGTTTAAGACTAATTCTCACCAGCAACCAGTGGTTTAGTTTACCGTCTCTTCTATTGCCTGGTGTATTCAGATTCTCCAGGCTGTGCCAGATAGCTACCAAGCTGAGAAATTAATAATTATATTCATCACCTCTGCATAGCTGGATAGTGTGTAGGAGACATAGTTTGGACTGTATATCAGAATGCAGGGAATCATGGTGCAGATGGAATTCAGACAGAGCATCCATACCCTTTCCTCTCTTTTCATAAACCTAAGCAAAATGCCAAAAAGTATAAGGAATCCAAAATAGTGAAAGGTTTCCATTAGCATCCTCTCTTCAATAACTGAGATATCCTTCAAATAGATAACATTCTTTGTGAAAATGAGTAATTATAAAAGACTTAATCAAGAATCACTTAGTAGATGATAGCTCAAGCACTGCTGATACATATAAGTGCACTTTCCAAGTGGGCAACATCAGCAATCTAATTATCTTCTAAGCGAGTAGGAATTTCACTCCATGCTAATCTAAGAAGTGTTTTATATACAGCCTGGCTACATAAAACCAGTTCTTCAGTGACTGGTTCATAACAGCTGATGAAGAGAAAGTTTATTTTCGGAGAATTAACAGTGAAGCACATAGAGTTTCTTATAAAAACTCACTGAAACAGCACTGTAAACCAGCAGTGTAATTATCTCCTGAAGAAAATCTTGGGTTTTATTTTGGTAGGGAAACAGACAAAGGAAATCAGTGTGTCAGTCCCATTTTTTGAAAAAATTCCTTTGCATTGTGCTGACAGCTACAATGTGCTTCCTTTCATGCAGTAAAAATTGAGAAAGTTCAATTCTTTCTGAGCATCATATTAGGAAAGAAACAAAATGGCTACATTGTTTGCTTTTGAAATCTTAGCCAATGCATAGATGCTAATCTACTAAAAGGAGACAGAAAAGCAACAACCTCTGCATACAGCTGCACTCTTTCCTCAGATCTGTTTGTTGTGAGATTGTAATTTCTTTTTTTCTGTTTAATTGGTTTCTGTGTAGACAAGACTGTATATTTATTGTGGAATGGAAGGGTAGTATCTATCTCTATGATAATTCAATGATGTGCTCACTGTTTCTGATAATATTGCATGTGCATTATTTCTCCCTCTCAGAACTTTTTCAGTAAAGCCAAAACTGGAATGTGACTGCATCTTGGAAAATGATGCCATAAATTTATGCCACAAAGTGACTTTCAGCTAACACATGGCTCTTCTGAACTTCTGTCAATTATTCATGTCTTTCATGCACATTTGAAAGATGTATATATGCTCTATCTTCACTGTCTCATTCCATAGATTAGATACACTTTAAAATTGCAATAAAATATTGCATTGATTATATCATACATTATGCAAATGCGAGAGTAGCAATATGTAAAAAGCCTACTCATGTTGTGAAATCAAATTTTAGTTCACATAAATTAGAAACTGTGTTAAAACACAGAGATAATCTTCCCTGACTCAAGCTTGCCACCTCAAATGATGGTTGTTATGATTGCCTCATTGCCTACAGCTCTGAGCGAGTTAGAGATAGAAATAATGGAAGCATATTAACATATCCAATCCAAAAACATGCTAACAGAAGCAATAACCCTCCTCCTGAACAATTCCTGAAATGAGATTCTCAGATTCAATTTCTTTCCCGTGATCTAAGTAAATATAAAAAAGCTGGAAAAACTGCTTATCTGAATCTGAATAATTAAGTATGATTTTGCTTATGTTCTTTCGCTGGAAGGAACGCAAGTTCAAGTAAGGTATTTTTCCCTTCTGCTTGTCACCTGTGCAATGGAGAGAGAGATTTTGAAGTAACAGGTATTTTGACGTTTGGCCTACTTATAATTTTTCTTGGGAAAAAAAAATCTATTTCACAATGAATATATGTTTTCAGTGTCCTAAATAATTGGTTCTTTACCAATTTTTCACATTCTTCTTTACATACTTCTTCACAAGAGGGACTTCCTTTCTCTTTTAAGCAAAAGTCAGAGGAGATAAGAGAAAACTTTCATATAGTACCAAGGAAAACAGCCACTGAAAGGAGTCTTGCCTGGTTGATACCAGTGCAATCATCTGAAGAAAAGGTTGAGATCTATTAAGACCATCTGCTGACCCATTAACAGTCAATTGCATGAAGCCAAGCTTTTCTTAAAGTCTCCGGAAAACACTTTTAGTTGTAACATTTGATTCTTCTGGGACAAATGTAAAAAGAAAAATGAAAATAATAATAATAATAAAAATGCCCAGAATATGCTTGCTTTACTGACTGTTTCTACACATTTCTTGACTCAAATCCACAGAGTGAGCGATGTGCTGTTGGTGACAGCCCTGGAAAAGTTTTTTACTGCTGTGGGTGAGAAAAATATGCAGACAGTGAGAGCTGCCATAGGCATCAGGCCTCCTCATGGGCAGGAGCTGACACTAGGAGCTCCCTGAGGAGCAAGAGCCATAGCAGCAGCAGCAGCAGCAGCAGCATTGCTTTATATTTTTTTATACCTGGCCTCTTTTCTACTTTTTTTTTTTTTTTTTTTTTTTTTTTTCTTTCCCAGCTCCTGTTTTGCAGTATCTGGCAGCCAGCTTGCTCTAATCAGTTACTTCTTTTCCTCATGTGTGATGCTGACACCGTACTGGATCTGTAAGTCTGTACATCTAAGACTGAAGCACTAGTGAAAAACAAAGGAATAAATAGTGTAATACAAAGGAATGGTGAAATGGAAATGAGCAACATTTGTCACAGTACAATAGCAAGGCAAGTCCATTTCGTTAAGCTCCAGCCAGGAAAAAAACACAGTTGGCATGTTGAATGTGTAAAGTAAGGACATAATCAGACTGATGATCTTACTCATTCAACTAAGCCACGGATTTTTTTCTTGGTAGTCTGCTTATGACTGGACTTCCAAATAAAGAGGTCGTGGCCAATTTTCAGGGGTAATGAGATCAACAATGACAAAGTGGTTTCTCAGAATGCATGACCAAAGAACAGTCTGTAGGCAAGTTATGAAGAAGAGGGGAGCAAGTCCTTTTAAACTGAACACATGAAGAAATTCCACATGGGGATCTCCGGGTATTTAAATGCTGTAGGCATGCATTAGTTTTTTAATGCTGTTTTTTACATTAACCTAAAACTTCCATTGAATTGAAGGGAATAGATAAAGTGAAAATTTTGAATAAAAAATCCAATCATACATTCTAGACAATCAATTAAAAAATATATGATTACACATCCTTCTGCTTCCAGACAAAATGTGATAACATATGGCCTGCCTGATTAGTGCTTAGTAAGTCACTGTTGTGTTTGATCATAAATGACACATAAAAGGAGATGATGATTTAATAGTTGGACCTGCGTTCTTGTTCTGTGTAAGGTTCCTCTCGATGAAATCAGAATGCTGTCTGGTTATCATCTCCATGACAAAATTTAGAAGTTCGTATAAAATTCTAAATCAAGGAAACGAGCTGTACTGGCAGGTATTCATATGAGGCAATAGATTCCAAGAACATAGAAGTACCTGGAAAGGATATTATACAAGGCTGTTAGTGTCACATTGTTCAAGAGTATTGTTAGTGCATCTGAAGAAAGGATGAATTGATCAGTCATGGAAAATTTGCATATAATTTTGATAAATCAAATTTTGGAAGTTAATTTGGGTGAACATTCATGCTTTTACACATTATGTTAGCTTCATAAATTAGGTGTTAGTGAATAGGCTTAGGTCTTTGGTGGTTTATTGCATTTGGAAGCTAAACTAATCCATATGTTTAATGCAGAAGCTTATTGTACACAAGTGAAATTTTTAACTTTTGGCATGATGTGTTTGAATCACTAATTGCTAATTGCAGATTCCCTCGCTGTTCTTTTTAGTGACATATTTGTACCAGTCACTGAAAGATTACATCGAGAACATCAATTGGTGCATAAATATTTATGAATACTTAAGTGGAATAATCAAGTGTAATAAACTCTCCAGAGATACTGCTGATCTGAAGAGAATTTTTAAGAATCATATAATGTGTGCATATGTACTGTGAAAAAGGTTAACATTTGCCTTGCCAAAGTCTCTATCTTATCAGTGAAGTTAATTTTCTTTCGAGTTTTCCAAACAAATTTTTCACTTGAAACACTTTTTGAGGTGGGGCAGAAACCTCAGAACTAGTAAGAGTAATTTTACTCCCAGTTTACATCTTGAGAAATAGCAATGATGTCTAGCCTGTCATTTAACATTTTATTAGTGCTGTAGACTTCTCTTTCAGAAGTACAGAGCTGCTTTAATTTCTTGCCATTTTATTAACCTCACAGAACAGTAACCAGCCTTGCTCAGTAAAAACTAAGCAGAGCAATAGGTATCTGCAAGATACTGCATTCCTTTTTTTCTTGAAGAAAGTTTTCTTTTTTTCATGAAGAAAGATACTTGTTTTTCAAGGGGAGAAGCCTTAAACAGTACAAAGCGCATAGAGGTATTCCTCATTATTGACTCTCCTTGAAATGGGAATTCAAAAGATATTGATGGTGGATATAGGAAAACAAGATGATTTTACCATTGCCTTTGTTAACTGGTTTAAGTTGCTTCATTTCTTTCCTCAGAATGAAAATGAAGTATTGATTTTGAAATTTTATATCAGAATGTGTATAACATTCACTGGCTATTAGGAAGCATAATTACAGGTAATGACTCCATCACATTGCATGTAAAATATGAGGAAATAATTCTACATCATGATGACTTTTATGGAAAAGTAAGTGGAAAAATAAATGTTTTGCATATTTTATATGAAGCAAAGGGACGGAATGTGGGTATATCCACTCCCACTTGCTCTCCCTTACTTTCCCTTACTCTTTTTGCATCCTTAGCTGCTTTAATCCTTGTTTCAGTACTTCACTCATCTACAGTCATTGTATTTACTTATCACTTCCAGAACACATCAGCATTTAAGCTTGATAGACAGAGCTGTTTGTAAGTCATCTGCCTCACTGGAAAGAGAGGGCCATCTAGGAATGCTGCATTTAAGCTTTACCATCAGTATTTCTAGAATTCTGAATTGTCTGAGGGCTTGGATTATACTAATTCATATTTCTGATGTGTTAGACAGCAGTAAGCGTAAGGTCTAACAGTAAAACCCTGAGAGCTGATATCCTGAGATCTTGAAATCTTGACCTAAATTCTGCAAATTATTCTTTTCAACCTTTTGGTACACAGACTAGCATTTTCACTCCAGAAATGGACCACCACACTTCACTTTCCTGAATGACATACACACAAATCCACAAAAACAGCCATGCCTTTAGTTGAATCTAATAGTATGATCAAATCGAATATAGTATGATCATGAACTGAACTCAGTAATGGACAGTGATCATTGCTAAAATCAATAATCAAGTGCTGACTCAAAGTAAAGCCAAAAATGATCAGGGTCATTGGTGTGTATGCATCAAATAACTGATTTCATGTGTTTATATCAAATTAATTATTAGTAAATGCTGAAAAGATGTGCTGGCTTCATCTCAGTTATTGCAAAATAATAAGCACCACAGGATGCTTCCACTACTAAAATAGGAAAAAAATTATCATTCAAAGTGAGACAGATTACTATATCTAGTAAATCATAAAATCTTGAGATTTTCATGATAATCATATAATCAATTTTGTACCACATCCCCTCATTTATAGTTCATACAAGTAGATGTAAGGCATTCAGAGGAAACTTTATTGCTTGTACTATTTCTGTTCACTGGGTAAGAGTCTTCAGTATCTACAGCTTAGTGTTACATTTTTAATTGCTGCTAAATACACAAAGATAAATGAGAGTTCTGATGTCCCATTTTTATTTTAATTCCCAAAGTCTTTTCATAAAACTCTTTAATGTATGTTCACCCAATATTACTGACTCTCTTAAAATACCTTTCAGTATTAATAGTGACATGATAATCTTTTTTTCATTAAAAATGTTTTCCTCGGTGATAAATAATCAGCTTCAATGTCAATTATTTATTACAGTAAAGCTCTGGCTCCATTTTCTGGAGAGTTTTGTCACTGGGCAAAGTTAGATTCTATCAGAACAAGTTCTCATAAATACAAAAGGTTAATACACTATCCTGAACAATAATAAGTGTATATTTTCAACTCCTTTTTTTCCTACTCTTCATATAGCAGAAATATTATTTAATATGTTGCTTTAAAAGAAATGAACAGTACTACTTACCAGCTATGCTTTTAATCCTTCATTTAATTTTCCTTTTCTCTTGGGCCATAAAATAACTCATGAAATATGAGACATTTAGTATCACTAATTAATCCCCCATCTGATGTTTTTGCTAATATTATTACCATATTAATTAGCTAATTACCCTAACATTGCCAGTAGTAATAAAATAAAAGCAATACTGAAACCAGTCCTGTTGAGCTGTGGACTGGAAACCTCACTGCATCTAAAGTATTTCTGGAGAAAATAGTTCTAGAAAAGAAAACAAGGGAAGAGTTACACCCTATATCAAATCCATCATTACCCGCTCAGTAACAACAGAAAGTTGCTGAAGCAGTGCAAGGCAGCCTACTTATTATCACAGAATCCCAGATGTCCCAGGTTGGAAGGGACCTCAAGAATCATGAATCTCCAACCCCCCCACCCCAGGCCTCCACATTTAATACCAGAGCATATTATAATGGTGTGTGTAACTCTATACACACACATTCTCTTTCTCAGCTATGGAAATAATACAGATACTGAAAGATCATTTTATTCACAAGACAAGGTGGAAATGGCTCAGAAAATCAGCATCTTATATTTCAGTGTAGTGGTAGGTATCAGTGAAGTAATTAGAGATTCTTGTGACAGGATTGTTCTGAAAACTGATAAATCAGGACAGTTTTCTAACTTTATTAAATGTATTCATTACTAGTAAATTCTTGCTGCAATTATACTTTCACGTTATTAATCAAGATTATTCATAAACAAAACTGTTAATCTTGCATGTATTTTGAATAATCTATGAGTATACACTAATATATTGCACCTGTGATGCTGTATGTTTGGTTGGATTGACCACGCTTTTTGGTGTTTCTTAGTTATTGCCATCCAAGTGATGAGGCTGGAGAGCTCTTTGGTGAGTTGCATTCGAACAAGTGCTCATCTTAATGTGAAAGGATCAAGACAGTAGGAAAATATTCAGTATTTTCTTCTCAATTTCAGAGCTCTCCTCTGAAGCAGCCTGAATCTCAGCAGGACCCCTTGGAGTGGGTGATAGTACATTATCAACACAGAACACCTGCACTACATTAGTCATGCTACAATGGCATTTAAACTCTGCTTTTCTTATCTTAAGAAAGAAAACCATAAATCCTACCTTAGGCTTTCCCAAAATTTCCAGCTTCTAGCTTTTTCCCTGCAGGTCCACCTTTATTATCTTCTTTCTGCTCTAGTGCTTGTTCTCACTGGCTGATAATCCCAAGACCTGATATACTACCTCCACAAGCACATGGCAAAATTTGCTCTAAATGAAATGTTTTACTTGGGACTATATTCCATTCCTGTGGACAACTGAAGGAAGATCTCTGAATATAAACTATTATTTTCCTTCACTGCTTTCTTCAAGGCACTCTGAGAAATAGTCTTCTGTGGAAATGATTACATTCATCTGACAGCACAAAAAACAAAAAAACAAAACACTGAAGAACAGAGTACACAGCTTATTCTCTGACTTTTCTCTAGGAAGGCTTATATGAAAATATGGTGAAACAACTAGATTTTTGTGTAAAATCACTTTATATTCTTATGAAATGAAGTTAAATCTACATTAAATCTAATTCATTTACATCACTGAGAATTATTTGTGAATATATCTATGAAGCAACAAGTAGCGAAAGTTTAATTTTACATTTGATTTATTTTAATTTAATTTTACATTTTAAGTTACATAGACAGTATTTGCAGGGTATGTAATGCTCCAGTAATATCAATCATTGTACTGTTTTTCACCTAGAAGTTTGATATTAAAATGCATTGCATTTAGACAATAGAAATGCTTTAAAAAAGTGTATTTGGGTTTTTTTGTTTGTTTGTTTGTTTTTTAACAAATCTATAAATCTTAGAAGGATCTATAAAATGCTATTGGGAATATTGTTCTACTTGTTATATGACATTTTAAGCATGAGGAATTTTTTCTTAATTGGTTGTTACTGAACACTGCTTTATAGCTGTCATGTTTTATATGGATGCATACCATGTGTTTGTTAAAACACATTAAGATTAAAAATCTTTAAGCTGCTCGGTATTATAGTTAATGCAAAAGTATCTCAATCAGATTGAGGAAGGAAAAATAAAGAGTTCTTACCATTAGAGCTGATCAGCAGAATAATGGTTAATTGTTCATTTTTTGATCTACATGCCAAGAAAGGACACCATTATCACATTAAACAGCATTCTCTCCCAGTAGTGTTATGTCCAAAATAATTCCAAGAGATATCACACTAGGATGGACAAAGGGTCCATCTATGTCAATGTTCACACTCATAATAGTGGTGAAGTGTTATTGCTATAGGAAGCATACAAGTTTGGACAGTCTTCAGTCTGTTCATCTGTTTGATAAGAAATGTCACAGGGCACTTATATATCTACGCCATCCATTCAC
Organism: Tetrao urogallus; assembly: GCF_951394365.1. Lineage (NCBI taxonomy): Eukaryota > Metazoa > Chordata > Aves > Galliformes > Phasianidae > Tetrao > Tetrao urogallus. The sequence goes on along the minus strand of NC_136815.1, from coordinate 76,208,414 downwards.
AGTCTGGGTCTATTATAATAATTATATATATTTTTTAATTTTAAACCAGCCTTCTTTTTGTTATCAGTGACCACTGGTGTTACTGTTGAATTTTTTATCTGCTCGTTATTTTCAGCTTTTTAAAATTGTAATCCTACCCCTCTCAGCTGTCTCTTTTCCAAACTACTATAGTCTCATAGTCTTTCTTTGAAAAACATCTGTTCTATCTCCTCAATTACTTCAGTTGTTCTAACATCTCAAAGTCCTCTACACACTTCTTGGACCAAATCACGACACTCAGGAGATGGCAAAATGTTTTATTCAGAAGAAAAAATATCTTTTTTTTTAACACCTTTTCTAGTGATTTTAGAAAATCGCTAATAAAAGCTCCAAAATCTCTTCCTGAATTGTAATTGGAGGCTCTGATTTCTGCTTTACTTAAACACAGATTTCTCTAGGTGCATTACTTTTCATTATTGACAAGGAAGCTTATTTGCCATCATTTCGTTGAGATCCATCCCATCTGGTATCATTCTTAGGCATTTTAGGTCAAATCCAAGTACACTGAATATGAAATTTACCTTGTGCGGAATTTCTTGAATGAATTTTAACAGATTATTTTATAAATGCTGAAGCTCATATTTTTAAGATATTATTTGTTGCAGTAATTACTAATAACTTCATTTTTAAATGGGCAAGCCATAATCCACTAATCATAAGCAAGGATATTTTACGTATTTGACAGGCTGAAGGAGCTGACCCTGTTCAGCCTGGAGAAGATAAGACTCTGGGGAAACATCATTGCGTATCTCCTGTACCTAAAGGAGGCCTACAGGAAAGCCTAAGAGGCACTCTGTCAGGGAATGTAGTGATAGGAAAAGGTGTAATGACTTTAAACTAGAAGAGAGGAAATTAAGATTACATATTGAGAATGAATTATTTTCTGTGAGGGTGGTATGACACTGAACCAGGCTGCCCAAAGAACCTGTGGCTGTACCATTCCTGCAGGTGGTCAAGGCCAGATTGGATGGGGCCCTTGGCAAACTGATCAAGTGAATAGCACCTCTGCCCAAGACAAGATGTTAAAATGGAGTTATTTTTCGGTCCCTTCCAATCTAAACCATTCTAAGATTCTATGATGCTATCATCCTTTATTTTTTCTATTTTTCCTTTTTTTTTTTTTTTTTTTTTATTTCCTATTTTTCCTACACAATGAGAACTGATTATTCAGAATATCAAAGCAGAAACCTTGTTTGGCTGTGGAACAGTAACTCGTAATTGTTTAGGAAAAATTGAGTTGGAGGGATGACAGCATTTTTCTTTTTAATGCCACACACAAACCAGGCTCTCAATTCATTTCCCTATCCCAGTGGTCACAGAGAGATTTTGACTAGATTTCATCTTATTTAAAAAAATTAAAAAGTTGAATACAAGAATTTCTTTTCAGTCTTTGTTGCACTAGACACATCCAGCTGTATTTTTGTCCGTAATCTTCTGTTTGCTTGTTAAATTTTCCTTAAAAAACACTGTCAAGTTCAGCATATATTACAATAGTCTACATAAACTATTCTTCTTCTGCTTCTGTGTATAAAAGGCAATCCAGTGCTTTCTAGACACCATTCCACTTTTCCCAGGGATCGTGCAGAATGTTTTCTTGCCTCTTTAGGATCTGCTAAGTAAAGATCACAAGCAGGACTGAGCAATCAGGAAGTGCTTTGATTGTTAGTTCGCTTGGCAGGAATATGTTATAAAACGCCTACTACCAGGAAAGGGCTATTAAGTGAATGTAGTCTTAGTTTATTAGATGTGTTAATTAGCTGCTCCTAGGTTAGGAGCCTAAGATCCCTAGTAGACAAGAATTCATTAATCTCACATCAAATGCTCTCTTAACACCTTCAGTGTCATTCCTGCCCCTCAGTATGACGAATCATTCCTCTTGTCCCAGATTTTGAACAAAAAGAACAGCCTTTTGTCAATTCTTTTCTACAGGATAAGTATGTTTTCAGATCGAGTTGCACTCATATGTTGCAATTATTATGAATAGCAAATCTTCAGTAGAGACTTCTTTATCATAATGTCAAATTCTGGTTCTACTACACAAATGTAAGTTCTATGTCTCATACACAGTAAGCTCGTGAGAGCAGAATCTGACCCATTTATTCAATTAACTAGTGGTTGTTTTTTTTGTTTTGTTTTGTTTGTTTTTCTGAAGTAGATTGTACAACAACCTTCTGTATTAAAAATGACTTTTTTATTTCTTGTGAATTCATGAACTAAGACCTTCCCATTCAGTAGCCCCAGCTATCTGCAAATCATTATGTGACCAAAAAAATTATTTCCCAAACCATTAAATTCATAAGAAACACATTAATGCTTGGAGGAGAAACCCATAATATTCGTGAGAGTAGATGTAACCATCAAAGACAAACCTAGAGCTCCCAGCTATAACACACAATACACTTAATAGTCCAGGATAAAAAATCTTTTCTAAAAGAAGATAATAGGCCTGTTGTTGGTTTCAAAACAGTTCTTGGAGGCTGTGTCTTGAACTGTCACAAAATGTTGCATCCATCTTATCTACTAACAGCCTAGGGAAGACTATTTCCAGCATGCAAAAGTTTAAAACTGGAGTTCACTTCTCAGGGTTACAGCTTTTAATGGACTGACTGTCAGTGATAAGGAAATGATGGAGGAGCACAATGTTCTTGCAATCTCATTAGCTGGATGTATTGTGTGATGTTAAAGTTACCAACCTGCAGAATGCTAACACACTCCAGCTGCAAAGGATTGAAGGAGAAAGCAATTTAAAGTTATACTTAAAACTTTTATACTCAAACTGTTGATTTGAAATAACAGTTTGTAATGCTTCTTTTTTTATTGGGAGGGGTGGGAGTGGGGATTTCTTCAGTGGTATGAAAAGTAGAAATTTTATTTTTAGAATATAGATTCATCTGTGTTAATAGTAATGTAGTAAAAAACCAAAAACAAAGACAAAAAACAAAACAAAACAAAACAAAACCACCAACATACACAAAACATAACAAGAAGCAAAAAAAACCCTGTAAAATATATAGGAGTAGAATACTTCATGAATGGGTTTCTTATTGCAATACTTTAAAAAACAAAACAAAACAAACAAAAAATGCAATAAATAAATAAGTAAATGTGGCTTATTTCAGCAGTGCTTCCTTATTTTTGAGAAAGATGTATAAATATGTCCAGTATTGCAAATTGGAATTTGTGTCTTACATTTGCTTAGCTACCTAATACCATTAGTTATTTGAGTGTAAATGTGACATTTTCAAATTCAGTTGAGGATCTTCAGTCATTTACACATCTTCTGGAAGTCTACTACTAACTATTTGTATGCTCATCATAGCTATTGTTAAATATTATGTAAAATATGTGATATACTATGAACTGCAACTTCCTACAACTATCTGAAAAGAGGTCTTGGCGAAGTGGGGGTCAGCCTCTTCTCCTGGGTAACTAGCGATAGGACTAGAGGTAATGGACTTAAGATGTGTCAGGGGATGTTCAAGTTGGAAGTTTGGAAAAATTTAGTATCTGAAAGTGGTCAGATGCTGGAACAGGCTGCCCATGGAAGTGGTGGATTCGCTATCTCCAAAAGTGTTTAAGGAAAGGGTGTATGTAGTACTTATGGACATGTTTAGTGGACAATATTGATGATAGGTAGACACTTGGACTAGATGATCTTAGAGATCTTTCCAATCTTAATGATTCTATGATTCTACATGCCCTCCAACATAACCAAAAGTTTTCCTACATATAACAATTGTCTTACTGAATGGGATGAAAGCTTGAAACTGCAAAGAAAACACAGCGTGAAAGTCAAGAAATATTTAAATATTTTCTTGATAATGTTTCTTCCAAATCACTCATCAAGGAGCTGTGTGAGGAAACACATGTGGGGAAAAGCAGACATTTCAGAACATGACACATCTTAGTTAACAGCAAAGAACTCTGTGTGATAGTCTTGTCTCTGCTCTAAATTTTCTTCACCTTGCAAAGTTATAAACTTTTGCTGCGATAAGGGGAAGAAACATACATCTGAGAACGCAGCCCTTGAGTGGAATATATGCAACCAGCTCCCCGTGGGACTCCTAGCAAGGTCAAGTGTTGTTTTGAACCAAAGGGCTTTAAAGATTTGTCCACACTCCATACTCACTACAGGTAGTCTCTCAAAGCTTTCAAGCATCTGAAGGCTATTCTTTTATTTTTTTTTTTATTTTTTTTTTATTTTTTTATTTTTTTTAAGTGTTGTAGTCTATTTCCTCTGGGACTGTTTCAAATGGCTGTAAATACTAAGTTGGTCTTGCCATATATGAAAAGCTACAAATACACTCAACCATAAAAATAACCTTTCTGTAAGGAGGTGATTTAAATACAGAAATGAAACAATACAGTACTTAGTGAAATTGAACATTTGAGTATATAAAAATGTATCAGAGGGCATATGTATTCATTTCCTTATAATAATGTTACAGGTGTGGAAACACAGTTTAATTTTTTCCCTTATTCGCATTTGCAAATTTGTACATTCTGTGCCTAAAATAAGAAGGGACTTAAGAAAGAATTTTAAAATTGAGCTTTCTGGATTAAAATTTCTGTACCTCTGAGGTTAAAGGTGAGGTGACTACAGCTACTTCTGTTTTCTAGAACATTCTCTGCAATATCTGGGGTCATTGCCATTAAAAAGTGTTCAATGAACTAAAAATCACCTCCCCATTTTAGTACAGAATTTCTAATAGCAAATTCTGAAATAGTATAAATTCATTAGAATAACTAATATTATCTGATGTCAGAACTACCAGTAGAATATAGGTCTTCAAAATACTGTTTGTAGAATTTTGTGTGTTTTCTGGAGAGATTTGTTAGTTTGTACCAAGTGGTTATTATAAGATGGATTATTTTTCCCTATACAAGAGAAATAACACGAGAGGTCTCATATAAGGGAATTACATTAAAAAAATTTACTAAACTCATGACGATTTTCAAATCACCTCAGTCCTCCTGAAATAGAGAAAATCCATTTCACCGATGGTCACAGGAAATAGGTGGGAAAGACTTGAAGCCTTCCCTTAGCTGTGTCACACAGCCTTTCTCTCCCCAAACTGTCTGGTTGCCATATGCAGTACACTGCACATTTGTGATGACATCCCTGCACGCTTGTTCCTCCCAAAAACCAGGGATGCAGAGGAATATTTTTTTCAGCAAATATTAGTACCTAGATGATTTTGAGCCTTTTCTTCTTATTCATGATGAATAAAGAGATTGGGAAGTAAAATACTGTATTTTCTAAACTTCATTTATTATTAGATAGTTACATTCAAAATTCAATGTCTAACTTAGGGAGAGCTTTTTAGGACTGCTTTTCATTTCTTCAATGAATATATCATGAACATTAATAGGGCTTTCATCTAAACAGAGTAAAATCTGTTACCTTCTGGAGGTATTTTTATTCTTGGTGCTTCCTTCAGATTTTAAGAAAAGCTCCCATATTTCCTGAATACTTTCTTGAGCCTCTCTCCCTTTTTCTTTCAACTGAATTTGATCTAAGGTTTTCAAGGGCATTTCACTGTCTTAGGCAGTGAAGGCTGAGTCTTTAAAGTAGTGAGAAATTGTTTTGTAAGAAAGACCAAGTAAGAATTTTATGTTATTCTAATCAGCAAATATTATGAAGCATTCCCCATACACAAACTTCAAATGAAATTCTTCATTTGCATTTTAAAGTTCAAAAAATGCTTACAAGTCATATTCTTAAGACTCCACATTTGTATTTGTTTTTATTTTTGTTTTAAGCAGCTTTGAAATCCACGTTGGATTTAAAGAAAGTAACTGTACTGAATATTAATTGAAACTGGTCACTACACTCTGTTATGTGAAAATCCCAGCTCAAGCATGTGATTAAAATTTCAGTCTTATAATTGCATGGTTGGCAGTACACGCATTTCGAAACAACCCTTGGTTGATGGTAGAAGGTGATTTACACCTGGTACTTATGAATGACAGAACTTTTGTGGGATGATTTAAGGCATTTTTTACTTTAGCTTTCAAAGTATTCACTCTCTAGAATGTTTATAATGTTTCTACTTGGCTACTTTTGTCATGAAGAATGAGTTACTTCAGAAGATGCCATAAGTTGCACCTCACAGGTGTTAGGTTTTATTACACAGCAAGTGCCTGTGAGAGAGAGAGTTGCATGGAAGAGTATTTACATGCAAATTGTCATTGAAAGCATTTTCACTTTTATTTGCACTTTGGTTGCATTTTGGAAAATATCTCCCATGTCATTAAAAAAAAGGAACTTAGAAACATTCTGAGAAGTTTTTGTCAAAAGTGTAGCTGCAGTTCTAGTTTCCCACTGAGGTTATATCTTTCTCTACAATCTTGTTAACTGCTGATACTGATGTACTTACAAGGCATATACAAACTTCTGAATTTTAGCTCTGGCAGGTCTGGAAATTGTTGCCAGTTTCTGTCATTTTTACATGAGCTTACATGTCTTAGAGGCAAGTAATTTTGTTAAAAAAAATAAAATTTTATGTGCGCATAAACATGTAAATATATCTGTGTATATGTACATATATATGCATGTATACACACACGTATATACTTATATATACATATGTATACATGCCTATATATGAGAATTTATATGTACATAGGTATATACATATATACACATACACATATCCATCTATGTATCTTTATTTCCATTAAAAGTAAACAACACCAACTTGGTGCCCTAAGTGCAGAGAAAACCTTGACATTATGATCTATGTGATTAGCCTGTACACAAAGAACCAGAAAACAAAGTTGTATTTACATGCAAATGGAAAAACATGATTGCAACCCAATGTAATTCTTCTAAAATGCTTTCCCTTAACAACGATCATGTAATTTCACCTTGTGATGTTTTAGGTAAAGTAATTTGAGCTTTATCCTTGCTGTCTGAATAGGTTTTTTCCCTTGACAGAGAGAGTAAACACATCCATTAACAGTATTTAAAAAGCATGAAAGAGCTTAATGTATAATAAGCAGTATACCTATACACAGAAATTCTACTTTTTAATCTCTTAAACTCTTGTTTGCTGTTGCTGGGCCTTGCCAGTAACCCAAATAGCCCAGCACATTCTGACATATGGACTGCCATCATAGCAGGTATTTTATGTGAGCATGAAGTGTGTTATACAAAAATCTTGCTGGTTATGAGACACTGCATTACCATGAGCAGAGTAGCCCCTCATTGCTGCCAATGACAAACTGTTTGCTTGCCACTCTCCTCAGCTCATGCTTCATTCACTAGGAAAGTGGAATTATCCCAGCATTTTACTGCTGATCAAGTTATGGTGACTAATGGACTAGGATCTCTGTAAGGCAGTATCATCAGTGGGGTCTTTATAGCTGTTAAAAATCTCCTTTCTGTGGACTTTCTGAATAATTTTCAGGAAAAAAGTAAATGCATACCATACATTCATCTGAAAACAAAAGCAAACAAAATTTAAATCTTCTATCTACATTATGTTTTTGCCATCAGGGCTGTGAAAAAAAAAATTTAAACTACTGTTAATTATCTGTAGGCCAATATCAGTAAGAGCATCTTCATATAACATGATTATAAAATGTTGATTTTTAGTTAAGAGGTACTTTCACTAAAAAAAAAAAAGTCTTTCATCTGTATAGAAAGGATACTCAAAATCTTGTAATCTCAACTATTTGCACTGTTCCATTTTTTAATTGCTGCCTTAACTTTTACAGTGAATTTTTATAGAGATACTCTTTCATAGCACTTTTTTAGTAGTTAATGTAATAAAAGCTGGGCACTTTGACCCTAATTAACTTAGTATGTTATTTCAAGCTATATGAAGGGACTAGCTAAATTTTCCTTACTAATCACAACCAAAAGCTTGTTGATTTAGCAACAGTTATTATAATAAATGAGAGTCAGTCCGAAAGAAAAAAATTTATAAATCTGCTCCTGCCAATACCACAAAGAGATCGGTTTTCAAAGCAGAGCACATACACACAAAAAAAGTCTCTCAACTCCCAGGGATGCTAATGGAAGTTCTCCAAATAAATCTCTGAACATCCCTTTGAAACTATACCCCTAATGTAGATGAAAGCGTAGTTTTTTCTATCTTTCAACATAGAGGAAGTCTGGTAGAATGTATTTTGTCCTTCCTCTCATTCTGTTATGATATTGTAGGTGGGCACTGTGAAAACACTGCTGACATGTATTTACTCTTTTACTACAAAATAATTCCCCTTGGTTCAGAAATAAAGCAGGCTTCATCAGCTTTCTTCTTTCTTTCATGCTGGTAAGCTCTTTTTTCTTCTTTCCCTGAAGAGAATATCTATAAAGAAGAGGTGAAACCATGGTATAAACTGCAGTCATTTTGGAGGGAAGGAGGTTCACCTCGTTCGGCCCATGGGAGCTCCAAGAGGGAACACACTGGGGCAAAAAATCTTCCTATCTTTCTTGTTCCCTCGGAGAAAAACTCTTCCGCTGAAATCAAACAGATCTGAGCAATTTGCTTTTCACAAGCTTCTGAGGTAATCTGCAATGTCAAGTTCTTCCTTAAGTGGGGAAAAAAAAAGGACACCCATTAGGACTGTACTCTGAGGAAATGCAGAGTCAAAAACCAAATGCATACCTGAAGAAGAAGCCTTAATTCTCTTTTTTTTTTTTCTTTTTTCCTTTTTTTTTCCTTTTTAAATTTTGTCTCTGATAAGGGTGGGACACTCTTCCATTTGAAAGCAAAAAATTAATTTTAATGAGAAATAGAAATGCTGCTGGTACTGAAACAATTTTTATTACTTTTTCCACTGGATAAGGCTTTAAAAAAAATCACTTCGCTGTTCTTTCAATGTGTTTAAACAAGTGGTATAATCTTAGTTCTGGTATCAAATTCAATTCCTCAATTTATATTCATATTTGATATGAGTATAGATGCTTTACAAATGTAAAATTATTTTCCTATTTTTTTCTCTGTAAGATATCTCAAAATTTCAGCTTTCCAATTTGTAGTGGAACTAAACTTTTAGTTGGCAAATTTTCCCCAGGAGGGTAATTCTGCTGCTGTGGACAGTGTTACTCTGTATGACGGATTTTGACAAGTTCTGCCAAAAAAATGGAGTCCTAGGATTTACAGAATAATTGATTATCTCAACTGAGAAATCAGAGAATGTGTAACAATTATGAATACCAGGAAGGAAAACAAAACCGAAACATTATTTTCTTTATATTATAAGATTAATAAAAACAAATATATTTCATGTCATGGAGATTTAAAACAGCTACAGCTTTCGTAAGACAAGGGATGATACATTCTGTTTACATCTCACAGTTAATTAGGTCAGACTGAAATACTGCAGTAAAATGTTGTGATTTTGTTTATATTCAGAGCTAATACTCAGTAGAAGGAATACAGTGACTACAGCTTGTTTGAGTTATGATTTACCACATGATAAAGTTTATATATTTATGCTAAACTAAGATTAACGATATTTCTTTCCTTTCTTGTGTCAACATTATGCAGAGAGGTGGAAATCCTGACATAGAAGAACTTGAAGATATATTCACTTATATAAGGAAGAAAGCTTTAGGTAGCAAAATCAGTCCAGACTGCATTCTTCTAGAATTAAAGGGGGATTTTATTGAGAAGTGGAGTTTGTTCACAGTATTTTAACTTTTTCAAGCAGTGAAAGGTAGATAAATACTTTTCAAATTAAAATACTGCCCTTCCTCCAATGCCTCAAAATTACTCGTTTTAATTTTTTTATTTGTGGGTAGAAATAATCAATGACTTTCTTTTAGATAATACTTTTTCCATGATAAGCTGGCAGTGGCTGGGTACAAGAGGCAGTATTCATGCTATGTGCTTTCTGATTTCTGCTAACATCTTACAGAAAGCCTGTTTTCTGAGATCACCCACTGCAACAGAAATGACTATTAGTTAAAGTGCTTTCTGCCTTTGTTTTTATTCATTTTCAAAGGAACATAACTCTACTGTTCAAAGCTCAGAGTAGCATCCATTTTTTCTAGTTCTGGGATGTTTGCCACTCAATCTTAGCTGTAGGTCATCACCCAGATATGTAAAACTACAAAAATTGTACTTTTTATAGAAACAACACTTGATGCAAAAATGCTCACTGTGTGGTTTAAGAGGAAGCAATTTTACAGTAGAAAATTGCTGCTATGCTTTCAGTTTTTTAAAAATTGAATTCTTCGGTCATTTATGGAATACAGTAGAGTATCCTGAAAAGCAGTATAATTCAAATCATTAAAATTACTCTCAAAGAATTTAAAGAATAGTAAAAAGGGATATATTATGAACTATTTAAACAACAGTTAATGCTTGAGAGCTCCAATTCCACTGTTGCACATCCCAACTCTGTTGCAATCCTATATCAAGCCGACTCCTCACAAACAGAGGAATCCCATCTTCCCTCATCCTTTTCCTGCTTGACTCTTCAGTATCAGAGCTCCTAACTTTATTTAACTCTGCCTGGATGAAATCATAGCTGATTATTAAGTATCTAAAATTTACACAGAACTAACTCACACTAAGATTCATGGGACATGTCTGAACTGCAAATTAATGATAAGTACAAAAATTTTATATAGCTCTAATTAGAAAAAACAACCCATAAAACCTTGGCAAACGCTTATTACTCTTATACTCCATCTCTGCTCTTTGAGACCTGCTCTTTGAGACTCAGAGGTCCTACAGTTACATGCTATTTCTAAGATGTATAATCAATGGATATTAAGATGTCACAATCACAAAATAAACAAGAGAGTTAGGCAAAGTGGACTATAATAACAACAGAGAATAAATGGAAGGCTTACCCTTATGCTGGGCTCACCACAAAACACCAGAAGGAGGGATTGCCAGACACGATCCTTCCTCACTGGTAGCCAGCTCTTAAATAGGTCTAGGAGGGCTGGAGCCTGGCTCCACCCCTTCCGGCAGCACAGGTGAATTGCCTTCACCTGTGCTCCTCTGGCTGACTCATGGCTCGCCTCAGGTGATCAATCAGAGGTTCAGGCCATGACTCAGTAGTTCCCATACATAAGACTAATCTGAAAAATATCAGAGAGATAATCATGAGACTGAAGCACTTTTCATACAAGGTTTTTAAGACAGTGGGACTTTCTGTGAAGATTATAATCTATTAGGGAGGAGTGGGATCTGCCTGTCCAGAAGAAACAGGACAATCTTAGGCAGCAGGGTAGCTAGCTTAGTGAGGCAGACTTTAAGCTGAAGGACTTGGGGTACAGAGTCCAAAATGACAATGCTTACAAGATTACAACTGACTGTGGAATGAGCCAGGCAAACCAGAATAGTGACAAAGGTTCCTTAGCTGCCTGCCATTACGTGAGCAAGAAGGCCAGCCACCTCAGTGTATGTGTAGCTACAGGTAGATTCTCTAGCATCCCTCCAGGGAAACCTAGGGAATTCTCTGCTCCCTTTTCTTCTCTAAAGTGCTCAAATACCAACACATATAGCATGAAAAATGAACAGGAAAAACTAGAGATCTGTGTGTGGTTGCAGGGTAATTGTGATCACACTGTGATCACAGAGATATAGTGGGAGATCTTGTATAACTGGAATTTTGTCATGGAAAGCCATGTACTATTTAGGAAAGACATGCTAGCAAGTGTGAATGTGCACTTCTCGTTATGAGAGAGAACATCTGGAGTGTATCAAGATCTGCTAAAGTTGAATGGGGAACATGTGTATGAGAATTAAGAGGCAGACTAATATGAGTGACATCGTTGTGAGTGTTTGCTAAAGGACATATCAGGAAGAAGAGGTTGGTGAAGCCTTCTTCAAACAGCTAAAAGTAGCCTTGTGATCACAGGTACTGGTTCTCCTGGGGGACATCAAACACCCTGATATTTGCTATAAAAGCAATACTATCAGGCACAGAGTCCAGGAATTTCCTACAGGGTTCTGAAGATAACTGGAGAGTTAAGCAGAGAAGAACCTTATGAGATTCAGCAAGGGAAAGTGTAGAGTCCTATGCCTGGGGAGGAATAATTGCACACATCAATACAGGTTGGAGGCTGATGTGCTGGAAAGGAGCTCTACAGAGAAGGAAATAGGTGGCCTGGTGGACAGTAGATCGACCATGAGTCAACAGTGCACCCTTTTAGCCAAGAAGGCCAATGGGATCTTGAGTGAATTTAAAAGACTGTGGCCAGTGTGACAAGGGCGGTGATCCTCTCTACCCTGCCCTAGTGAGGCCGCATCTGGAATACTATCCAGTCCTGGGCTCCCCAGTTTGAAAAAAAATAGCAAACTTCTAGAGAGAGTGCAGCAGAGGGCCACAAAGGTGATGAGGGGCCTGGAGCATCTCCCTTATGAGGAAAGGCTGAGACACTCAGGACTGTTCAGCCTGGAGAAGAGAAGACTCAGAGGGAATCTTATCAATGCTTATAAACATTTAAAGGGCGGGTGGTAAGAGGATGGGGCCAGGCTCTTTTCAGCGGTGCCAAGAGACAGAATAAGGTTCAACAGGCATGAAGTGGAACACGGGAATTTCAATAAGAATATTAGAAAAACCCCTTTACATTGGGAGTGGCAGAATACTGAAACAGGATGCGCAGAGAAGTTGTGGAGACTTTTCTGGAGATATTCAAAACTGGCCTGGACGCTTTCTTGTGCAACCTAATTGAAGGAACCAATTTAGCAGAGAGTTTGGATTAGATGATCTCCAGAGGTCCCTTCTACGATTCTATGAAAGGTTGAGGGAGCTTGGACTGTTCACTTTCAACAGGAGGCTAGGAGTGATCTTATCACTGTATCTAAACAACTCCAGGAAAAGAAAAATAAATAAATAATAGGACCAGACTGCTGTCAGGATATCCGCTGAACAGACAAGAGGCAGCAGGCACAAATTCAAACACTGAAATTCCACTAAAACATAATTCTTTATGCATATATTTATTTATATTTTACTGTGAGGGAGATCAAACACTGAAACAGGCTTCTCAGAGATATTATGTGTCTTCATTCTTAGAGATAATCAAAACTCAACTGCACAAGATCCTGGACACCCTGCTCTACACCCTGTTATATACACACTGGTAAAACAGACAACCTTCACAAGACTTTTTCAACCCTAGCAATTCTGTGAGTCTGTAATATTTCAGTTTATAAACTCAGGAGTGAAATCCAGAAATCAATCATGAAATGAGAATCCTTTTTGGCATTGACTTATAGTATTTTATCTGGTATGATATCTTTAAAATAAAATTAAGGAATGTTTGGATTTTGTGTTGAGGGACATTTTGTGTTGAGTTTAGTGAGTACTATTGGTGATAGGTGGATGATTGGACTGGATGATCTTGAAGGTCTTTTCCAACCTTGGTGATTCTGTGATTCTTCCTACCTGCAAACTACACATGACTGATTCCCTCAGGAGTTAAAGGATGTATAATTGTAGGACCAAACCGTTATCAGATGCCTGCTAAGTGAACTAAAGTATAAAGACTTCAGCATATTCTTCTTCTTCTGAGGGAAAGCGTTATGTTATTTGCTGTGTTTGCACAGTTCTGGTAACTGCAATGTTTGGCTTGGCTTTCTTTTATTCAAACACCTTTGTTCCAGTTGCATTTCTGACCTATTTTTATCTTCAGTGTGTACTATAATTATTTGAGAAGAAAAATGCATTCTGCAAGCTTTTTTTTTTTTTTTTTTTTTTTTTTTTTTTTTGTAAACAGCAATGTATTTGCCTGATTGACTGAAGCAGATAGCTTGATGTTTGTACCTTTATTTCTAAGAGGACTGGCTCCATATCTTTGTGGAAATTTGCATACTTCCCATTTATGGAAAGCTAATCTTTGTTCTTTTGATTTTATGTGCTAAATCTAAAATATATCATCTCCATTGAAACTTAACACATTGTCTTGGTAGAAAAAGTGAAAAATCTTTGTTACAATTCATTGAAATTTCTACCAATTCTTCGATGAATTTCCTGTGAGAAACATTAAGGTATTTTCTGTCTCAGACTGTGAATAAATATTGTCTTATCGTTCCAAAACTTTCTAGCATTACAAAATGTGACCATTTCCTTTTCCCCATCTTTGATGCTACATAAGATCATCTAAACCAATAATGTGCTTACTACCTGACAACAGAAAATTGCATTTTCTTAACAATCCTTGAAACATCAGGTCAATGAGTGACTGAATAAGGTTACAAACTGTGCTTTTTGAAGATGCACTGAAACATTTCCAGAACCGGAATGCAATTTTTAGTAAAGATGAACTGTAACACCTGTAATCTTATTGACTGTCAGAAAAAAAACCACGAAAAGATTGTTGCCATTCCTGCAAATAAATCTGAAATGAGATATCATACAATAGCATACATATCATCTTCTCTGTTCCACTTGTTAGAAGAAGCGTTATCTTCTTCCTCTCCCCAAGTTTCCAGGCCAGCATTTATTACACTGCTTTACAATTCTTTTGGTTAATATAAAAGGGAGTGCAAGCTGCAAATGAAAAACAATTTTTTGTTGTGAGCAAAAGGTGAAGTATTTGGATATAAATTGTTGATCCTACTCCAAGAAATGGGCTGACCTAGCCTTTGAGACAAATCAGTGAATCTTAGTTCATTTGGTGCTTGAATATATCCTACGTAATCTGTCATCTCCAGTTTGGGACCATACTTTCCTTTTCTTTCCCTACTCCCTGCCCCCCCCCCCTTCATCACACATGCTTTGTAATATCTTATTTAAATACTTAAAGTTTGACGTTCTGTAGAAACTAGGATAAGAAGGACACATAGCTATGAATTAGTAAAAAAGCAGTTTTTAAAGAGGATAGAAGAAAAATCATCACCTGTCCCCTATTGTTTTGCTTCTAATTTAATAAAATACAATATGATTTTCTCTGAATAAATAAATCATCTCTATTTTCCTCAGTTTATGCCTTATAATCAACCTCCTTTGCTATTTCATGCAGATAGAAATTTCTAAATGATCCAGCTTATTTAGATAATCAAGTCAATTAAATCTGTACTACAGGGGTTCTTTTCTGCATGCAGTTCTCTTTCCCTTAGGATTTCTAATTTAATTAAAAAAAAAAAAAGGGCCAACAACAAAAACCCTACAACTAAACAAGAAAACTGAACACAAAATAAATACAACAAATCTAGCTAAATAGAACCTTAGTACAGATTGCTTCTACTTAACTCACTGTAAACATTGTAACCCCTTTCATAACTCTAAATTGCAATGTTTTTTGTCAGCATTCTAAATCATTGAATGATGAAACCTAAAACTCTCACCTCCTAGACATATCTGGGTTTTCACACTAAGGGTAAATACTACTAGTACAGAAACATATTGTTATAAAAAGGCCATAAGGAAATGAACTCAATCATTATGAAAGTGCTTTAGTGCATATCCTCTGCTTTACCAAAGTTATAATCCCATCTCTTGCATGGTTAACCATGCATTTTTCTCTATGACTTCAAGTAATTCCAAGAGATGGAATGTGTTCCAGTTATATGGACCATATAAGCTCAATATGGGCCCCCACCTGAAATAATAGAACTATAAAGCTGTCTCATCTTCTTTTCCAATAACACTACTTTAACAGTGATGTTTTAAATATATTGGTTTACAAAAGACAAAATACTAGAATTACATTAAATGTGAGTTTCAATAATAGTAATGACAATTACCTATTTTCCTTCAACTGTACCTCTTCCACTCTTTATATTTAACTAATTTTTATGAGGAACCAACTGATTTTTAAATGACTAACTCATTGTTAAAGTTTTCCTGAATCTTGTTTGTTGAATCATAGAAATTGAACTTGTTTGTCCAATAAATTCCAACCCTGTTATTTTGAACTTGTTTATCCAATAAGTTCCAACCCTATTACTTCTTAATTTATATAAGGAATGCTCAAAGAGGAATCTGGTTTCTCAGTATTCTGGATTGTACATTTTTTCCCGTTCTTTTATTTTGAAATAGAAAGTATTAGCTACTATACACATATAGACATTTATGTTGCTTTTATTAAAGTCTTACTAGGTTCTAGTTTCTGATTTATCATGCTTTTTATTATGATATAAAGGTCATATAGTTGCTGCTCACAGGTGAGTGCATAGGATGTACTGTAGCTTGCTTCTTTCTCTATATCTGATTTTTTTTATTTTTTTTTTCCAAAATACTGTAAAAAGACTTCAGTGTGATTGCCACTTATAATGATGCCTGGAGTTTGAACAGATACCCAGTGGTGGCATAGGGTCCAGTGAAACAAAGAGGGCCATGGAATTATTCCATATTATCATTCTGTATACATTAATAAATACACTTTTCTTTCCTCAGTTGTATAATTAATTAATGAATGTAAGTGGAGTATATACTTTTAAAACAACAGTTATGCTGGGACCCTAAGGAATATTTAAAGTTTTATTGTCTCTTTTCCCATTTCTTCTCTTCATTTAAAGTCTCATAATGTTTGTTGTATTTCATGCCTGTATTTCATTTTTTTTGTATGTGGGTTTTGTTTTTTTTCTTCTTTTTTACTTCTGAAAAATAAATAAATCAATCTGAGTCTTTGCTATCATTAGGCTTTTTTTTTTCTTTTTTTTTTTTTTTTTTCCCTCTGTTGCTTATAGTAATACCCCTGTTGCTGGAATGCTTTTTTATACTTCTTAGCCACTCAGGTTTTTCTGTATCATGTTCCAATTTTCTTTTTATGATTAGATACTAGATCTACCCTGCCAAAATGATTTCCTTTATTGATTATTCTAACTCTAATTATAGAAAGGGACATATATGGATTTATTCTATTAAGACTGTCTACAAATATAAGCTTCTATATTCCAAAGAACCAAAGATCTGAGCTCTTTATTCACATTAATCACAATTATAGGTTTTATTGACTAATTCTCCCCCATTTTACAGTTGAAACTGAATGGAAGTTGGGTTGGGCATTTGATTCTTCTTAAACCAGTCTACTTAAAGAGTATTTGCATCTGTAAATCAAAACCTAAAATATTAGTAAAGTGACATCTGTTTTTCAAAATAAATACAGTACTGAGTCCTTATAAATAATTAAAAAAATTAAGGTTGCCTTCTTTTTTTTCTTCTCATGTGTGAAATTATTTTGTCTTGTTCTTCTTTTCATGCTTAAGTTTTCCACAACAGTGCTTCAGTTAGACAAAAGTTCTTTAAATGCTTATCAGAAAATAATAGCTTATTCAAATAGGTTAATTTATTAGAACTGCACGAGGGATTTTATTAAATATTCATTTTCTTCTAACTGTACTGATATTATTAATTTCAGTTTGGCTATAGTGTAATCAATTAAAGTGAAACATGCTGTGAGAAAGTGAGCCTAGCACATTAATTTAATCTATTTTAGCTACTCCTGCTGTCTCTGAAATCATTTCTATGGTTACAAGGCATTTGTCAAAGATTTCTAAAGGAAAACATCCTGTGTTGCTGATTCTTCTCTAAATAAGGCTCACATTTTATTATTCTCTCTTGAAATACCTAGTTTGCAATTTCTGTAACCCTAAACATTTCTCACCTCGTTGAAAAGAATTATAACTGTCATCAATTGACACTTCCTCACTTTCTCTACATAGAATGCACAGTAGCTTCTTGTAAAACAGATACAGGAAACTTACAAATATTTATAAGTAGCTTGGAGAACTTGACGTGTCTCATCAGAGATATCAAAGTGCTCTGTTTTTCACCCTTTTAGGAGACATGTTGACAGATTCCACCATAGGTTTTAGAGTTGTAAGAGCTTAGTTGAGATGAATATAAATTGTTAGCTGTAATATCAAAAAAGGAGGAAGTGTTTGAATTGTGATCTCTTAACATGAATTCCTACCTAGAACTCTGTTCCTGCATTTGATATAGCTCATATGTAGGCCAAAGTGGCAGAAATTCAGAATAGGAAGAGTTATTCTGTAAGTATTTGAACACATCAACCTTACATAGTTTGCTTTCTTTTGATAAATACATCATTTTCAATCATCATCTGAGTGTAAGCATCCAGTATGAAGTAGCCTAAAATTAAGCCAATTTACATAAATTTGCACTACTGCCCAAAGAAGAAATCTGGCTCTTGCACTTGTTCTCTTCTTCCAGAATGAGAGTTCCTTAGTCTGAATGATCATTGAAAAACTCCATTTTCTGCTAGTCTCTGAATAAAGAAATTGTGTAGTGGCCATCTTTGTCAAGACGTAGACTGGAATATTGTTCCTTTATTTGCAGAGATTGAAACTCCATCATCTAAATGAGTCTCACTGTTGCCAGCTTAATACAAATAAAGCAATTTCTCTTTCTCTGCACAGAAATGATGAGATTATTTCAAGATTTCTTCTGTTGCTTCTTTACATGTTTATCACAGTAGATTTTCTGTGCTGTTATTTATTTGTGTGATGGTAGTACTCAAAATCTAGTTGATGATGAATTCTGTAAGTACAGCAATGGCTGCAAGAAATCTCATGTTATAATAGCTTAATATAAATCAGAAGGTACCTCTGGACTACCTAGTTCAAGCTCAAAGCAGATCTAAAAGTTATTTCAGCTTAATGATGGCTTTACTCTGCCCAAAAAACTTACAAAATGGAGATTTTTGGCCTTTCTGGAATTCTGCCCCAGTCCTTAAATATTCTATCACAGTGTTTGTTGCTTATTTCTTTGTTCATTTTTGATCTAGTTGAAATTGGGTTGTATAACTAGTGTCTAAAGTCTGTATATTATTTATGGCAGCTCAATAGCTATTTGAAAATAGCAATTAGGTCCTCTCCTGCTTAGGCATCTTTCTTCTCTGCAAAAGGCCATTTCCTCTATTCTCTCCATGTATATCACATTGTCTTAACCATCTCAGCAGTATGGTATTAATGAGGATGTTGCTGGAAAAGTAAACATGATCAAAGAAGACAGAGGAAACTGAAAATAAGCAAAACGATCAAGATAGTGCTAGGCACATGTGCCTAGTTTAAATAATTGTTACTGTATTTTTTTTCTTTTGGAAAAGCAGTTGTGTTGCTTCAAAACTTCTCTAATGACAATCAACCATGAAGAATTTTGGCATTAATCCCTATTTTGGCAGCAAGGTTACTCTCCTTCATAAAGACTTGTTTACACTCAAATTTTGGCGTAAGGGGCAGATTATTGTCTCCAGAGCATTTATATGAAGCTCAAAAAGCCTTGAAATATTAAAAGCTGGAATATGAATTTTTGTAAACTTGTGGTTATAAATTATTGTCACTGTATTTAAAAATAGAATAACCAGATTTTTTTCCAACAGCTTCTTTAATATTAAACACTCAGTTTGTTAGAAGGAAGCCATGGAAAGGGAGGAGGCTACAAGCTCTACCAGCCTCCAAATTAAACCACAGTCTCTCTCTGAGGATGCTAGTCCTCAGTGCACCAGTTTTAACCACTGCAAATGATTCTTTTAATGGGTATTCTTTGTTGATTGATATGTAGCTTCCAATAAATCCAACTATCTTTTTTTGTTTGTTTATTTTTAATCATTTCTAAATCACTTGTACAGACAACTGACGCTGAGAGACAGTGGAGATCTCATGGGCGTCACCTGAAGCTTTTTCCACACATCCCAATAAGGAATTGCTTTACCCATTCACTGATGAACTATCACCATCATTTCCTTAAAGGAAACTGGAAAAATATACCTTCTTTCAGTAAGGATGTAATTTTGAAAAAAAGACGTCATTTTCTGTCTGTGTGATGTTGAAACGTTTTGCATGTTTTTCAGCATGAAAGCAAAAATTCAGTTTTAGGACTTGACCTGAATGCAGCTAGAAATCTTGATTTAAGATTACTAATTGCTTTATGACTCAAACTCAATATGAAAACACTACAAAAGCAGGATTTTTTATTTACTTTTTCTTTGGCATTTATACACTGTGAGAAATAAACTGCTGGAGTAAGCAGCAGGCTTTTCAATATGTTTTATTTATTTATACACAGAAATTTAAGCATATGTCACATTGATGGCATTTACATCATAATATATGTTGTTCCCTATAGCTGTGCAAATTCATCAAAAATTGTCTGAATATCTACTGAATGTTAAGGCAAGAACAGCTTACCAAACTTTTTTCCATCTGTTTCTCATCCCGCAGGCTCAGCTTTTCTGGATAAAGCACCCAGTGAAGGAAATATGTGTTTTAAAATGTAATAGTATGCATTTGAAAGAAAATGTTTCCTTTCCTTTTCCCAAGAAAAAAAAGAAACAGACATGAGAATTTAGATTGTGGCAGGCATGAAAACAAAAAAGAATGTGTGGAGAGCATCTACAGATAGAATTGAGAAAAAGGATTACATCTAGGGTTAAATTAAATACATTGTAAAATGAGTTTTTGTACAACAAATTATATAAACAAATATATATCCTCAGATGTACAGTTCCAGTACACACACACACACACACATATATATATACACATATCTAGCTTCAATAGAGTCATTAACACAAGTTCATTGTTTTTTAATTTTATGCTCTCCAGCTTTTCAAGACTGCCTTTCTTGTGTGTTTTTTAAGATGTGGGGGCTACCAAAGTTGTCAACTTTGTGGCAATAGTCTAAGAGTATCAGGAAATACTGTACGGGACTTCTATTGGTATGTAGGGTTGCAGTAAGTCCTTGCACAACTCAGCTGTGGGTTCCAGGGCTGTTAGCACCACTAGTGAGGGTAGAAACCATTGGATAACTGCCTACATAACCAAATCAGGGCAAGAAAGTGATTTGTCTAATCTTTGATATTGTTCTAGGGATATGGATAGCCAAAAGTTTTGTGTTTGATTTCAGTAGGTCTGGATCAAGCCTGCCTCGTGTCTAACCAGACACAATCAGTAAAATATTGAAGGTTGAAAAGAGTAGATGCCCTTTCATATTTATGCCACAGCTTACCCACATTCTGTGTTTATTGTTCTGTAAGTTGCATGGACACCCACTTTCTATACTGTTATACTGGACAGTGAGTGACAATGTATGCTTTATTTATTACAATATCAGAAAAAGGAAAAAGGAGCTCCCTTTGCATTAAATATTTTCTTTTAAGATCTAGACATAAATGAAATATACTTTACATAACACGAGCCACTTGCTGTCTTGCAGAAGAACTATAGTCTATAAGATTCCACACAATACTACAGAACATGGATAGACAGAGTATCTATGTAACAGAGCCAGTGAGTGGCACTCTAACAAGATACCTTTGTGATATGGCTACCATGTAGGGTGTAAAATAATCAGTACTCAACAAATGTTTCTATTAGTATACTGGCTTTCAGAAGTTACACAAATGATATCATAATCCCATAGTTCTAAAAAGATCTTGATTTCTGAATTTGTGAGTGGCTGTTTGGCCTCCAGTAGCAATTCCAAGAACACCTACTTTTTACATTAGTCACTCACTGATTTTATATATATATATATTATATTATTATATATATATTTTATATATATATATATTTCAGAAAACTACAGAAGAAGAAATGGTTCCAGTTACATAGTTGGCATTTGAAATTTTACTCCTTGGGCAACAGTAACTGAAGTTTTGTTTTTAGCTTGCTAAACATTCCCAAACTCAGTAGGAAAATAAAAACAAACATGACATTTTATCCTTGGCAAGACAGATAATAAGTTAGAAGAATTCCTTTTTGCCATTCCAAAATAATTATTTGTTCTCTACCTCATGTTTATTTCTGCAAATAACAAAAAGAAATAACTCACAAAGTAAAACAGAGAACAAAAAGCGATGAGCTAGGGAAAAGATACTGAGTCCTTGAGCTTAATCACAGTCCTGTAATGATGTAGCCAAGAGTGGAATACTTCCAGGGACACAAAAGGTTCCACATAAATGCAGACATAATCCAAAAATGCTTGTATGCCATAATCCAATGCTATCATCAGGAAATTATCATGGAATTGGTTTCTCTAATGAAAATTGGCTGGTATACAGCTAATTTAACAGAAAACAGAAGATGTTACAGGGTCTAGCAAAGCTGGAGAACTGAGCAAAATGCTGGTATGCAAATTTTACTGTTTGTAAATGCAAGAAATTGTCCAGAAAATACAAAAGAAGTTATATTCACATATTCAAGTTGAAATATATCATGAGAACGATCAGTGTGCCTCTCTAGATTTTTAGTTTTCTTACTGTGCAGTGGTAGAAATAAAACACAGAAGGACTAATGAAGAATAAATAAAGCCTAAAATAAATAATAAATCAATAAATAAGCCTGGACACACTTTACATGACATAGATCATAGAAAACGATATAGTATTCTCACTGCAAATTTTCACTGCACTCTGTAATGTGCCCTAAAATATGTATTTTAAATAATAGAAATAAAAGTAATTGCATCAGAGGCATAATAACTGTCATACAAAAAGCAAATAAAATGACTGTGACCAATTTAACTCAGAGCAGGACAAGGAAGAAAGTGGCAAAAATTGGACACTGCCAATATAAGTGAAATCCTGCTTCCCTCAAATTGCAATAATAAAACCTTAATTAATATATTCATCTGACAGAACCAGTTTTAAAAATACTTTACATTTGTGCCACATCATAATTATTTTGCAGAACTTTCTGCCACAAGATCTCGTTGAACCAACAAGATTTATTACTATACCACTATCAGTATAACACTGAGGCTTGTGATACGGGTTAATGAAGATTTCCATTGTTAAAACACACCAATAAAAATTAATTCCCTGAATTCCTGTGGTTCAAGATGTACACTGCCTTCTTATCCTCAGAGAAGAATAAGCTAAGCCACAGCTGCCTGTTCTGAATTTTCACTTCCCTTTCTCAGAAGCAGGTATGCTGATGTAGAAAGATACAAAGCAATGAATTGTAATGCTCTAATGCTCACTCCAAATGGCATTTACTACTGTGTCTTCATATTTAATTACTTAGTTGTTAGATTTAACTAAAATATGTCCATTCAAACTTCATTTTTATTTAAAAAAATGCATTTTTTGGTAACAGATGCTACTTAAAATTAGCTAAATCTTATATAGCTGCCCGTTTAGACAAAACAAGTGTCAAAATAGAACAGAAGTTAACTATTTCTCAGCCTTGAACTTCAATTACCTTTTAAATTGCAACTGTTTGCAATGAAAATGAAATATCTTCTTCTTGATCCTAAAATACAAATAACGTTTCCTAATTGCCAGAACCATTACCTGACATATAATATACTGCTTCATGCTTTGTGCCTGGCAATGCCTCTGCCCTTTAAGCGCATGCTTCACAGAGCAAGAAATGAGGAACAGAGATGGCTACTTATTTCCTTCACTAAAAGAACACCTTCTTATAGCCATTTAACTGAGAAGTAAATAACAGGGCAGTAAAAAAAACACCACCACATACTAAAAAACTTTGTCATTACCCCCTGCATTCTTTCTCAAACACACTGGTATAGGATCAACATCTTAAGTGTTATTACTAAAGATGAACAAAGGAACTTCTTAAGTACTTTCTGCCCTGAGGGTATATGGAAATCTATACAGCATTGTTTTTTCTGTTTGTCCCTGAAGAAAAACATTCTCCCTTGTGTCTGTTAATGGCAGTGGTCTCATGAAGCATATTAGCTTTTGCTAAGCTGTCTGTAGGGTTCCTACAGGAACTATTTAGCAGTAGCCAGAAAGAAAATAGGCTTCATCAGAGGCATGAAAATTAACTATAATCATACCTTGATTTAGTTAGTGGAATTTTAATGAAGGACTCCATACAAATCCCAGAGGCACATCACTGTTTTAATTGTTTAATTATTATTTGTGATACGAAATAGATGTTTTTCTTGGTAACCTCATGTACTTGAATACCACTTTGAAACATGTGCTAAATGACCACCTTGCAATTAGGTCAAGTGATTAAGAAGACAGCCAGATGGTTGTTTAATCTAAATGAGTATTATGCAGAGAGAACTTCTGAAGCATGTTTAATAAAGCTTATACTTCTACACATTGTGATATTTCAAAGTCTGATGGACAGACTTGTTGCTAATGATAGATTTGCAATAGGAGAGAGTTAATAATTTCTCTACAGTAGTTCCTATTTAATATTAAAATATTATTTCTCACTTTGATCCTTAAAATGGAGATGGGAGAGAAAGGTGAGAAAAATGGTATTATTGATACAAATAATAGGTAACAAAGTACTTCTTCATGGGCATGTGAAAATAATGAACACTCCTTTTTCAATAGCATAGAAACTTATAACTGGCAAGAGAGTTGTAGAGCTGTTGGTTCTGCAAATTGAAAAAATCATGACTCAGACTATTCACAGGTTGGCCTCAAAATTATGATGCTTAAAAATTATTTTCAAATATCTGTCAAACATTTTTTTAACAGAAACATAAATGTTGTATAACCCTCAATATGAAATTCATCCGTAAAGAGTACCAAATTTGTACAAGTTTTCAGCACTATTTTGAGTCAAATTCAGTTTGCTGTTATTTAACTTGTGGACCTGCTGTTTTTGTGTTTCCCTCAATCTTGCTCATGGTTACGCATGACAGGAAGGTGTGTTGAAGTTTCCTGAAGGCATTCTTTTGTCAAGCAGATTTTGAGAACTTTGTCGCTGTATCTGATATTTCCCAACATACAGCTGAGAAAGACACAGCAACTCCGGACAACTGGAATCTTCTCTGGAAATCACAAACATGATTCTGATGGATGCAATTATCAATTATTATATGAGCTGTGGACCTTTGAATTACGGTCAGTGTTTTCCAAAGAAAGCACTAAAGTTGTAATTTGTGTCTAAATTAGTCTGAATTTGCAGAATAAATAGATCACATACATATACACTTTTATCTGCTGAAGAATTCCCAAATAGGTGAATTTTAGAGCTCTTCCTGCCTCTACTGTAAGGACTGCTGGAGAACAAGAAATGAAACATTTAATTCAACACAGTAATACATTTTTCTCTTTCCTATAGAAGTATGCAAATTAAGTAATTAAACTGGGTTTCATGAAACCATCTCCCCCCTGTTTCTGATCTACTAGGTGCTTGACTCTGTATATAGACAAGTTGGTTGTATCATCCTTTTTTTCTTTAGAGGTTCTCATTCAAGTACTGATCCATTATCTATTCTGAGAGATAGAAAAGGTTCAAAGCTAGTTTAAACATGGTTCTGAACAACTAGGTCTAGTGGAAGATACTCCTCAACAATGGTAACTAGATGATCTTTAAATGTTCCTTTCAAACCAAATCAGTATGACAGTATGACAGTTTTGTCCTGATGTACAAGTAAAAGCTTGAACCCACAAAGCAGAAATTGTCTCAGTGTTCATCAAAGACATGGTTTAATATCATTTAGAGCAGCAAAATAATGCTTGTCTGTAGAGCTTGATTGCTAGTACTGACATCACTACTTTTATTACTTTAGCTGCTTTGGAAACCAATTGACATTCAGTTCAGAAATAACTCTGTTTGCTCAGCCAAACTGACTTCAATGATCTCCCTGTGAGCTGACAGCTGGCTTTCAACAGATGATGATGAGTAATCAGCTGATCATGGCTGAAAACAGAACTGTGCACCTGGAAATATCTTGAACTTGTATTTCTATTACATTTAGAATAATTACAGAGGCTTCAAGAATTTATATAGTATAATAATATTTCTGTTCAATATTAGAAAAATTGGTTATTTACAATCACATTTGCATAGCTGAGATTACCTCTCTGTATTAGTGTAACTATGAAAACTATTTCAAACATCTACAATTTTTTTTTTCAGATTTCTTTTTTTCATCAGACTAATGTGAAATAAAGATAGTTATAATCAGAGATTCACCTCTGTACTCAAGAAAGAAAGTCTCCCACAGCACTGGGTCACAAATGAAATTTCTGGGTTTCAGAATTTTTATTGTATTTCACCATGCTTTCCATAATTAATAATCATCGGCGTTATTTTAATTAAATGTGATACTTTTGAATAATTTTTCTTCTAAGTCGCAGATTTGTAAAATTGGAAAATGAGCCATGAACTGATTTGAACTGATTTTGTTTGTTGGCATGAAATAACAAGCAAGATAACAAACTTCATTCTGTTAGAGTGTTGCTTACTTTCAGTGGACGGATTGTTAAAGCTCATGCCTACTCAAATATTTAGCAAAATTGGCAAATAACATCAACAATTAGATAGTTCAAGATCAGCATACAATCATACAATATCACATTGCTCCTTTATGTGATATACATACCAACAAAGATTTTTTTGATATTTTTTTGAACAGTAGGAAGAGGCAGACCAAAAAAAAAAAAAAAGATTTTGTAATCTTCAGTTATCAAGAAATGTTATGACAGAGGGAATTGCTAACTGATATTGTTGATATTACATTTGTGATACGGCATTAATATACTTCATTATGGTATTTGCTATGAAAGTATTATATATAATCTCATTTGGTAAATAAGCAGTAGGCATGTATCTCTTTAAGCTGAAGAACTCTTTCTAAAAATCCCAATTGGATGTTACACTCTATTTGTACACTGTAACAAATATTTATCAGTAAGTATGGCGTTTTATGGGAAGATTGTCTGACTAATGAAGGAATATTGAACTTTTATAGAATCGTAGAATGATTTGGGTTAGAAGAGACCTTAAAGACAATATGGTTCCGACCTCTTGCCATGGTTGGCACCTTCCACTAGGCCAGGATTTTCAATTTGTCCCTGTACACTTACAGGATGGGGCATCCACAGCTTCTGGGCAACCAGCTCCAGGGCCTCACCTCTCTCATTAAATAATTTCTTCCTAACACCTACCAAAATCAACCGTCTCTTAGTTTAAAGCCATTACCCCTCGTATTATCACTATACTTCCTGATACAGAGTCACTTCCCATCTTTCCTGTAGGTCTTATTTAAGTACTGTAAAGCTCTTGTAAGGTTTTCCCAGAGCCTTCTCTTTGTAATCTAAACACTATCTCAGTTAGTCATCATAGAAGAGGTGTTCCTGCCCTCAAATCATCCTCATGGCCTTTTAGAAGAATGGATCAATTGGTACAGGGTGAAGTTGGGGGTTCAGAGTACAGAAACACCTTAACAGAAGTGAGTAACGAAGGGAGTAAAGGGCTGAGGAGACAGTCTCTTCTCAGTGCTGCCTAGTTTCAGGACAAGAAATGATAGGCGCAAACTGAAATTACATTTAAACATGAAAAAAAGAGCTTTTTTTCTTAACAGTGATAGCAGTCAAACACTGGAACAGCCTGCTCAAAGAGGCAGTGGATGTTCCATTCTAGGAAACACCCAAAATCCAGCTAGAACAAGACCAAATCAAACCGCTGGTTTAGATAGTCCCCGTCAGACTCACAAATGATTCTGTGACTCTCAAGGAAGCATATCTGAAATAGAGGAAACTGCAGTTTTCCGTAGGATCAATCACGTTTCTTAAGGAGAGGACCTTGCAGGAACTGCAGAATGCAGAGAGCAGGAGGCAGTGAGATGATGAAAGTAGTTAGAGGACCACAGCTCTGTGAGAGTGACAAGAGGCAGCAGCCAGAAGCCAGACCTCAAGGACAAGGGAGGAAAGACTTGCTAAAGTACAAATTCTGGTACTCCAGGTCTGGTTTCATTGTTACAAATAAAATTATACATTCCATTTCAAGAACCTCATCATAGTGATGAAGCTTTAAAGTTGTTCAATTTCAAATTTATATAATCATATAATTCAAATTGCAACTGCTGATGCGCCAGTTGCATGATGAAGCCTAATAAAATTTTAGACATGAGTATCATCACCCATACATAACAAACACAAAGTAACTTACTTCCTCAGAATTATCCCATGAGATTTTCTGAAACATGCCTTCCATCACACCAGTAAGAAAAAGCGGACTGGTGAATTTATCTTGACTCTTATCCAGACACATTAAAATCTCAGGATGAGTTTGGTACACAAACAAGGCAGCTGAAAAAAATGTTTTAATCAACCTCTATAATCAAAAGTGTGTATTCTAGTTGTTCAATTTAACGCTATCACAGCAATAGCATATAACATGCATTACTGTTTCCATTAGAGTATATTGTTTTCTTTTTTTTCTGAGAGAGAGTAAATGAAAATTTAGCATGCCATCAGCATACATAGTATTATTTTGAAGAATAATCATTTTTTTCTAGTGACAAAAAAGAGGCTTTGCCTTCTCTTAAATTTATCTCATTTCATTCGCAGTGAGAGAATCCCAACTGCATGAAAACTTCTATGTACCTAGCAGAGGATGGAGAGCACTTAAGAACTGAACAAACTGGAAAGAAAGAGAACCGTCACTGTCTTTAGAAAAATGAAGCCATTGAAATACACCAAGCCAGAATGAGTAGAAAAAAAAAACCAACAAAACAGAACACAACAAAGTAAAGCAAAACGAACAACAACAAAAAAATCACCTAGCTTTCTAACATTGTGTTTGGACAGGAATATAAGTTACAGTTGATGGGTGTCTCAGAAATAATAATGCTAAGAGAAGGTACCTTTTTGCTGTTGTTATGGACAGAAACTCAGAAAGCCCTGTTTGGAAGCTGCCAGAAATTTATTCTGAAATATTATGTCTTCTTTTAAAAGGCACACATTGCTTGTGTTTTTCACTCCTTAATGAGTAAGAGTGGTATAAGATTGCTGAATTAAAAATGCATATGCAAAAAATACATTGAAAAAGAAGTTAAAAGCATTAAGCTATTGTTTTGGTTTGACATAGTCACTGTATTTCTTCAAAAGCACAGAACATCACAGAATGTTAATGTATGTTAGCCTGAAAATCAATTGCCTCTCACTTTTCTTTCTCAAAGAATCACAGATGTTTCTCAATGTTTTTATGGACACACTTGGGAAAGAACACTGCCATAAAATTTAGAGCAGAAGAATTTGTGGTTTCTCATAAGAAGAGCTGAGATATCATGAGATGATTTCATCTACCCCCTTTATACAGCCCTTTCATTTTCTTTGTTAAAAAAAAGAAAATTTGTTAACTTCTCAGCAAGAAGGTAGAATGAGACTGAAACAAGGACAGATTCTGGGGAAAAAAAAGCAAAAAATAAAGCAATCAAACAAACAAACAAAGAAAGAACAAACTACTCACATCTGGGTAAGCTATACGATGTCAAAGCACAGAAACTTGAAAGCTCTTAGTAAGGCAGGCTCCATTTTCCAATGAGGAGTGTTATAGTGTTACCATGTTATGTAATTCAGGAGTGAAACTAATTTAATGAAATCAGAATCTTCTCAACTTTCTGACTTTTTTTTCGATTTACAGTAAACCTTAGCACTTTAATGGATAGTGGATGTTGACTGAAGTTGGACAGCAGAAAATACTGTTATCACCAAGTTCTGAAATAATAAATCAGCTACACCTGTGCTAGTGAAGTGGTATCTGACAGAAACACGGAGACACTGAGTGATATTATCAGCTTCAGCAATCTAATTTTTATCTACTGCCATAAGTTTACCAGGGCTTTTAGCTAAGACTTTAAGAAGCTTCATCAGTTCCACCTAGACTCTTTAAACAAAAAGTTCTAATTAGTTGGCAAGGCATAATATCAAACACCACTTTACTGAGCACTGTGAAATCACTTGCACAATCTTATCTCCTATCAGTGCTTGCTTATATGACTTTGAAATGGATAACTCAAGATTTCAATACCAGCAACCTACAAGGGCAGCTTTGAAAGCAATTATATTAGTTCATGATATCAGAGACAGATGTTGGTGGCATGGCTATCGAGAATGAAATTCTCATTGCTGAACAATGAGCAGTGGCCTTCTTATAGCATCTGATTACTATGCTAAATGCACATTTAGCTTGTGTAAAATGTGCACTAGAGCTGTGTACAGCTTGCAGAATTTTACAGATCCACAGCTTATTTCCATGCAACAGACTGAGAAACACCCAAATTCAATGGTTACCCATTCAACAACAAATCAATCTTAGGAAGAATCAATGAACAAAGATAAATATTAAAAAGTACTTCCCACCTGAAGAATCACTGGAAACATATTTCTCCAGGATGATTAATCTAATTCTTTCTCTACCATATCCCTGTCCTAACATATTTAATCCAGAAAGTTGAACGTTTCAATTTAATTTCCACTTCTCCACATTTTCTTAGTCTCTTCATTTACTTTTCCTGTAAATTTAATATACTAACATTTTCCTATTCACAACTAGCTTTACTCCTCATTGGAATTCAACCATGATGGATCCTCTGTCAGCTTCTGCTTCCTCTGTTACACTTAAAAGCAATTTCCACTGCCCTTTTAATCTGCCTCTCTCAAACTGTCAACGCTTTTCAAGAAGTGGCATAATTTTGCATCAAACCTGAAATGAATGAAATGAAGCACTTTTACATAAGGTTTCAGCTGCTTCTCTGTTTTAATATGTCACTTTACAGCATGGTCTGAAGGATGCCAGATTGCTCAGCAATTTCACTGCTTTATCTAGAGGGAAGAATTGGAGATAGTTGCTACTCAAGTTTTTTCTTTACTTCCCCTTTTCATCCTAGAGATACAGCAGAGAGTGGAGTGAGAGAATGTGCAGCTGGGAAGCTTTACTCAATCCAGGATCAAAAGCCAGTTTGCTTGTTATAGGTACCCCTTAACGAATTGTAAAGAAACTGGGAGAGGAAACTATTCTGACTGATTGACAGAAAGCCAATGGCTAAGCACAGTGGATTGCAAAGCAGAAGAAAGGAGGAGAGGGGTCAAATCCCTGAATAAATTTAACGTGTTTAAGACCATTTTTAGGACAATGAAGATTTTCTTTACAGAGTATGTAACTGTTATTTGTACTTGGTGCAAGGTGAGATCCATGCAAAATCTGGTAGTTTTTGTGTATCCATGAAAAAGACAATTTTATATTGCCCTGGCACAGAAGCATTTTAGTTTTCCACTGCATTGTAGATCAATTTAACCAGGATTATTTCTCTTTCATTTAATCTACTTTAGAAAACTGTTATTTTATATTTCTTTTTAAAATTTCTTGCTGCTAAGTTAAAATGAAAGCCGAGTATAAGCTTTGCCACAGAGTTACAAGAAACCTTTCAGTTTTGCACATTATGTCTAGGATAAAAAAATGTATAAAATCCCTGTTTGTACAATGTTACCACCTCCATATAAAATTCAGACAGTATGCAGTAAATCAGCTTAAAATGTTAGTGCACTTTGCTTTCAAAGGGCCAGCCATTAACAGAAAATTTACTTAAGACCTTTAAAATTTGTCTCCTATTTTCCACACTCTCTCTCTCTCTCTGACCTCAAGGGATGTAATCCCTTAAAATGCAGCTCATCTTCAATTAGGAGATAGAACATATGTATATTCTACCCTGGAATCCCCAGGTATCATGCAATACAGTTCACTTCAGATTTTACAGTTAATTAAAGCCTTATACACATTTTCTGATTTGCCAGCTGGTACTGGAGAGTTTCAAAACTTAGACCACTTAGCTAGTACTCTGTTGAAAAGCTTGCTAATAAAAATTAATGTCCATGTGGCTTTTTTGCTGATCAATGCACAGTAAGTAATGGCAAGTTTATAAATACTGTTTTCCTTTTTCTGAATAATTTGTCCAGAGCCTATGGTAGGCAGGTGTGACTTGCTGAAATATATAAGATTAGATGACATTTTGGTTTTCTGTCCTGTCTTTATCACCAGTCACTGAATGTGTAAAATGTGTTCAAATCTTCCTTTTTTATTTAGAATTCTCCTCAGGGAATAAGTGTTGCCTGACAGCTCGATTCAGTGATAACTTATCTTTGCTTCTTTTAATTGACAATTGCCCAACCCTGCTTAGAAGGGATAGGCAAGTCAGGAGAGGTGGGGGAGTTACCCCCTATGTTAAGTGGTGGATAGACTATGAATAGCTGCCTCTGAGAAATAACCATGATCAGGCTGAGAGCTTATGGATGAAAATCAGTAACGAGACTAATAAAGGATATGTGGTGGTTGGGTTCTACTACAAAGCCACATGATCAAGGGGAGTCTGTTGATGAGGCCTTCTTGCTTCAGCTACAAGAGGCATCTCAAAGATATATATCTGGCAAAGAGCAAAATCAGGACCATGACTTCTGGAGAGCAAACTTTCTTATTTAAGGAATTACTGAATAAGATCCCCTGGGAAGCTGACCTTGGAGACAAAGGAGTGGAGCAGGAGACATTTTAAGGATGCCTTTCAGAGAGCACAGGATCTCTCTGTCCCCCCAGAAAACAAACAGAGGAGATAGAAAACTGGCATGGCTGGGCAAGGATCTGCCAGACAAACTGAAGGCTAAGAATGTCATGGATCTGCCAGACAAACTGAAGGCTAAGAATGTCATGGAAGCAAGGGTGTGTCACCTGGGAAGAATGCAGGGATGCTGTCCAGACATGCAAAGATAGGATCAGGAATACAAAGACTAATGGAACTGCACTTGGCAAGGGATGTGTCCCTCCCATGGTAAGATCAGAGCAAGTCAGAGACCATCTGACTTGATTGAATATGTACAAGTCTATAGGGCCCAATGAAATGCATTTCAGGGTCCTGAAGGAACTGATTGTTGTGGTTGCCAGTATACTCTCCATAATATTTGAAAAGTCCTGGCTGTCAGGTCTCCAAAAACTGTAAGAAGGAAACATCGATTTTTAAGAAAGGGAGAAAGGAAGACCTGGGGAATTGCAACGTCTTGCAGTGTGCAAGACCTTTGACATGTCCCCATACCACATCCTTATCTGTAACTTGAAGAGAGACAGATTTGAAGGTTGGACTACTAGGTGGATAAGTAATTGGTTGGATGATTGTAGGCAATGGCTCTATTTCCAGGTGGAGGCCAGTAACAAGTCATGTTCCCCCAGGGTCTCTCTTGGGACCAGTGCTCTTCAACACTTTTATCAATGACATAGCCAGTGAGATTAAGTGCATTATCAGCAAGCTTGCTGAGCACATGAAGCTGACTGGTGCATAACATAAGGAAGGGATGCCATACAGAGGGACGTGGACAGGCTTGAAAATAGGGCCAAAAGGAATCTAATAAGGTACAACAAGATCTAGAGCAAGATGTTGCACTTGCGTCAGGACAATCCCAGATATGTGTACAGACCAGGAGATTAACTCCTTGATAACAGCCCTATGGAGGAGGACTTGGATGTCCTGGTGGACAAAATCTGAACACAAGCCAGCAGTGTGCACTTGCAGCATGGAAGGCCAACAGTATCCTGTGCTGCATCAAAAGAGGGGTAGCCAGAAGGGAGAGAAAGGTGATTGCTTTCCTCTACTTTGCCCTTCTGAGGCTCCATCTGGAGTCTTGTGCAGCCTCAGATCCACATCACAAGAAGGATGTGGAGCTGTTGGAAGAAGTCCAGAGGATCAGAGGCCTGGAGCACCTCTTCATTTAAGAAGGGCTGAGGAAGCTGGGCTTGTTCATACTGGAGAAGAGAAGACTTCAGGAAGACTTCATTGTAGTGTTCCAGTACTTGAAAGGAGCTTATAAAACAGAGTCTAATAGTGATAGAAAGTGGGGGAATCACTTTAAACTAAATAAGGAAATTTAGCAGAATAAAATCTTTACTCAAAGAGATTTCAAGCACTGGAACAGGCTACCCAGAGAAGCTGTGGGTGCCCCATCCCTGGATATGGTCAAGGTCAGGATGGATGGGACCGTGGGCAACTTGAAGTGATAGGGGGCAGCCTTGTCCATGGCAGAGAAGTTGGAACTACATGGTCCTTAATGTCCCTTCCAATCTGAGCTACTCTATGGCTCTATGATTCTATGATCTCTCTTAAGAGCAATTCTGAATTATTCAGTTCACCTTTCTCATTTTTCATCCATTTTTACTAGGTTGCTCCCATCAACTTTTAAAATTTTCAAACTCTTTTTCTTCTTCCTAATTGCTGCTTCTCTTTTCTCTATGCATCTCCCATATTCACTAAATATCCCATTTTTTCTTGTTGACATTCATCCTTGTCTCACAAACTTCCTTTGTGGTGCAGGTCCTTGATCATGGCATAACCGCATACATCAAAGAGCTATTCTCTGCAGATAGACCTTGTAAAAATATCACTGCACTTTGATTGTCGAGTATGTCTCAGTGTGTGCTTTATCTTCAGATCTACCATATTTCTTATAAATAAAAATTTTTTTTTATTTATTTTTAAATTGGGTGGTCTGATGATTGCAGGCAACAGTGCTGAAATTAATTCTTCCATTTCTTTGTCTCAAAATAAAAATGGATATGTAACATTTACCAAGCATATTAAGTCTTCATTCTATTTCTACCATTGTCAGATCACATCTTAGATACTTTTCTAAGGAGTTTGTCTGAGGTCAAAAGAGATACACAAATATAATTAATGGTGAAATTAAGGCCCATGTTTTCTCAAAACTGAGAGTTGCATGCCTTATTATCTGAGTGGCCTCTAGGGCCGATATGAATTTTATTTAAAGAATGTCTGTGGTACCCTTTGAAAATTATCCCAAACACACACTGCTCATTGGCATCACATGGTCGGTTACACATCTCTGTTGAGGCAACTACTATAAGCTTTCTGTAAATATCCTGGGGAGACAGGTCACCAGCTATCAATGACAGCTACAGAACAAGGGTTCTGCAAGAGGAAGAATGTAGTCTGCAAAACAGATTTGCATTCCTACATATCCCCCAAGATCTGGGGCATACAAATGTGATCCATACTTGGCTTAGTGTTCAGCCTTTAAAGATGAGAAAGCTAGTGACAGAAGAATGGAGTTAGTTTTTTGTTGTTGCTTTTTTTTTTCCTATTT
Source organism: Tetrao urogallus (assembly GCF_951394365.1). Taxonomy (NCBI): domain Eukaryota; kingdom Metazoa; phylum Chordata; class Aves; order Galliformes; family Phasianidae; genus Tetrao; species Tetrao urogallus. Next base: position 76,173,631 of record NC_136815.1, on the reverse strand, counting down.
AATAAAATAAAAATAATGTATTTATATACTATTAAACACTATCTATATTTTTATATTCAATATAATAAAATGTCAATAATCATATATTAATAATTCTACTGATATACAGGCAGGACATTCAACCTTGCCATTTCCTAGCTGTAATGTTTTTTCCCATGGTAAAGGAGGTGTAAAATCTGTATGCTTCTGATGAAATTCTTTTTGTGCAGTCAGCATATGCTTGAATACTTTTTTATTTTTTGTTTTTCAGATAAAATTGCTTTCTAAAACATTGGCAATCTGAAAAATACCTTGCCAGCAGCATTAGCGTCTTGTGCATACTTGCTGGAACAGTTCCCGGATATATATTATTTTCACACTACCCTTATCATTCCAAGTTCAAATGACCTGAGTCCATTATTTTCTTTTATTCTCTGTCCCTTGCACTGGATCTGCCCATATGAAACATGGCCTGTTTCTACAACATAATACAGACCTTTTTATTTTCCTTTGTTTCTTTTTCTTTTTCTTTTTTTTTTTTTTTTTAAATTACTTACTGTAGTGGATTTACATTTTTGTGAGGCTGTTTGTTTTGTTTTTGGATGTGTCTGCAGTTAAGCAAGAAAGATTGTATTATTCTATAGATTTGAAAATAATAAATAATAACTCACCTTTTCCACAGAAAAAATGATGATACTTTGTAATTTTCTTTTAATAAATGTTTTTAGCTCTCCTATGTAAAAATAAATGGCTTGTATCACCTTACGGTAGATAGCGAGTGCTCCATTGTTGATCATGGGAATAAAAACAAATAAGCAGATCTTTACTTCCTTGATTACTCCCAGTTAGAATAACACCGCAACATGAAAAAGTGAAGCAACAATATAGGTGAACTGTAAATATTCACTCTTAACAAAACAGTAAGTTTGTAACTGTGTATCTCTATATGATCAGGGAAAACAAATAAAGAAAAAAAAGCCATGAAACCTTACTTTCTTCTTAGTAATGTGCAGTAATTTAACTTCTTAGAACTCCTGTGCTATGTATTGAGAATGCTGAGCAAGTTTATTACAGATTTTCATTTAAAAACCGACTGGGAAGGAAGACAAAGAAAGGAAGTACTATATTTTCTGTTTAAAATGGATATTCTTCTGCTCACTTGGCTATAAAGTTATTGCTGAGTAAAGAGAAACTGCAGAAAGAAATGTGCTCCCTCTTTATCAATCCATGACAACATTTCAGCTATATATAGAAGAGTTGGAGCTCTTGTTACAGCAATTTTCTTATTAGTTTTCTTTGATTTTTCCATATTCTGGGGAGAATATATTTCTTTAGGAGTACTTTCAGAATTCTATTTAGGGGGGTATTTCTTTAATAGAAAGTAAATTGGAAAAAAGCTTTTCAACTTGTTGGCAGTATAAGAAAATGGGCTAGAACCTAAATGTAAGTATACACTATTTTTTTTTCTTGGCAATGAATAAATATTAACAAATTCACCATGGGATTTTAGTCTTTCTTGGCAACTGAGTGTAAAGGTGTGAACACATTAGTGGAATTAAGAAAAATGACAGGTAAATATTAAATGATGAAGGAAATGTTATGTATTGTCACAGAATTATTAGACCCACAACATTTCAGGAGTGAGTATCCCGCAGAGAAACTCATTCAGATCACTAGATTATGCCTCACTGTCTTGAAGACTTGAAGATTGAAGGAAAATGTCAGGAAGCACTGTATGTAAATTTGGTATGATCTATGAAAACTGTTCTTAAACTACCTTTTAAAATCTATAATTGTGTCAGTACAAATTTTAAGATGCACAGGGGAGATTTTATGATTTGTGCTTAGGTTCATCTGTATCAGATACATTTGTGGATGATGTCCTTAACACCTCAGTCATGCTCCGAATGCCTCTGACATGGTTAGTAATACACACGGATTACAAGAAACATATTCTAAGGCAGGGTATATGACTGCTAGTTTGAGGAGCAGAGGAATGTGAAGGTAAATCTGTGCCTTAAATAAAAAGCTATTTTATATAATTTGTAAATGTGTGTATAAGTTTTGTCAGGGTCTTCCCTCCATCACTAAGTTCATATCAAAAAAATGACACGTTGGACTTGGAAGGATGCATATGAGCAGCGGAGTGAAAAGATGTTTGGAAATCACATGCTGTGAATGTCAGTATTTTGCCAGGGTGGATAACCATCTGATAAAGCTTAGTCCTTGTCTGTCCTTCTGATTCTTACTGTGCTTCTTCATTTGTGTCTGTGATAATCCACTTGCTTCTTCCTTCTTGTTTTTACATTTAAAGATAACTTTTTTACGAATCTGTGATTTCTATTTATTTATTTAAATTTGGGTAATCTTTACATTTTATACATTCTTTAAAATTAGCTTCAGAATATTAGTCAAAGAATAGCAAGTCAAAGGCAAACAGTTCAAGAGTGGTACACTATAACCCACATAATTTATGATTTACATTGTATCACTCATAATATGTTAAGGCCTATGCTTTTTCACAAAAAGTTGTTAATGCTCAATCTCATAACAATTCTTGTTTTAGGTCTGGTTTTAATTTTCTCTTCAGAGGCATATTTTCATATTTTCTGAAAAGGATTACAAATATTTCCATCAGAGCATGATTAAACATTTAAAATCTGTTCACTTTGTGGGGGTTACAAATACTTTATTTCACTGTTTATCACAGCACCTTTAAGAAATCATAGTCTGTACATAGAGAAGCTGTCTGATCTTTTCACATTATATTTTCACTTACTTAGTCATTTAATATTGAGAATATGTGGTTCTTGTCCTTTGGTTTCTCTATTTATTTATTTAGTTTTTAAATTTAGTAAGACTGTTTTGACAGCTTTGGGTTCTAAAAAATACCTTAATTTCTAAAAAGTCTATATCGATGAGAACATACATATCTAACACATACAGACACGCAGTCATTTTCCTTTTACAGCGCTAGCACTGAAGAAGATTGGGTAATAGCTATGCTTAAAAAAATATGCCAGTATATTTATATACTTAAGATTAGTTACAGTGAATAATCTGAGACTCCTCTCATAAAAATTCTAATGTTTCCTTCTTGTACTGTACATCATTACATCATTTATCATTAATTATTTAGATTATTTGTCTGTTACTATATTCTCTTATAAGTTTGGAGATAATAAATATAACTTTTAGGTGAAGATTTTTTTTCTGTGAAAACCATCTTTGTGCCTTTTTTGTTTGAGTTGGGGCCTTTTATTTTAAGTAAGAAAAAGCTTGTTAAAAATAAGCATACACAAATCATACAATTGGCTGAAAAATGGACATTCCATTCTGAGATGATTTTTTTGATGTCTTTTCAGATGAAAGCGATTGATCAAGAGTTTTTATATCTCACAGTGAAAGCCAGGAGAAACAAAAAACAGCCCTTCAGTGAGAATGAAATGTCAGCCACATTTGGCCCTGGGAGATTGTGGGGGCAAGAACAAAGGGCTATGGGTTTTTTTGATCCATTCCAGAAAGCTTAGTTAGTAATTGTCTTAAAAAAGTGGTCACAGAGTAGATGACATTTGATAAAGAATGATGCTATAAAGAGAAGTAGATGATGAGTAAAAGTGAGAAACAGTAACTCCAAGACTTGTCTAAGGACTTGTAATGGAACCGAATGACTGTCTAAAAATTATGCTCTTAATGAAATCTTGAATTTTTTATCAAGTTCATTTTAAGTAATAAACTGTAAAAACCTGTTCTCTATTCATTGTTTCATGCAGTATTTCTAAGGGATAATTTCTCACCATTTCTGGGAGTGGGTTGAAAGGAAGGATTAGAAGAGGAACAGAAGAACACAAATGTTACAGTTTTTGTGTTTGACCAGGTATCTTATTAAACGAGACAGTTGTGGATCATCTTTACTAGTGCATCTACAATAATTACTTAACAGAAAATGCTAACGGTGAGATTTCCAACAAGGAAAGGAAAGAAGAAAGGTTTAAATGACAAGGCGTGTTTATAAGAAGATTGACCTAATATTCTAATCAGCACTACTGCCCTGAGATAAAGATGAAAAAAAGGCACTTTAAAGAAGAGCTCAGCTTTGGAAAGAAAAGGAAAAAGCATTCTGCAGATTGCACTTAGGCTTTTACAGTCTGTCTTTTAATTTATACAGTTTGAGTTAAAGTTACAAGCATAAATAGGGCACATAACATACCTTTTACAGAACATATCTAAGTTCTCAGGAAGTCGGATTTAAGGCTTATGCAAAGATACACAGTAATCTTATATTTCTTGCTCTTCCTTTTAAAGGTAAATCAAAATGGCAAATGGATATTCTGGAAAAGAAAAGGAGTTCCAGTTCCTGAGCAATTCTGTCAGCTGAATTCAAAGCTGGTTGCAGAAACTTATACTACTGAATGTGTTGTCCCAGTGATATCAGTGGGATGCTCTACAAATATTTCAGGAGTATCATCCAGAACGCAATAGTAATGATGACAAGAGTTTGTCAAGCAAAAAGCGGTGGTGTGTTTGGTGTATTGAAAGTGCTCCAGTCAGTTATAAAGAAAAACCTTTGTGAGAGGAAAATGAGAAGAACGATGAAAACTTAGGAAAATATACAGGTGATTGTTACTCTCAACTTATATCAAGCTCAACACTACTTAATATAAGGTTATGAAATGTGAGGACTCCCAGGAGTTGCCTGTCCTTCAATTTTTCTATAAGAATACATGGGTCACAGGCTACAGTGTACTAATAAAGTCTTTCTAAAATTTCTCCAGTAGAAATTTATCTTCTTAAATGAACTTGTAATATTTCCATTGAATATAATGAAATTATTATTATATGTATTGAAATTCATCTGTAACTCTCTTCTCCGGTAGGGTTTGCTAGTATTATATTGTTGTTTGGAATAAACAACGAATCCTGAATTTCTCACTGCTGGCCCCAGTAATCTTTTTTGAATATATTAGTCATACATTTGATACATAAATGTTGCAGCTAAACACCTCTATCTAATTGATGTTCCCTTTTATGTTGGTATGTTTCTCTCAGAAATACTATCGGTCAGATTTATTGATTTCTTACATTGCAGTGCATGTAGATCCTGAAGAACTCCAGCCTGTGAAAAAATCCTACTAAAATGAATACAACCATCGTGATTAACAATCACTCTTGCTCTAAATACTTGTACAAGAAACAGCATATAGAGTAAAGCACAAAAAAAGTTCTACATTATCATATATTGAGAAGAAAATTCAAAATTTCATCATAAGAATTAACAAAAAAGAAAAAAACTTACAAGCAATGCACGTATACTAACACTTCAAACAGTATTTTTCTGAAATCTCTACTGCTTATTCCATCATTACTGTTACTTTTTTTTTTCAAGAATTAAAGCCAAACAAAACAATCTCCTTGATATCTAGAAAGAAAGATCTTCAATGAGAAGAAAGTGATAAACACAAAGCATATGAAGAATGGAGATTCTTAAAATTTATTTTGTTCAAAAAAGGCTATTCTGATCTTTTTATTTTGATTGAAGTTTATTTTGATTTCTAGAATTCTGTACAATTTTTGAGTTAATAACAGAAAAAGAAAATATAATGCCACATGGTGTGATATCACAGCAACAGGACAGCTCTGATGGAATTAAGCATACCCAAAGAAAGCTGATGTCTTTTCAAAGCCCAGGCTCCTGTGGCTTCCTTTTATTCCTTTTTTGGATTCCTGCTGACTTAGCCAGGAGAGGCAGGCTTTGATTCCACAAGAATGCAACCTGCTCCAGAGCAAACAGATGGGGCTGGAACTTCTCAGGGCAGACACGTACCTAGCTGCTGGTGCACTGGGTCTTCCCTGAATTTGGGCTGGCCATCAAAAGAAGGGCTGACCATACTTGGGGTCTACTTTTAATGGCAGACAGCTTTTGTCAGAATTGACTCTGAAGGTACAGTAGCACAAAGACACAACAGTAAATGTAGTAAACATAAAGAAGGCAAAATTTAGTCGGTGAGTGTGCAGATCAAATTACCAAAGCAGTAATGAACAGGCAAAACTATCTTATCCTGAACTGATCTGTCCTGTTCTGTGGGACGACATCATCAGAGACATTCATGCCCTTTCAAAACTGAGACAGTGTCTAGACTTTGGCACAGTAACAAGACAGTAATTCAAATGTCAAAATACAGAATGCTGCTCTTGTAATGCTGTTCAAATCAATTAGAAGATGTAGATCAATAATGTCAAATTAAATTGCTATGGGATTATTTACAGGCTTCTCTTTTCCTAGCAGTCACATGATTAAGGACTGTCACAAACTGTTCCAAGCATTAGCCACATCAAGTATATAATACAAATTCATTATTTGAAAATAAGTGTATTAAAATAATAGCTAAGCTTGGGTCCTGACAGCTGTGTAGCTAAAAAAAGGTATATTGTTCCCTCTGGTCCCAACTTACCCTCTTACTTATACTGTCCCAAAAACCTGGCTCTACCTTGGACACTTGGACAGTCTTTGATTTTCCCAAGGACTCCAGTGAAGCCAAGATTTTCACCTTTTTGTTATACTCTCAGAAATCTGGAAGAGATTGCTGTAACCTATCATCCCTCCTCATCCCTTCTCCTTTATGATGTCGTCCTATTTTTAATTTTTATTTAGGAGTGAGTACAAAAGAAGATGCGGAAGGACAATATCCAAGACATGAATTATAGTTTTGTAGGCGGACTTCTTAAAGGAAGAAATGTTGGAATCATTTTGCATGGATATTTATGATAAGGCTTGATCTTTGACAGTTTCCATATTTTTGGATCCAGAAATTCTCCTCAGAAGATTAAAACAAAACAAAACACAAACAAACAAACAAACAAATTGGACAAAACAAAATAAAGACATACTGAGAATTAAATAATTCAAAATAATTGATTTAGAAAATCTCAAGACTTTTGAACCATTTTGCAATCCACAACATTATTTTAGGTTTCCTTATTTAGATCCTTTGAGGTTAAAGCTAATGTTCAGTTCCGTTCAGTTCTCTTAAGCAGCATTTGTAGGAGACAGAAAAATGAATCAAATAAAATTGAACAGGAATGAATCAGAAGTACTTGAATTGAAGAGAACAAAATTCTATGAAAGATAAGTTTTGCAATTACAATTTATGAGGCAAAATTAGATTCCATTCAATCTTGTGCAGGTACCTCAGCACTTCAGCTGGTAGGTCCCTCATTCTGGTTCTGCTTTCTAGGGGTATTGCCTAGAGGAGACAAAAATTTGCCTCCAGAATCTCACTGGAATTCTTGAACGGTATGTTTTTTCCCTTGATTTGTTACTGTTTCTTGTTCAAGTGTCAGCTCTCATTGTGAATGCATTAAATAGAAAGTTGCTCTCCAATTCTGAAACTCATTGTATAATTAGCATAGAGACATGATTTTATTCATGCAATTACATTTCTACAGGTCCAAAATCTCCATAGTGCCATATGGTCTGGTGTACCAAACACTTAATGTAAAACACTATCCCCTGATATCCAGCCTTCTGGTTTCTTTCTAAGCAGTACGATAGCATTCTAAGTATTTCAAAAAGACTTCTGCTTCAGAGGCTGCTTTCTGAAGTTGCATGAAATTTTGTGTCTTTGATATCTCCCTTCTTGCTTCTTGTGTAAACACTTAAATGCTAACTCAACTGCTCTTTCCATAAAGCTTTCCAGCCTGAAAAAATACAGTGGATATCCCTCAGGGATTTTTAAAGGGTTTTTAAAGACATCTGTTTTATTTTCCTTCAGAGAGCCTTTGGCTGTAGTTAGGGATTTGGGACAGCTAAACACTTCGCTTAAGTACAAAATTGCAAATATTTACTGTCATAAACTCAAGAAAGATGTTCTAAACCCTGGAAACATTACCCAAATGATCATGACACTAGCCATTGATAATTGTATGTACCATCCAAAAATACTTAAAAACCTCTAGACTACACTGGACAGCTGATATGACAGAATTGTTGCATAAAAACAAAAACCAAAGAGATAGACGCTTCTCTCCTTTTTTATTGTCTCAACCGCAATGTCCAGACTACAGAACCTGATTCACTGAAACTTGATACACAATTTTGGTTTATGATTTGTGAAAAGCATGCTCATACTCTTTCCCTCCCATTTGCTCAATGCTCTTCCATTTCACAACCCTTTTTTTGGTTTTTGTAAACGTCATTTATTGATGTGTTCACCAAACTTGGAATAGACTGGATAATATTAAGCAGCATCTCTTAGAGCCGAAAGTGCTCTCTAGCGCTAATAAGCATGGTGGTTAGTAAACATGTAACACCAACCTCACACCACTGGGTGGACTGCTTCTCGTGACATCACTGCTTAGACAGTCAAACTGCAGAGAGCAATCAAGGGTGAGTACAACTGATGAAGGCTATGAAAACAGCAGGAAATTATTTTATCAAGCTAATATTTTCATTATTATTAGTAGCACTTCTGTTTTTATGATTTCTTTCCTCTCTGCTTTAACAAGGCCAGTTACTTCACTTCCCCTGTAGTTCTGGGACTCAAAACAAGTGAGGTGGAGGCAAATCAAGTAAAGGTCAGTCCTGCTAACCAGAGAGATGCCTCAGGTCATTCACTAGCATGACCGTAATTAAGCACTATTTCTTGGAGCTAGTTAAAGGTTAAATGAGTGGAAAGAAAGGGAACAAGTATACTAGAAAACAAGGAAACAGAAAGGAATGTAATCTTCTCTGAAGGTTAGAGGTGAGGTATGGCACAGTTAATTCTATATGTGCGCAGTCATGGGGATGGAGAGCCCTGGAAATGAGTACAAAAAGCTGTTCTGACTCCCCTGAAATAGGACACAGCTATTGTGATACAGAAAATACACTCATTCTACAAAAAAGTAACAAGTGTATTAATATATCGGTGTAACAGTTAATTAAACTTACTGGACAGTGCTAGGTGGAGAGAGGACATTTCTCTTAGCATGCTCAGTGGACAGTTTTCTGGATCTTTCATCAGCAGAGGAAAGACATACTGAATTAAATATGTGGATTTGCTAAAGCAACATCTAAAGGGGCTGAAGGTCGCTCCTCTGTACACACAAACAGAGTGTGTCAAATCTGTACACAAAACAGATGCAGCCTGTTTGGTATTAACTGAGTCTGGTATGTCTGGGCGCTTTGGGACTTGTGAAGTGGCAGCAGCTAAGATTCCCCACACACATCCACCCTCACAGAGTACCTGTATTTCTGCCTGCTTTAGGGGAAAAAAAAATACAAAGAAGGCAGGCTATTTTTTTTCTTGCTTCACTGAACATAAAAATACCTCAACTCAGTCAATGGCTTACGTGCATAATGTACCAGTTGTGCCTTCTTTTAACTAGTCTTGTGCTGCGTGCTAAAATTTTGTTGTGTAGACATTTGTTCTAAAGCATAAATAATTCAGAAGCATATTCCTAGTGGGCCCAGGAACATCTATTCATCATTTATTTAATCATCTAGATGTGCTAAGAAATCCACCTGGCTGCTATGCTCAAGTGCCCATGTCATGACTTCAGGCGAAAAATAAACAAACAAACAACCACAAGAAAGCTAAATCTATCTAAGGTACAGCAGTGCAAATCATCAGAGCCCATCCAAGCCAAATACCTCCATAATTTTTGTTTCCCTACCAGCAATATTAAATACACCTGAGATAAGTTGCAACTAAAGAGACGGAAAAAAAGAAAAAAAAAAAAAAAAAAAAAGAAAGAAAGAAAAAAAAGAAAAAAAGAATATGGCTGACAAAGTTTTCTGTTTTAGCTGAAGTGGCAGTGGAAAAGATTTTGCCTGTGGAAGGAAAGGAAGGAGAGCTACAGAGCTGCTGAGAGCAAAGGAGGTGGTATAGCTGGGCAAGGGCAAAACCAAGGGTCAAAGTGGAGTCAGAAGCTTTGGAGAGATCTCTTAAAACCAGAGCAGAGGCAAAGGAGTCTGAGGTGCTGCATAGCAAAGTTCATATTCACTCTGCTCCTAATGTCTGTGCTGCTCAATTTTTAGCCATTTCCCATTCCATCTCAATTATGTCCTGCATCTACTCCCCAGCCACTCCTTCCCCCTAGAAAGCATATACTGGCAACACACTTATTTTACTTTACTTTTTTGTTTTTACCCAGTGTACAGAAACATAAACACTGGCTTATAAACTGACATAAGGTTGGATGTTTTTTATATGTCATTAAATATGACTGATTATGAAACGACTATTTGTTAATACATGCTTAGCCAACTAGGTACTTAATCTTTATTAATTTATATCCATAACAAAAGAATACATGATTATTTAGTAACTGAAGGCTTATAAATACATTGACAAAGAATAAATAAAATTCAAGTTCTGTTTTAATCTTAGGTTCGTGTTAATGTTTACTGAAGGAGATAAACTTTGTTATATAATGACAGTACCACAGATCATATTCTCTGCATCTGAGCAATAACATTTCTGCTGTCATTATTTTTTATATTAATTTCTTGAAACCAGAACACATTAAAAAACCCTCACTGCACTTGAACTGTTAAAACTGTTGTTATCTTTTCTCAAGGAATCTAAAGGTTGAAAGAAGTCCTAGAAAAGAAATATGATCAACTTCATTTTAAGACAAAGCATTTAGGCACAGGAAGATGAAGAAAATTGTCAAAGGAAACTTCAACACCAATTTCTTGAGCTTTTACCAAATGGAGATTTTTTGGAGTGATAATTACATTGCAGCATAATATAAAGACTGTTCTACTCTGCAAGCAAGGTTCACTTAGAAGCTGTCATGTACTCACATCCTTAAGTGCAGCTCAGATTCAGTATCTGTTAATATGTGGTGTTTTTACTCAGAAATGGTCAAAACCACTGGTAAATAATTATTTAGCTATGTTCAATATGTGGTCATGAATACAGTGTTAAATGATGGATGTAAAGAGTTCTTTGACAGTCTTTAAAAAATCCTTGGAATTGATTAAGCCTCTTGATTACTGTATCAGTGGAGCAGAATAGTGTTGTTTTTTTTTTTTTGTCTGACATGAATGGATAAGTTGGTGTTTTTTTTCTTTTAACAAAAAAGCTTTTAGAGCCCATAATGCATAAATTATCAGTTACTTTCCGCATATTTTAATTTACTCATTATTTAAATGTAACAATTAAAAAAAATTAAGCTTCTAACTGATCCTCTTCAGATTTGCATAAATCTGTTAAATAAACCAACTGTCTCTTGGTTGAACTCATGACTTTAAAGTTTCTTCTTTTATCCTTCCCTTTTTAATTGTAACTTAAAAAAAAAGTTAAAAAGCAGAAGAAAAAAATACTCCAAAAGTCCAAACTCCTATATGATTCTTGATCACTTTAAGAGGTTACATGGTATTCATCTCCAATAATAAGAATATTCAAGAACTGTTTAAAATTAAATTCTAAGCTTTTTAAAGAAATTTCAGAGCCCAATGCTAGGTCTCTTTTCACCTCACTCCAAATGCAAGTGTCCTTCTCTCAACAATCCATGCATCGAGAGCCCTGGACATGAAATGAGTGAAAGAGAAAGAGAGAACCACACTGACCTTTTGTTCAGGACTGCCAGTATTAAATCCTGCATTAGTGGCAGGTTTAAGTTTCAATATTTCATGAGCTATCTGACTTTGAAGGGATGCTTTATCACATTAGGAAGTGGAGATTCTTCCCTTCCCGCCTCTGCAATGAGAGATGGCAATCCTTCCTAAATATGGCAGGCGAGAAGATATTGGATCATAAAATCATGACACTGGAAAGCAATCTTAAGTACTAGAGGCCTGCACAATTTGTTGTTTATAACTTCTCTACCTCTGCTACTGCACAGTTAAATTTAAGGCCTGGTTTTTGTTTTGAGCAAATAAGGAGCTGTAAGATTTAGAAAATTGTTATTGCTGTTCTGTTGAAACATGAAACAGAAGATTATATCCAATGGAAATATACAGGTTTCTTTTGCATTTATGTAGTTCTATATTTCCACTTTGGAATAATGATGATTTAATGTATGTTTCAAGGTGTATGGGAACACACACATGCATGCACATGCACATGTCTGTAAATGATATGCCTCCAGCTACTAGCAGTCAAGCCATATACTTCAAAAGAGATTCAGATATGAAAGACCTACATTTCAAGCTTGAACCTCATTGAACAGCATTTAAAAGATAGTAAGTTTTCATATTTTATACTAACAAGTTAAAAAAGAAAAGTCGCCAAAGATTGGATGGGGAAGTAAATGCAGTAGCAAGAAAAGAGATGAGAGATAAGCAGAAACAGAGAGCAGAGGGAACCAAAACATCCTTTTGCTTGTTAACTGGAATTTGCTCTGAAAACCCAAGAGATATCAAACATGGAGCACTTTCATTTTTCCAGCAGCGCTGTCTTCCAGTTAATAACCACACTTGTGTTTACAAGACAACTGCTTTTACAAAACTGAAGATCATCAGATGGGAACACTAACAACTTCAATTTTAAAGTCCACTTCTGATCTAACAAGAAGTGCAGGATACTTCATTACAGAGGATATTCTACCCAAATACGAAACACACATGAAAGCATGAGCACTTAAGTGCTCTTGTGGCCACAGCTATCATTTGATATTGAAACTGCAGCATGACAGTAATTGTCGTAAATAAATATATATTACAATAAGTTGAAAAAATGCATATACAATTTTGCAATATTTATGTGATCAAATCTACACATAAGCTACACAGTATGAGAAACGTGAACCTTTGCATATACTCCAACAGAAAAATTTAAAAGATTAAATTATTTTGTTGCTATGCTGTACATGTTTGACTGTGCAGACATATCCACACATTTGTTTATGTGTACAGATATTGTATTAAAAGACTGTTACACATATAAAATATTTTAGAGAATAATTTCTGTAGACAGGTTTAGATATTCATTCTTATTCAGAATGATAAGCAGGCAGGCTGAATATATTTGAAAATGTAGTAAATCGAGTTTCAGTCTTGCTAACACTGATACACATTCATTTAGATAAATCTGATGAGAATTTTACCCACCCAATATATCTTTAAAGACTAATCAAGTGAATCTCTTTAATAGCATCAAGCCTCATTTGGAAAGTTCACAATCCATAATTAGCTGCTTCTTTGAAAATGGTTGCTAAAAATGTAATTTTAGAACAGATTACAGTTCAAATCTTACATGTGCATTAAATAATTGATTTGCCCAAACACCCCAGTTTTAGACATTACTTGCAAATGATAATTACATGTCACATGATTTATTTGGTTTGATATGAACACTAAATATAAAATGGTAGTCTGACCTTTAAGAAAAACTGTATCCAATAACAAAATAAATAAAAGGTTTAAAGATTGAGTCACTAATCTTAATAAAAGGGAAGAAAGAAAACAAAATCCCTTGCAGACACATTCTGTCATTCCCTTTCAACTATTTTTTAGGTTTATTTCTACTACATTTAATTTTATTTCATTATAGGCAGGAAGGCTAATTTTTTTAACCAACCATTTTGATTCTGTTCATTTATTTTCTCACACTTTGACCATTTTTCTTACTCTGATTCATTTTGTAACCAAATTCTTTTAAATTTAATTTGTTTCATTGAGCTAAGATTTTCCAATTTCTGAAATGTAAGAGATACTAAATAAAGTTACTTTAGGTCCAAAGGTCTTGCAGAATACTCAGATTTCAATAGTAATATGTGAATAACATATATTTTTTTCTCTTGTGGAAACAAGGTGAATTGGATTATTCCATGAAATTTTACATTTTCTAACAATATTGATTTTTTCAAAATCTTGCTTCACTGAGTGTCATTTTCCCCTATGCTCCAGAGAACAACTGTGAAAATTTTATGGGAAAGCAAATCAAAACACTTCTTTAACCAGAAAATTCTCATAAAGAAAATATCAGAATGAGATTGAAGTTTCGAATGAACAAATTTCAGGGTTTTACTTATTTTCTTCTTAGTTGGACGTGAGTAATGACATAGAGATAGAGAATTTATTATTCCTAGATTCCTGTCTTACCTGGATAAGTTGTCCCGTGATTATTTTTTTATGTTGGCTATGTTATATTATACGACACATTAATATTTCAATATGTCACCATCTCCATTCAGAGGAAGGGAGAAGAAGCGCCCTCATTTCTCTTCTCCTTTTCTGCAGATTGGCTTGATATTTTAGCAATGAGGACATTAACTTTGCTTTTGACTGACTGCAAAAGGCTCTAGGTAAACACACATAATAGTCAGTCAGACAGAAAAATAAACACTGTGGGCAACAAACTAATGGGCAGAACAAAAGGAAAAATTGTGAGTTAGCCACAGCTCTGGCCATTTGCTTGCTATGTGTATTGGTATCTAAAATGCCCCCTCCAAAAAAGGTGTCAAAATTTAAAATTTTTTTTTAAATTAAGAACATGACTTAGTAAGTTTAACAAATTTAGAGAAACGATTCACATGAAAAGGATGTAACACCAAATGCTGCAAACTACTAGGGAACGATAGTGTTAAAAGAGAGAAGTTATTCCCCACTGTATCAAGGATGTGATTTCATTCTGAAGTCTAATATGCAGAGCAAGTTAGAAGGAAAGAAAGCCTGAGTAATAACAAAAAGAAGGTGCTAATACAGCTGGTAATATGCTGGGGATCTACTACAAATCTTGGAACAGGAATCAGCTGAACAAGGCTTACTGGTTCTTTCCAACACATCATAGTAGTGTTAATTAAGAAAATGCATTTTCAGGTTGTGTAACTACAGAACCAGTCTTAAGATAAATAGGCAACTTATTTATTCAGCTCTCTGTATTTGCAAATTATTTCATGAACCTTACTATTGGAGTTAGATGAATATGAATTGATATACGTTGCATTCTTGTGACTTTATAAACATGGCATATGTTCAAAACATGTTTCTTTCAGGGCAGCAGACCCCAGTATGGGGATGACTGACTTACAGTTATTTACTAAATCTATTAGAAAGGGATTTTTCTTGCCTTAATACTGAAGTACACAACTCCCATTTCCTTGACAAACAGTCTCTGATACTTCAAAAAATTTAGAACTGCCTGACTCATTCTCCACTTGTTAAAAGAGATTTAACTACAGAGGCATCTGCCGGAAGACAAAATAAAGGATAAAATCTATCCAGCAAGTTCTTGTTACTCATCAGTGGCAACTTGATATTAAGAGCAAACAAACAAAAACAAACAAAAAAGAAACAGAAAAACAATCTAGTTGAAAAGGCCTGGTTTAGAACATGAAGGTGAGGGGTAAAACAGACAGGGGTGAGACCGTTGGATAGGAAATAAAAAATAATAATAAAATAGCATATATCATCAAGGAATATCCAGAGAATGCAAATGAAAACAATCACCTTCAAAGATAAAGGATATGGAACAAGTGGTCATACTGCTGAATAGATTACAAAACTGAACAAGCTTCCAGAAGGTGATGCTATATCAAACAAATAAATAAGGACTTCTGTCTGTGGAAAACAGAGAACAATGCATGGAGTTTACTACAGAAGATTCTAAGAGATTGGTCAGTCATGAGTACTGTGTTCAGCTTGGGGAATCCCAGCCAGTGCATAAAGGCAACTTTTCTGCACTTGTGGTCTAGCTGACACAAAGAGCAATGATGAGCTATATAGGAGCTACGAATCACCTCCCAGTTCTGTTCACCAGTTAATATTCACCTCAGAGGGCAGTAGTATCCCACCAGCGTGCTAATGTACACCAGAAATTTTTTACTTCCCCATTCAGACAGCAGTGCCCCATCCTTCACCCATACTCTGCTTCTGAAATATTCCCTGTGCAAGAGGCAGGGAGTCAGTTCCGTCAGCTATGTAAGTGACCATTTTTCCATCAGGACAGTGCTTTGAGTTTGCTCTTTTCTGTCCCAGTAATGCTACCTGAAGGCAGCTCATATGGCAGCATATGTCTAAAAGGTACCTGCTGAGCTTCTTAACAGACTGTTAAGGACTGCTTAGCAGTCAAGGTCTGTTGCTAATAGTTACGATAGGTAGCAGACTCTCACTTTGGCCTGCCACTTAGAGAAGGGAGAAGAAAAGCAGGTGACATTGAAAAAGGATGCTTGCTGGTGCAGAACAAAAAAAAAAAAAAGAACCACTGTTCTTGTATGTGAAGAGACAGACTGATTTTAGAGGGGAAATCTGTGAAGGAGTCTTGTCCCAGCTGCTGAAACAGGTACACCAATCTCCAGAGGCAGTTTTGCTGAAAAATAAAAGACAAATGATTGCTTAGGGACAAAATTTCATGAGTTTGTCTTACATATATCTGCATAACAGTGTTAGCTGTTACCATTCTTGTTTAAGTATTTTTTTGTCATATGTCTCTGGAAATGTATTCCTTATTCATTATCTGAATGCAATATAGTGAAATCTTGAAACTACAAAACAAAGCAGTAGGGGAATTGTGTCTCTTATATTTAAAGTCAGAAATGCCCTACTAATTTACTAATGAAGTCTTATTAAATTGAAGAATAAGTGAAAAGAGCTGGGAGTCAGTGATATTTTGCATATAATACCAAAGGCCTTTGTAGTTAATACTTTTAGTTTGTTCTAACTTCTCCTTTATCCCTGCTGTCATCAACATGCATTCTAAAAGATGGCATGGGATTTATTCTCTTTGTTTCCATGGCAACAATAAGACTGATTCCTCAGATATGGAAATCTCCATTTATTCTGAAAAGTGTTTCTTGGCAAAACTGTCTTGGATCCAGCAATTGAAGGTAGAGGAATTTAATCTTTACGTATATTTCATATTACAAATTTCTTTTTATATGTATTCAAGGACAAAGACATTTTGTGTGCTTCCTGGGCTACCAATCATATCAGTTGAGGTTTTTATTGTGTTTCAATTTATATCTAGAATTAGAATACAACTATTTTGCTGGCCTTTGGACTAGTACAACCACATTTTTGGCTGTGCAGCTTGTGGCATTTCTGTTTCCAGTTAAATGAATGCAAATTATATTATGTAGTTCAACAGAGGAAAGCAAGAGCACATCTGCTATTTAGCGTATTTGATCATTTTAGTTGAATGATGATAGAATTTGCAGGGAATTATTTATCTGGTTTTGTGGATTCATTTTCCAATCAATTATTCAAAAAGTTACAGATGATATTTTTGTTGTGTTTATGTTGAGTTCTGTTTTATTTTACAAAGCTCTTAATTAATCTTGCCAATCAATAAATTAAAAAACAAAAAAGCAACGCCCTTCGCCTTGCCTGCTAAGACATCTATTTTATTTATAATTCCTTCTTATCCTTGATTAAAATTAAAATCAGGTAGATTTGCCTGCAAGCCTGGGGGAAACCAAATACCTGAGTAGAAGTGAAATTGGGACAGGAACAAATGCTTCTAGATTAGTGAATGTGATGAGATAAATGACAGAGGTGAAGAGAGAAGTTCTGTGACACTGTTCTGTGTTTCCTATAGGCAGTACCTCCAGCTTTTTCTTTTTTTACTCTGTACCCTTTTAACTTCTGACACAACAGTAGGTCAAGCTATGAAATGCCACTCATTTACATTGGGGTAGAACATTTAAAAGACCTGCTAAAGGAGCTTAACACACTATAATTAACTCATACACAAAAATAATGTACCACAAATGTTTTTTAAAATTTTACTCTATTAATGATACTCAGCATGCATTAACATTTTCCCCACGTTTAATGTGTCATACATCAGTAGATAGATAAACACTCAGATTGCCATCAGTTTTATACCACTTTGAGAAATCAAGTTGAAAACTGCCATGAATTACAGCCTCAGCAACACAGCACTCTGAGCATCTCTACCATAGGGCTCTGTCAGAAATGACCAATGAGAGATGTAATGTATTGAGATGAACACAAACTCTTTCTACCACAAAGAACCTCCAAGCGCCATGAATTAGGGAGGCTGCTTATGTGCTTATATTGGGTGTTGAAACAAAAACTTCTAGGGATTAAACAGAGAGTGGTTTTTCTCATGCTCATTCATATTGTATGATGAAGCTATGATAAAAGCCCTCTAATCAGAGAGAGAGAGAGGCCATGTATTTTCAGACTAAGATACAGAGGGAGAGAAGCTATTGCATTGAAAATAGTAATAATATAATAAAAAATAAAAGCTATGCACTAACAGTTTAAGGAGGAGAAAGACATTCAAAGACATTTTCCCCATTCTCCCTTCCACTCAGCCCTGGTGAGACCACAGTGTCTCAAGGTGTTCAGTTCTGTGCTTCTCGGTCCAAGAGAGATGGGGAACTACTGGAGAGAGTCCAGCAGAAGGCAACAAAGATTATGAGGAGTCTGAAGCATCTCCTTTATGATGAAAGGTTTTGAGATCTGTGACTGTTCAGATTGGAGAAGGCTGAGAGGAGACCTTATCAATGTTTATCTAAAATGCTGGAATCAAGAAGATAGAGACAGAATTTTTTTCAGTAGTGTCCAGCAACAGAACAAGACACAAGAAGTGTGGAACACAGGAGGTTCCATCTGAACATGTGGAAATTTTTTTTTTTAACTTTGATGGTGACAGCATTGGAACAGGCTGCCCAGAGAGGTTGTGGAGTTTCCTTCCCTGGAGATACTCAAAATTCACCTGGGTGCTTTTCTGTGCAACCTACTGCAGAGAACCTGCTGTAGCAGGAGGATTGGACTAGATGATCTCTAGAGGTCCCTTCCAACATCTAAGATTCTGCGATTCTGTGAAAGTTGGGAAAAGTCAGTACTGGGAATGTTACTATCACAAATACTTGATAATAGAATGTAGGTTCTGACTCAGCAATTATTACATTCTCATAATATTCCCAGATTTATAAAAACTACTAAATACAAAGCTTCTAAAGAAAAGACAAAATTTAGCATGGATTTTGTTTTAATTTTGATAGCCTTTTCATGATGCATTCTTTTAGAGGAGGGGAAATTGGTTTACTCTTCTTTGAATAGTGTGTTGATATTGACTCTGTAGATAGCATAAGAAGTTCTGAGTTCATTCACATGTGTTTTGGTGACACTGGATGTCCGTATCTTCTATAGTTCCCTTAAATTGTGTAAAATCCATGGTATGCATAGAAGACATTTTGTTCTTGTTTTTCAGGCATTTCTTCAAAACTTCTTACAGAATACTGCCCACTAATCTTCAATTTACTGAGGAATCTCAAACTGGAACAGTTAGACAGTTGTTTCTTTGTAAACCCATAATATTAACCAACAGGAAAAGTCAATCATTACTAATATAACTAAAAAAATAATAATAAAGAGGAATGAAAATTAAGCTAAAAATTGAAAATTATTACAAGTTATATATGTCATTTCGAAAGGATTTCATAAGTAATATATGCAACAATTATTTTACTTAATGCTTGAAACTTTTTATTTTATAAACATACATAAACAACATTCCATTGTATGATTATCATTGTTCAGGTAAGGTTAATTTTGCTGCATACAGTGTAAGCACTACACACAAAAAGTATAAGACAGACATACATTTCAGTTTCTTTTCGGTTGAATTTATGGGATGTATAAAAAGCTGAAAACATAAGTTTAATTTAAATTCCTTGTCCTTGAAAGTGTTTAAAATCAGTATATATATCACTGTGAATAGAAGCTAACTTTGCCTATATTCAGTCTTGCATTTTTTTAGACAGGATGTTCTTTTAAAAAAAATAAAATTGATTATGTACAACTATTCTCCAGTTTAAGTGACTGACCTTCTTCATAGTTCATTAATGTAGAATTTTTTATTGTCTTTTGAACTGAACACATTTATGCTGTAACCCAAAGCGATAACAATTTTCACGGCCTATGATACTGAAGAGGTCAGAGTAGATTAGCTAAAGGACACTTTTGGCCTTAAAAATCTCTAATGTAGTAGGGTTTTTTTGTTGGAAATGTCATAACAGTACTGTCTGACTGCATGTTATTAAATTAAATTATACAACTATTGAAAGCTAATTTGCTTCTAAAATGTACAACTAAATTAAAAAAAAAATTGCATTTAAAAATATGAGGCAAATTTTGAGCCTTTTATATTCTTTCCTATTTTTTTTACCTAACATCTGCAATGACTGTTTTCCTTGCAGATATATGCTAAGGATTGAGTGAATCAATGAGTGCACTTTCTTCACTGAATTACTTACTAGTTTTCAAAAACAGCTACAGCAACAACTGATTAATATCTTTTGTTTCAAGTTCGTATGCAGCTATTTATTTCTTTAATTAGAAGGTTAACACTAGAAAAAAAATATAGCCACACTTCCCACCTGATTCAAAAGTGCTAAAATATATGGTAATCCTGAACTCTTAGGAAAAAAATGGCCAAAACAAAAGTTTCATCTCCATCATAATGCAATTTTTAACTACTTGAATAAAAGACAAGTAGTATTAAATATGACCACAGTGGTTTTCATTGTCCCAAGCCCCACAGGTGTGCATTAAAGGATGAAAAGGCAAGGACATATCTTGAAAAAAAAAAAACCAAAAGCCCACAATAATCTGCACAGTAGCATTCATTCCTTAGAGCTATGACTTTGCTTTCAGTCCTACTTTGCATACATATCTTTTATTTGTGATTATATTTCTGATTTCACTCAAACACTGGACCAACTTCGCAGCAAATCACACAGCTGCACATTGCAGTAGGCAGCAAGGCTCACATTCTAAGGCCTCCTCGAGGTTACATGTACATGTTATATATATATGTATACATATACGTATATATATATGTACATGTTGTATATATATATATATTAATATTTAATTCTCATGAGGAGTCTGGGAACAGAAAACAAAGTAGTAACATATTACAACACAGAGAGTGAACATTTATGGGAAACAGATAGTTTTTAAGATATTTTTCCTTTAAAGGGAAGTGGCAAGATCTGCTACTCAGATCAAGTACAACAAACCAGATGTGAAAGGAGAACAGATGTTTGGATTGTTGTTTTTTTTTTTCACTGGCAGGATCAACCAGCAAGGCAATTTTGCTTCATTTCATCATCCTGACATAAATCCCAGTAGTGCAAAATACACAGATAGTTATGTAAATGTATGTAACGTATCGTGTCACATGTGATACAGATACATACCTTGATGTACATAGAATACAGATATTTGGCTAGCCTCTGTGTGGGCATGCTTATTCTGCAGCTGTGACTAGCTTTCCATTGGTCAAATTTACATTTTTGAGCTGCAAATTCAGTGATTCTATGACCGAAGACAGTAACAAAAGTACAGGTTCTGAATTAGGCAAGATTAGACACTTTCCACTACACACACACACACACACACACACACAAAAAAAAAAAAGGCAATGAAATATTTTAGAAATATAGTCATTCTTGTTTTCTCCTATATTCAAAACAACATAAAGTGTTCAATTTTAATTCTTTAGTACTCCTCATAAGGCAGAA
The DNA here is from genome assembly GCF_951394365.1 of Tetrao urogallus. Taxonomy (NCBI): domain Eukaryota; kingdom Metazoa; phylum Chordata; class Aves; order Galliformes; family Phasianidae; genus Tetrao; species Tetrao urogallus. The sequence goes on along the minus strand of NC_136815.1, from coordinate 76,152,223 downwards.
AACATGGGATAAAGACTAAACAAAAACTGAGGTGCATTGTTCCACTTGTACTGCCCTCGCAGTTTGGAGTTTCTTTTGTTTCTATTTTTCTAAAAATTAGATTTATGAATTTGAGTTGGAAAATTCCTATTTTTTTTAATTAAAGCTCAGACTCTCATAGGTATGGTATTTAAACTACTGAGTGAGAAAACAAAAAAAAGCAATATATGCATGCAAAACAAAACAGCAAAAAAAGCCAACCTGCAGATAATGACATTTTGATTCCGTAAGAAAACGTAGTCATTTTCTCCTGAAGTTCTTAACACACTATCAACAAAGAAAACATAATTGCCTCATGCACTATGACAAGAAATATCAATCTTCAAAGTATTAGTGAAACGTAATTATTTTTTGAATGTGTTTTGCTTGCATTTGATTTGATAGATTTTGAAATCTTATATTGTTGTGACTGTGACATTATTGCCATGTGGCTATTCTTTTATCCTAATACTTATTATAAGCACTAATAGTTTTTATTTCAGTTTTTCTGTACTCAAATACCTGCAGATGTCTGAGGTAAGGCTATGACCTGGCTGAAGTCATAGGGCAACCTTTGAATCCATTCTGCCAAGCAGTATAATGAAACATGAATATTTGACATATTTTCTATTCTAATCCAAACCACTTCACATGTCTGAATTGCCAGCATTAAAAAATAAAAAATATCTTCAGCCCATCACTCCCATTGTGTCTAACCTGTGTGCTGGAGAATTAATTGAAATCTTCTGTTAGCAAATTCTTAATTTATATATGTCTGCCTCCAATACTTCTGTGCTATCCAGTTTCATGCTTCTATATAGGATCTCCCTCAAGAAAAAAATTCAAGTTCAAATGGTCCTTATGATGCTTTAGCTTTCTGGATCAGTTAAATATTTCACAAACATTCCACTAAGTGATGGCATTTTCTACCTTCTTCATTCTATCTGTATATATATATATATATTTTTTTTTTTTTGGAGTCCATCTTTACCAAAGCAGTGGCTTTGTTTCTCAGATTTACAATGATGTGAGCATTTTAGTTCTAAAGTTTTTGGTTCTATTAGCTCTAGTTTGATTTTTTGGAAATATACATTTGCAATGTGAGATAGAGTTTTCTAGGTGAACATGATTACCTCCTCAGTGGCACTCCAAAGTGCCATTTGATTTTATTTGATTTCATCAGTGCTACACATTCAGCTTTCTGCTACTCCTGCACTGATAAGAAAACCCCAAAAGGAAGTTTCCTATGGAAACCATAAGAATTTAAGATCACGCACATGAACTGTTATGTTGCAAAAGCTATCTATCAAGTCATACATAACTTGCACTTTAGCTGCCCTCTCTCAAACACCGTTCTTAATTCCCAGGATCCTCTGGGGCGTAACTTATGGCTTTTCAGTTGAAGCACATTAATGTGTGGTCATTTTTTCCCTAAACCCAGTAAGTTGTTCTTTCTTATTCTTAGTATGGCATTTCACCTTTGAAACAGTACATGTTGCAAAGAGATTGAGAAGTACAGGTTTTTGTGTTTCAGCTGCAGCCAACAAACTGCTCATTTTTGATTCTGTAGAGCACAATAGATAAAAAAGATTATATACCACATTTTCATTTGTTCCCCTTGGGGTAACCACCATCTTTGCCCTTGAAGCAAAGAAGGCAAATGGTAACTGCATTGCATGAGGCAAAATGCTGCCAGTAGTCAAGGGAGGTGATCTTTCCCCTCTCCTTAGCATTGGTGAAGCCACATATGGAGTAGTGGACCATACCCAACTCTAGGCTTCCCAGAACAAGAGAGACATGGGCATACTGGAGATGGTCCAGCAAAAGGGCATGAAGAAGATTAAGCTTCCTCTCTTTTGTGAGGAAAGGCAGAAAGAGCAGTCCCATTCAGACTGGAGAAGGAAAAGCTCAGGATGTTCTCATCAGTGTTTGTAAATGCCAGAAAAGAGGGTGCCAATGCCAAGACAAGAAGCAATGGGCACAAACTGGAACACAGGACATTCCACCTGAACATAAGGAAACATTTTACTGCGCAGTTGACAGAGCATTGGCACAGGCTACCCAGAAAGACTGTGGATTCTTGCCTTGGAGATGATCTTCAGCAGCACCTGGACATGATTCAGAGCAGCCTGCTCTGTGTGTTCCTGCTTGAGCAGAAATTGGAGCAGATGGATCCAGAGGCTCCTTTCAACCTCAGCTAAGATGTGATTCCATTATTCTTAAAAGTTTCATTGTACAAAATGTTGTCTCATTAAATATTTTATTATATGTTAACATCAATTACATTTGTTCTACTGGTGTTACTTGGTCCTATGCTTCTTAATCCTGACTTAAACTATTGTAGTCATTAGAGTCATTTGAGATTTGATGATGAGAAATAAAGGCCAAGATATGCTTTTTCCTTTGGTAATAAATTTGTGCTTAAAACACCTACAAAACAAAACAATATAAATTTTGCATTAATTTTCTAAAAATTATATATACTCTTTTTTTTTCTACAGCGCTGAAAACTACATAAAATGCCTAGTAAAATCAAATGTAAGAAGTCTTTTCTCCAACTCAGAGATAAAGATAATTGAGAAAAGTGGAATTTATGAAAGTCCGACAGGAAAGATTGCAGTTAATTAAACTATACAAGTTTACAACTTTAGCCATATAACCCAACTTTTTAAACTTAAAAATATGGTTTTGTGTCTCAATCTAGACTGAGATACTTAATAAGTTTATAAACTTCTCACAGAATGTGTCAGGCTGCCTGGCTCTCCAAGTATTGTTTAACAAGGCTATTATCTTTTGTCTGTTTGTAATGATAACTAGATGTTATCATTATGGGCAAGAGTTGTAAACTACCTGGACATACTCTTTATATAAGACTAGAGCAACACACTAAATTTCATATGGAAACACACCTGTGCATGTGTGTGCTAATCTCCTTCAATAAACAGCTGAAATGTTTTATACAACATTTCTCCTGTACATTACATAGGAATAGGACTAGTTCAGTAGCAGTTTCAGAAGAGAAAAAGCAAGGCAGAAAAGCTTATTGAGTTGTCTGCAAACCTAAGTATGCTGGGGGGAGGGGGCAGTCTCCACCCATTCTTATCTCCTGTAAAAAAAAAAGGTGGAGATGACAGACTATCTCAGCTGTGAATTAATAACAGAGGTAGCAAGTATGCATATATCCCATTTAATTCATCATCTTCTTTGAAACAGAATATAATTCAGGAGGATGGATGTCCTGTCCTAGTACAAAGAAATATCATTTACAAAGCTTCTTACGTATCCTATCTCAAGGAACAGGGCTGTTGTAAGGAGAGGCCTACCATTGATTAAGCTTTAGAATATGTACAAGGACAAATGCACTTCATATAAAATCCAGAGTCTTGTATAGTTTAGCTAGTGCTCAATGCAGACAATTTTTAAAAATTTCATTTAACTACACAATCATTCCTTAAAGTGAGGGGAAAAAAAAGAGAGAGAGAAAAGAGAGAGAGAAAGACAAAATGAAAGGAAGGAAGGAGGAAAAGAAGGAAGGAAAGAGAGAAGGAAGGAAGAAAGAGAGGGAGGGAGGAAGAGTGGAAGAAAGAAGGAAAGAAGTAAGGAAAGTAAGTAAGTAAGGAAGGAAGATAAAGGAGGAAGGGAGGGGGTTCTGCTTGGACAACTTTTAGTTCAGTTTTCTTTTATTTTCTCAGTCTACACATCAACTTTTCTCAAAGTATTATTTTATACGTTTATTAAAAGGATGGAAACGTTTTAAAACCAGGGGCACCTTGTTGAGAAATCAAATAATAATTAAAAATACAACGAAACAAAACACCACTAGGAAACAAGCATAATAATATTTAAACTTTTTCTACATCAAGAAGTGCCACAGTTCTACAAAATAAACTAAATAGTTCCAGATCTCCGGACACTGGGTTCAATCAAAATTCCTTCTTGACTAAACATAACAGAAGCCAATAAATTAATATAAAAGCTAAAATTGGACACCTATCAAAGTTATGTTCAATGAATTCACAGTTCCAGTGGATGAGACAAATTTCAACTGAACTAGTGTTTGTATATATATAGCAAAGTGATTCTAATGCAGAAGATCAGCAAAATAAGCTGAAGAAGATGCTTACTAAATACTATGGATTAAGTTGAATGGCACAATAGTAAAGCTTAGTTGTAAAATTTGCCATTGATACTATTACTGCAAACATATAAAAGAAATGAGACAATGCTTTAGGAAAACACTGCCTGTACCTACACTTACAAACTAAATATACCAAGATTTTTTCTATATGCAGTAGCTCAGTGAAAGACCTCTGGTCAGTGTTTTGGCCTACGTAACCCCAGAAAAGCCTTAGGCACATACAGGGAATAATTACATGCTTGCAGGTACTTTGCATGACACACCTTTGCCATTTGAGCAAGGGCCTTAGAGAGTTCTTGTCTCTTTAAGGATGTGAAGCAAAGCCTTGAGGCAAACATACAAAACCCTTGAGTTCGCATGGGCGCCACCTTTGTGCAAAAAGATGAAGGAGGATTAATTTGAATTTTCTGTCCCACATTTCTATATAGTTATGTGGAGAGACACTAAAATGGGAGTGCTGTCATTTGGTTTGGGTGTAATTTTGCAGGATGATGTTAAATAGTTCACCTTATAGGCTCAAAGTAAGCTCACTGAGGAAAATTCAGGACTTCACATGAGGGATAGTTTATGAAAGTTTTATTTCTATGGACAAGGCTGTTTCTCTCAGACTGCAATCCTATACTTTAGCAGTTTAAGATTGATACAAGAACATTCTTTCACCTTAGCTCCAAGTTACTCCAGGTTATTCTGCTGCATTTTCTAACACAACCAACTTGCTTTTCTTTTCAGTGATTTGACTGCTATCAATGTTTACTCTTACAAAATAGTTTTTCCTCTCCCCAGTTCATATAAAGTTCATATGACTATTAGCAGTGGCTAGGATTCAGGCAGTTACCATTCATAACATTCAAAGAGCTAAGCCACAGCGGCTCAGGCAAAAATATACTGCCCACTCAAAAGCTGCTGTCATGGCTAAAATGAGCTAAAATCAGTTGAAATAGACAGAAATCCTGAGATCTCATATTGCTAGAGCAACTTGAAGTCTGTGGTCATTTACCATTAAAGGCAAAATCGTATTTATTAAGCTAAAAATATGCTTAGTATTAGCTGGGAGAAAGGAAAAAGATACAACTGATCTTTCTAAATAGCATTTCTCTGATCTGTATTTTCTTCCATATTACTCCCTCTATCTTCACCTTGCATAGACTTTTACATCTCTGTGCTCTTTGGGCAGACATCGGACTCAAGACAATCCTTGAGAATGTAAAGGAATGGTATTTTAGGGAGTCACTGGCTAACATCTGCATTCTTGGGTAGATCATTTTGTAGTAATTTAAAGCAAACTGTGATTGTGTGTGTGTTGTTGTGTCCTCAGCATGAATGGCATCAGTAGTCCCTATGCTGTTTCAAGGTTAGAGGCTCAAATCCTACAGTCTAGTACTCTGTCTGTGCTCAAATATGATTATTTATGAACGTTCTCACCTCTGCATCTTTGGGGTCTATTAGTGATCTAATGTTTAATCACATATAGGATGGAAAAGATAGGGTTAGGAAAGATAGCAGGAGGCAATCTAGTTGTTTCCTGTCCTAACTTTACAAGAGAGGATCCTGAAAGACGATCCTGAAAGACATTTTTCTCATCTCATCAGAGATCTTCAGCAGAAAAGATTATAAAACCTACTCTTCACCTTTCTATCACCTGTGCTGAGTACTTTTGAAATGCTTTCCAAAGTGAATATCCTAATTGCTCTGCATCTTACTATTTTTATCTTTCAACTATTAGCCCCCCAGAACTTAATGTATTTAAATGAATATATTCTGTCTGTTGGAAAAAATAAAAAGCACAACTTTTAGTGTTAGTAATATAGGAAAAGCTATCATACCGCTGTAAGTCTTAAATAACTCCCATAAATTAACAATGGTAGAGCACTGTTTTTGAAGATATAGATAAGAAAAGTGCTGCAATTCAGAGATTTTGAATGCTTAATTGCTTTGTATACAGCTATTTGAATGCATGTTAAAAAAATAGGTCAAGAAGTTAGATATTATAATATAAACTATTGTAAGTGGCTATTTTATACTCAATTTACCTCACATTAGCTATTTACTATGTACTTATATATAAGTCTTCACATTTAGAAAAAGAAATTACAAATGTAGATACAAAGCTGCACAGTACTTCACTTCTGAGAAAAGTACATTCAACCTGCATTTGCTTTAGCCACTGTGGGACACTGAGACACTTGTCAGAGCCCAAGAGGCTTACTGAGCCTCAGAGATTCATAGAATTTAAATGACTGGCTGCTCTGGGGGAAATCAAGTGTGTCGGAGACCCCCCAGGGTCTAACCATCTAATTAAAGGAAGCTTTCTTCTTGATCATCCTCATGTAAATATATAAGGAACTGTCAGACTAGAATCATTCTGTTTACACATCATCTGCCAGTCAGGAAGATCAATGATGAGAGCAAGCACTTTATGTTTATCTGCTGAATATGTTGCAGATCATCTAACAGATTTCTTTATGAGGAGTTGGATCTCAATACACAAGCTGGGAAGCCTAGAGCACTTCTGAATTCTCTTAAGATGCCGTTTTCAATGAGGAGATAGATGTTCAAGTTAAAAAGCTCTAGGATACTTCATTTTTTGACAGGATAGACTATTTTATTCAGCATGTAGAATCCAGTGCATTGTAGTTATGATACTTTTAAGAATCAGAAATACTACAAAAAGTGTTCCTTTATGCACAACCACACACTTAATAAAGGCTTTATCTTCAACTCTACATTTTAAACATCATCATCCAATGGACTAAATGAAAGCAAACCACTTCCCAGTGTAATAATGAGATATACCAAAATGATTTCCCAATAGCAGAATCTGTTCTAAAACAACAATACAGGAAAAAAACAGCAACAAAAAAAAACAACAAAAAACAACAACAACAACAAAAAAAAAAAATCAAAAAAACTTTCATTACTTTCATTTTATAAATCCCACTAATAGCACATAGAGTATTTATTTATATTTTGCCTACATTAAAAATAGTTCATTTAAACTGTTTGGAAAAGAAATAAAAGACTTTTCAGGTAGGTCTGGAAGATAATAGACCTAATATATGTATATCTTTTAAATGGTCATATTACAGTTCTTATTTGGGTGGACTCATTGTACATAAAGCTACAAATAGCTAATACATATTTCCTTTTTATTGCTTCCCTGAATGCCTTCCTATTTCATGTTATTATTTCAACTTTATTTTCAATATTATTATCATCATCCTACTTCAAGCTCATTCATGATACTCTTCCCTGCTTTTTATATTCCCTTTTTCATATAAACAGGAGTTTTTCTTTCTCAGAGAAGCCAAAAGTTTCTCAAAGGCATGGAAATCTAACAACAAGTGAGGCGTCTTTTGAAGAAGCTACAAAGGATTATATGAAGTATGAATGATACTAATTAGATGCTGTAACTTTTAAACAGTTTGAAAATTCAAGAACTTCTAAAGGCAAGATAATCTCCTTTCTTCCTAGTTTCCCTTTTAACCTTCAGTGATTACTCTTTATTCTCTGTCTGTAACCAAAGAAATAAATCCAGATGAAGATACACAGTATTTAGCATTTTTATTGGGAAGAACTGCCAGTTCTTTGATGTATGCTATTGTTAAATTCATTGCTTTGGTATTAGAAAATGTGATTCTTGCTCCAAGCCCCTTTTCCTGTTCTACATCTTGCTTTGTGTTGCAGAGAAGCTCAACTAAAACACAGAACTGTTTCTTTAGTGAGGAAATTTTCTTAGAGCATATGAGAACCTACATTAATATCATTTAGTAAAACAGGAATTACACATCTTTTTTTATATAAAAATAAAGGACATTTGGCAAGCAGGAATTACCTTACCTCCTCTTTTAAATGCCCATGTGTTTGAGGAGAGAATTCGATCAGAGGTGAAGGAATTATAAAGAATTAATACTTACATTTAAAATAATAATACATTAGATTAATGACATTCCATTATGTTATGCTACCTCATCAAGGCTTCTCTGTCCACATTCTGCCTTCTGTGATGCTTGCAAACTTGGCAATGCTTCTCTTGAGAGCTTCCTTATAGTTTGTGACTTAGTATTTAACTTTTGGTGCAGGTGCCCATGTTTTTACCACATTTAAGAGCAATAAGGACACATCCAATTTGAGCAACCTGATGTTGGAGAGATTGCTTATTCTTTCACAGCAGCTTCAGTTTGCTCTAGGTCATTCATAGCAGCTGCAACTTCTCAAAGCAATCTCTGTCCCTTGTAGTGAAATTTCTGGAAGAAAACCATCTGTTCAATTTTCTTCCACCTCCTACAATGCCTGTAGTTTCTCAATCCTGCAATTCCAACCTTTCATTTTTTAAAATTTGACCACAGTAATGCTGAACTTGAAGTCTTATGCGTATTTTTTTTTTCTGTGCAAAGCAAATCAGTGAAACAATTTCAACTCTTTTCTGTTTGCTGGTTTTCATTTGAATCATATGATATCACACAGGAAGGATTATGTTTTCCAACTCAAAGTTCATAGAAGATGACCACATACATCTAGCAATTTATAATGTAAAACATAATCCTTCTTGAAGTGCTGCAGATGGCCTTTGTAAGTCTGAAACGCAGGTGATGATCTCCCATACTATTCATTTCCCAACTCTTATCGCTAGTTTCCTGTCAATTATGCCTTTTGTGGTGAAATCTTGCTGCTGTGACACATTGAGCCAAATCATCAAATGGCTTAGGTTGGAGGGAAACTAAAAAACCATGTAGTTCTAACTGCTCTGCCATGGGCAGGGCTGCCAACCACTAAATTGCTGAGGGCCCCATCCAATCTGTCCTTGTGTGTCTTCAGGGATGAGGCATCCACAACCTCTCTGGACAAACTTAACTCTTCGTTAACCTCTTTTGACTGGTGATCTTCTTATACTACTTAAGTATCTGAGTGAGTTCAAGTATCGTGTTTTTATCTTTGGCCTTTCAGTTCTCATTAGCTGTGCTAAGGGAGACTTGTGACACCCACATTTTCCTAGCAGGCTCCTTGTGCATTAATAGTACTGTAGAAAGATTTACTTTTTCTAGTAGTTCCTCAAAGCACTGATCTGTGCTGAGTCCTATAAAATTACGATTAACCTTCCTTTCACACTTTCATTTTACTGTTGATTTTTTCTGATACCTCCATATGAATTTGGTCTTTTGTGCCCATGCTCACAGATTTGATTCAAACAAGCTTGATGTTACAACATGTGCTCTAAAAAGAACACATTTAATTACTATATCAAAGGCTTTTATTTATATTTTTAAATATCTTACAAAAGCTAACAACAATCACAGGCTTTTTATTCACTACTTCTTTTAGGGCCTACTTAGCAAGACTCGCTAGCCTGACTCCTGAATAAGGCTACGAGAGCCACAACTTCCACCCTTTTGTACATGCACCAGCAATGCTGAAAGGCACACTTGTTCATTCCACCACTTCATGAAGGGAAACATGGAGGGAAGGGAGGAAAAATGGACCATGCTTAAGAGATCTATTGCAACCTTATCTTTACAGAACCTGAGATTAGATTTCTATTTTAAAAAATTACAACAACTTTGCTATGAATGAAAATGAGGAATAATGAACATGGGTATGGAGCATGAAGCTTTTCATTGACAACTTCAACCTAACAGATTACAGCTTTTCCTCATCTACTTTTACAAGTCCCGGAGGATAAAAAAAATCAATTTTGAACTCACACAGTTGGCAATAGAAATAGAGGACACATGTCTACAGAGACCACTGTTTTGGGATCTCATTGTATAGGCAGAAGACAGAAGACAGCCTCTAACACAGAGAGAAATATAAACCACAGATGCAGAGGAAAACATGATTGCAGTGCACCCTCACCAACTTTCTGGCCAACATCAAACTAACTAGTGCAGTTGATACAATAGAAAGAAAAGATGACACCCAATGGCACCTGGAAATGCTCAAAAGGTGGGCCAAACAAGGTTCAGTAAGGACAAGTGCAAGGTGTTGCACTTGGATTGGGGTAATCCCAGATCTGAGTACAAACTGGGAGAATTAAAAGAGATTTCAGCTAAAAGAGAAGATCTTAAGGGGAAACCTTTCACTCACGCAGTGGTGAGGCACTGGAACAAGTTGTCCAGAGAAGTTGTGAATGCTCCATTCCTGGAGGCATTCAAGGCCAGGTCTGATGGAGTCCTGGGCAGCCTGATCCAATGAGTGTCAACCCTGCCCATGGCAGAGGGGCTGGTACTAGATGATCTTTAAGGTCCTTTCCAACCCAAGCCATTCTATGATATGATATGATTCTATGATAAAAAGATCCCACTTACAAAGTAGTCACAGCTATAAGACTAATTGCCACTTTGCCCTACATTGATATCTGAACTAGTGAGAGAAATATTCTTTGGCATCTCTTGGGTGAAACAGGATGTGCGGATTTCAATTGGGAAGTTACCAACAAATATCCAGGTGTCACCTTAAATAAACATTCAGATATCAATGGCAATGCCTGGCAAGTGTGCAGACTTCAGAGATACTGCAGTCTTAGTGGAAAATAAAAGAAGATACATTGAGCTTTTTCGTCCTAACATAATCTACTTCTCTGATTGCTTCCTACCTTAGCCCAGCTGTTGCCCTGTATCTAACCCATACAAATAGAAAATAAAAAAAACTTGAGTAAGTTTGGCTGAATTTAAGAAGATATTTGATCTGCCATAAGAATGTGAATTGTGGAAACGGTTAATTAAAACAACATTGTAAGCATTAAAACAAAACAAAACAAAACAAAAATACCGCCATGATTGGCTATTGTGTATTGAGTGAAAACACTACATGAACACTTTTACAAAAGCTGAAGAGTTTGAGAGGAAGGAAGTGAATCTCAGTTCACGGTTTCAGGCAAGATAACATTGGTGAGGCCAGTTGCATTTACCCCATCAATCATCTTCACCTCTCTCAAAGTAGAGGAAGAACAAGGAGACTGGCAGGACCTTGAGCCTTCTCCACACTTCCACTGGCACCCCCTGCTAAAGAACAAGCATTTCTGCAAATGCTACATTGTCACACAGCTGAATGAGAAAGGAAGGGTGTGCTAAGGGACACCAGTCTGCAGATTCCAAGCCACTGTACAGGCTCAGGGACACAGTATGGAAGAGCTGTCTAAGTTAAACCAGTCTGAACTTAAGGTTGGGAGAACACAATAGTTATTTAGTTGCATGGCACTTCTTATCTGACAAGCTGTGGCATGCAGGAAGGACTGCAATCCCTTGCAGATCTTTTAATCTGATGCATCTGTGCCAACATATTCAGAAGTGCTTAAGCATCACTTGTGCAAAAGTTCTGCAATCTGAAAAAGAGGGCATTTAAATAAAATTGGATTGAAAAAAAAAAAAGAAAAACAAAAAAACCGCAAACACAGTAGGCAAAATTGGGCATTCTATTTTGGTCACCTACAACACTAAATGCAGAGAAATGATTTTCCACCAGGAAAGCAATAAATATGCTTACCAGAGAGTGTTTTGTTACTTCAGTGTTACAGTAATGGCCACAGCCTGCAATGTCCTGTGTCAGAATCCCAGAGATATCTAGAGAGCTGAAGTGGGGACAGTCCCAAGAGTGTGATGAGCTCTAGTGATCGCCGTTAAAAACAGTCTTGTGAGGGATTTTTTTATTTTGCTTTTAAGAAAATGAAAAAACAACATTTTCAAATTGCAGTGTGTCTTTAGGAAATTCAGATGTGTAGTTAGCACGGCTTTTTGATGGTTTTGTTTTTCTGTATTGAAAGTAATAGGTGAAGGTAGAGTTAACTCACATAAACAAAAGCCACTGTCCTATAGAAATTTGAACATTTGTGTAAGTTTCCCAAGGCAAGCAGTATAATTGATCTCAGCAAGAGTACTTAAAAGGGTAAGACTATAAGCTGTGGAAAGGAAAATATTTGCTGCACTGGTGCCAAAAATACTTGACAGGCTTGGAATTCTTACATTTTGTTTAATCCTTGAACCTCAAAATCAATTTTAGACCAAAATTTTTGACCCTTGTATTCCAAAATTCACAATCAGAAAAGGAAGAAAATACTTAAAAGATTTGTTTGTCATACAGCCTGGTCATCTGCAACTCCTAAGGCTTTCTTCCTAATGATGGATGCCCAGTCCCTCTGAAATCAGAAAATAAGTGCTCCCTAGTGGTTGTAATTTTTTTCTTATGGTGTGCTTCTGGAACAATATGTAGCTTGCCTTGAATTATCAGAAGTCAGATAAAAAATCCACTACCTTTTCTCTCAGCCTTCCCTTCCTCCCGTTCTAATGTATTGATAAATCAGACTCATTTAGAGACCACTGTGGAAAACCGAATTGAGGGCTTCTCTATATTTACAGTACCGCATATTCACGCCCCAGCAGCTCGGTGCCATCCTTCAGAAATCAGACAGCAAAGTACAGATTGATTTTCCTTTTTTTAATTGCATCCCTGCCAAGATTCTATTGGGAAGAAAACAGAGGTATGGACTCGGGCTTTGCAGGTGCATTGACACAAGATTATTTGTCAGAGATCAAATCTCCAGTGAACAGCTTGCTGCAGCTATTATTTCCAAGACTTTGATAATAACATCAAATTGATGTTGCCTTGGTGTGCACTGAAACAGCAAGGAAAACTGCAAAGATGTTTGGAAAAGTACAGCAGGAAAGGAAGAGGAAAGAAAGCTGACATTTTTAAACAGCTTAAAGACAAATGTGCAATACTTTTCAAGATATACTGCTGAGTAATATACTTTATCAGGCATAATGCAGCAAAACTAATTTGCGAACAGCTATGGTTTTGATTTATTTCTTCTGAAGTTTAACTTTCTGTCCGTGCAATAGGATTTCAAGACATTAATGAAACACTTGATGCTCGGTAACACATTTAAAAAACTACGTGTTTGTCTGGATTTTGTGCTAGTTTGTGCCACAGAATCACAGAATCACAGAATTGTAGGGATTGGAAGGGATCTCTAGAGATCATCGAGTCCAACCCCACTGCCAAAGCAGGTTCCCTACAGCAGGTCGCACAGGTAGGCATCCAGGCAGGTCTTGAACATCTCCAGAGAAGGAGACTCCACCACCCCCCTGGGCAGCCTGTTCCAGTGCTCCGTCACCTCACTGTAAAGAAGTTCTTGCGCACATTTGTGTAGAACTTCCTATGCTGCAGTTTCCGTCCGTTTCCCCTTGTCCTGTCTCCACTCACCACTGAAAAGAGTCTGTCCTCGCCATTCTGCCCCCCACACCTTAGATATTTATAGACCTGGATCAGGTCCTCTTAGACAAAAATATCTGTCAGCAAGAGCTGCTTTGGCAGGGATAAATGGCTAAGGCCTCTACTTGTTGTTAGGTTTTGAGCAAAATAGAGGTATATTTTTAAATTTCTTAAGTATGATTCTGGTGGCAAGAGAATCTTGTTGGTCTTGAGAGCACTAGAAAATCTAATGCCATGTCTACCAGCTGCTAGCTTATAGGAAACATGTATTTCCCTTGAAATGCATTTCCCCTTTCTCCACTCACTACTATCCAGTTCTCTTTTAGGAAACGGAGCCACCTAACTAGAAGAGCTGAAACTCTTCTCTGTGCACCTTCAAAATATGCAATCACCACTAGACTGTACTTTTAGATCACGAGACTTCCTCTCAGCTACTTTGAAAGCATGTTGCTTCTACTTAACAATATTAGTCTTAATGAGTCAGAGGAAAAAGCAAGCCTGGGAAAATACTATTACTGCTGGTAACTTCCACCAGAGAGTACAACTGCAATTACAAGTCTCTGGCCACATTATTGCATCCAACGTCTGTGACATGTTTCTATGCCTCAATAATCCCTATAGCACTTAATGGTGAGCAAGGGAGGAACAGAGGGACTGCAGTCCAGATGTGGAAGAATGAAGGCAGTAAGGAATCTCATACATCATCTCTTTTTTCTGCCTACTTCAAACTCCTTTCCTCCAGCTTTTACTCTGCAGGTGCCCCTTGCTGCACAGCACACACTGCACAATGCTTACTTTAGCAACAATAATTTAATGAAACGTGTCCATCTCTTATCTCAGAAACTCTGTTTCTATTAAGAAAATATTTTCACCGCACAAAAGTTCACATAAAGTGTATGTCACTATTCCAGTTACGTGCATGAACATGCATTCACATGTATATACGTATAAAACAAACAGGACCCGAGGAAACGACCAAAAGTTGTACCAGAGGAGGTTTAGGTTAGACATAAGAGAAAACTTTTTCTCTCAGCAAGTGGTCAGGCACTGGAATGGCTGGCCCAGGAAGGTGGTGGAGTTGCCATCTACAACATCAACTACAACTGTTCAAATTAATCTACTGCTTTTCCATCATTACATGCCCTCTATGGAGATTTCTGAAACTACGTATGTGTCCCAGCTGGTTCCAGAAGACTGTGGTGTCCATCTCAACTGACTGTAGCTGAAAATTTCATCAGATATCAGGACAGATATTTTGATAAGGCACTTTTCACAACACTTTTAAATATTTATTTATTTGTTTCGGTGAATGAAAGTCAACTTGATGTTTCATACTCCACATATATATATTTATATATTTCTTTTCAGGTTTAAAACGTTGTGCTTCCTAGGTAGTACATCACAATCATCCTAGGGACTGATTCAAAATCTGCCACAACCAGTAAGATGTTTTTCATTTAAGTAATTAGGGACTGAAATAGCTTCACCATCTTTTAAGTCTCAGGGTCTTCTTTTTTGCGACCTAGAGTTAAGAGGTCTTACAAAAACTCATAAGCCTGAATACTAGGTAAAAATACAAAAAAGAGCTGATAGCAAACCACACATAAAATTCTATGTTTATGCCTAAACATCTATTGTGTTTCAGAACCCCATGTATACTGAAAAAGAGTACTGAAATCTATGTCTTTGGAAATATCTTGATCTAATTTTCCCCAGGTTTTTTGTTTGTTTGTTTGCTTGTTTTTGTTTGTTTGTTTTTTAAAGGCCTAAGAAAATCTCAATCTATATTTCTATTTGAAAGGACTGTAATCCTGTAATCAGTTAAAAGGTCTGAATGGTGTAAATATACGGAGTGGAATGTGGTTAATCACTTTCTGAAGAGTGAAGTGGGCTTGATGGATTCTCTTTGGCTAAGCTTTCCAGATGTCTCAGAAAATATAAATTTCTTTTGAAACTTTCTTTTATTATGTTCTGCAGCAGGTAAGTTAGGTCAGTAAACATTCCCAGAGCTTCAGTTAAGAGGGAAACATTTTACTCCATATATCACAAAAGGAAAAGGCTTATTACTTACAGACACAGATTTGTGGAGTCTGCTTACTACTCCCATTATATTAGATTACATCCCCCTTTCCACCAAAATGATCTAACTTCCAAAATCATTCATATTAATAAAAAGAAAATAGAAAGAAAATGTGAAATGACATTTTGATGACGTAACATGGAAGAAAAAAATTTTAAAAGAAATCCAAATACAGTTCTGAAAGTAGAAGAAAGACAAAAATTGCTAGCTCATTTCAAAAATAAATTTCAAAATAATTTTACTGTGTTTCAATGACGTTTATCTATGAAAATGAGCAAAGATATCTTTTTGCCAACAATTCACTTGGCCTGATAGAATTTGCTGACAGGTGTGTAGACACTGTCATATAAATATTCTGAACCAAGTGCCTACTCAATACATGAATCGTACACAATGCTTTGGAATTTACTAGTAAAGATCTGTTACTCCTACCAAAGCACTTTCTGTGCTTTTCTGTCCTTTGTTTTAATGGCAATTATTTTATTTTTAGACTATGACACTGATATTGTACTCTGCTGACTATTCAGCTATGTCAGCAGAGTCAATCAAGTGCATTCATCAGGTACTAAAACTGAACACTACATGAAAAAGTCATATAATTGAATAGAACTTATTCACAATAAAATATAAAAGCATCAACATTTTTACTCAGACTAAAGATATTTTAGTGATAAAATATAACACGTGCAATGTATTTATATTAATTGCTTTTTCAGACTACACTAAAAATCAGTAGTCTGCAGACCATCTTGGGACTAGTAATTAGTGTGTTTGAGTTAACAAAGATCAGTTTTAAAGGAAATTTCATATGAAAGGAATAATTTCTAGCACATTATTCATTAGATAATTAAATCTCTTTTTCTGCTTATATAATTTGTGAACAGACCATGGTTTTCCTTAATGAATTGTTTATTCAAATGTATCCAACAAATATCTGTCTAAGAATTTTTCCTTATAGACTGTATATCTTCAAGATGCACCAGTTGATTGTGATTGACCTAACAAGTCAAGGTATATTGCTTCTTTTCCCTTATCAAGTGTTCCCACAAGATATTTTCTCTTAGACAGTGAATTATGGAAAAATGTTTAGATAAACATTTAGATAAAGTTGCACCATGAATAGTTCTGGTATGGTTTACAAATCTGGAATAGTATCTGTCCTTTACCTTTCAAAGGCATATGTATGCTTTTGGAAACCTTGGTTCATGATAAGTTGATGAAAATCAAACACATACAAAACAGGCATGGAAAAAAAAAAAAAAAAAGTTTCATTAAAATATTTAATAAATATTCTAGAATTTTTTCTCTGTTTCTTCATTTAATTTGAAAAGAAATGCTATGAACTCATCACATTCAGAATTATTTGTCTTCTTAATGGCACAAGAAAAGAAGAAATAGTAAAGAAAAAACAACGAAAGAAGGATCAAATGGATATTTCACCCCAGGTGAATGGATGTGTCACCCCAGGTAACATATGTAACTTGAAAAAGAATTCCCTTCTTATTTTTCCATACTACTCTACAGGGTAGAGTAATAACACATTAATGTTGTTCATGGAGAAAGATTATTATATTCTTGAAGAAATTGTACAACAGGTAAACTCAATCAAAAAAAGTCCCCCACGTATGTAATAGATCAACACCCTTTACAATTAAAGGCATCTACTATCACGCAGGCAAGTAAATACCAATTTTATTAGATTATTCCTGTGTATTACTGAATTTATTGTAACACACTGCTATTAGTTTCAATAGAAGCTGTGTCCTAATTTATTTAATGCATTAAATAATGCAATTTCTTGTGCAATTTATATCTGCTAAACATGCTCTAAAAGTTCAGGCCCTAATCCTGAAATGTATGTATGTGGTGGTTTCACTATAGCTAGCTAAATTCTACCACTACCACTCTCTCACTCCTCCTCTTGAAATGAAGTGGGGGAGAAAATACAATGACAAAGGGTTCATGAGTTGAGATAAGGATAAGGAGATTGCTCACTAATCGCTATCAAGGACGAAGGAGATTCACCATAAGGGAGATTAATGTAATGTATTGCCTATTACTAACAGATTAGAGGAGTGAGAACTAGAAGCAAGCTAAAACCACCTTCCTCCCATCCACTCTATCTTTTCCCCTGAACAGCCCAAAGGGGAAGGGAATAGAGGCTGCTCCTCTGTGGGCCTCTCCTGGGCTGCAGGGAGCTGCTGCTCCATGCCTGAAGCTCCTCCTGCGCTTATCTGGTTGCCTGTAGGGCTGTTAAACATTTTTTCCCTGCATTCTCCCAGCTACTGTTGCTTAGCAGTTTTCCCCTTCCTACAACCTGCTAGCCCACAGCACAACCAGCACCACTCAAAATTCGGTTCTGGCAGTGATGGATCTCTGCTGGAGCAGTTGGGGCTGCTCTGCACTGACATGGGGCAGTGCTGGGCTCTGCTCACACAGCCACCCCTGCAGCTCCCCATTACCAAAACCTTTCCTGGTAAGCCCAAACGGTAGCCAGTAGAGCAAACAAAGAGCTGCAAGGGACAGAGGAAGAATTTAAAAGCAAACATGAATTTCACTTTAAAATTTTTCCTCTTTATACTTTTTATCAGGATCAATATAGTTATTTGAAAGACAGCATGGAAAACAATACAGAACTGCATTGATATTAAACATACTTTTTTCAATGTTTTAAATTATGGCTCAGTTGTTTTAAATCAAATTTAAGGCATATCTTCAATGTATTTCATTTTCTATAACTTGTTCACTAGAAATAGCATTCAATATTACTTTTCCGTAAGCAATTGCTACCAAAGAAACTGTAGCCTTCCGTTATAAAGAATATTCTGTCCATCCACCCCCATGGGTCAGTTAGTTTTTCCACTTAATTATACACTTTGTTATAATGACACATCTGACAGACATCTAACATAACTAAACCCACAGCACAGATAAGGTTTTAACCAATATCTGTTACAAAAGAAGACTCTTTCACTATACTTATATTGGTACACAACATCCTTGAAATGATCTTCTATTACCAAAGGGATTTTTGCTACTCTCAAGAGAAAAACAGAACACTGAAGCACAGAATTTCATCCAAAAATCTCCTCTCAGATTACATCTTTTGATTCTTGAAGTAAGTATAGCTTTTACTGCACAAATCAGTTTTGAAACTGTACAAACTTGCTTCAGTTATGTTTACGTCTCTGCCTCATTACTGTACGCGCCATGTTATCTTACTTCAGATTCATTTGGTTTGCATCATCTCACCTTTGTCACCTTGTTGACACTCAGTGACTTTTACTTTCTCTTATGATCAGTAATCTTCCCAAGATGCCAATGAGCATTATAAGATCATTATAAACAGTTCTTGTCATGTCACTCAGAGACTGATCAGTGAGAACTGAACTTTTTACTTCCTTTGATAAAAGTGCAAATCTCACTACTTAGGCATGAACCCTTCCCTGGGTTAATTCAAGCCTTTTTATTTAATTTTAGCATCACTATTTTACATTATTAAAACAGACATAGAAATGTGTCAAAAAACAAGGGTGTCAGCTAGTTTATATCAGAATAAATACACTGCTTTCTGTAAGGCAGGGACGCACAGATGTTTCTACTGGTTCTTGCACCATCAACTTGCCACATGGATGAGCAGTTCTTTAAACTACTCTCATGCAAGCTTTACATAATCACTTCTGAGAGGATTGAAAATTGCTAACTTAAAAATGGTTGTATTTGTTAAATTCAAACATAAATTGCTTCTTTTTATTGGTTTGGTCTTACATATTTATTTAAATAAGATTATGTTGCTTGCTTTCACATTCAAACCCAGTGATTTGTTATATGAAAACTTATACTACCAATTCATAAATTCAGTGAAAGCTCTGTAGTTTCTGTATTTTTTAGACATTCTTCAAATAGTATAGTAATAAAATTATTGATTCAAGTTTAGCACTTAGCTAAAAGGCTTGTTATAGTGCTGACAATATTTCAATAGGTCAATAAAATAAGGAAATACAGGGTACAAAAGTCAATAACTTTAACAACGTCAATTTGTTTGCATGCCAAACCTCCACATCAATCAGATGTGCATGGAAATAGCTCTATTAAATCTAATCTGGATTGAGAAGAAAAGACACTTAAGGCTATAATGAAAATTGAAGATCTTTAATTATCTGCATAAAGTACATCACCATCAGCATAAAAAAAATACAGCCAATGTTCATTGGATAGCAATCAACTGTTTAACCAACAACAATAACACTAAGTTTCTTCTAAGATTTATTTTCTGATTTAGCCAAGTACCTAATTTCATGCCTAAGTTCAACCAAAGCACAGGCTGTTTAAAGATAATGGAGCAAGTTATGTTGCTGTTACAAAAGGTAAGTGCTTTTCAGACCCTGACTGTGAACAAAGTCACTGAAATTCACTCCTTGTCATGAAGGAATACATTTTCTTTCATTTTGATTATGATTCTTGTCAGTAAATGAACTTTGGTAGTCAGTGCGGATAAGCACTTAATCACTACGTAAATATAATCCTCAATCCTTTGTCAGTACTGGCACCTTTGGAAACTTAAACAGAAAAGATCTTTGAAAATAGCACTTGGTGCATTTGGGGAAGTAAAAGAAAAGAAGACACAGGGAGATAAAAGAATCCCAGTTTATATTCTTTATTCTACTGTTTAAAGATACCCTGACTAGCTAGGGTTTAGACTCTCATTATTGAGAAAAAATTTTGAGGCTGAGATTCCAGCCACATGTGAAAAGCACCAGAAAGTTTGGAATTAAGTGACATAATTCCATTCTAACTGTAAGGAAGATGGCTAAAATAACTGCAGCAGCCATTTTTCTGAAGATACAATGGTCATCTTTCTAAAAAGCATTACATTTTCTTACAATTTATTCTGTATGAATATGAAATAAATACAAAGACTACAACGGTAGCTATTTTTCTTCAAAATAGCAGGTAATAAAAGTAATGAAATTTTCCATATAAAGGAAAAAAGCCTTTTTTAAAAGCCACACTGTATTTTGATCATCTAGAAACAGAATTAATGCTGAAGCAATTAGGAAAACAAAAAACAAACAAAAAAAAAAAAAAAAAAAAACCACACACACAAAGAAACCAACACTGGAATAGGGAACAAGGCCCTAAGTAAATATAAGGGTTTTTTTACTGTTTTTCATACAGTTGGAGAAATTATAAAAAGCGGAAAAGAAAGAGAAGGAAAATACATGCAAATGAGCACGTTCACCATTACAGCTACTTAAAATGAGAAAATCAGAAGGATGCAGCAACATTTGTCTAAGATGAACAGCATTTTTAGTATTTTTTAACCCTCAAAAATGTGATTGAAATACTCCCCTTGATACATGGGGCACCTAAATGGACTTCAAAACTATTTTTGGAAAATATGGTTTAATTTTTGTGTGGTTCTATGGAACCAGGAGTTGGATTTGATGATCATTATGAGTTCTTTCCAATTTGGGATATTCTGTGATTCTATGACTAATTGGAGAATGATGATAAGAATGGAGGTGTGACAGCTGTCAGTGGGCAGTGATCAGCTGAAATGCATATTCTTGGCTTTAGGTACTTGAGTAATCTCACTGGACAAACTGAAGGATGTCCTTCAGTAGTTGAAAGCTTTTGGGAACAACTAATTAAAACTCTAGGGGGGGATAGTTTTCAAAAGCAATTTAGGCAACTAAATCTTCAGAAATCACTGGCAGTTATATGTCAAAATATCAAGAATTTGGCCCGTCTTCTACCCTTTTTGAAAGCTAGGAGAACATGCTATATTTCAGCAATTCAGATCAATATTTCTATGAAAGCATCTATGTCTTAAGTAACTGGTTGAAAACATACTTAATCACAAAGGACTAACTCCCCAGAATTTTACTTGATCACCATCTTAAGGCCTATAAGTACCCACATTTACTTTACATTTCTACTAATGAACACTGTACATCAGAGCAGCTACATACTTCACAGATCACTGGCAATTGTTAACAAATTATTAACTAATTATTGCAGTTAGATGAACATCACGATATTTTGCTTTGCATATGCACTGAAGTAATATTTAAAAAACAAATAAAAGCACCTCAGATAAAAGGTTTGTTGAATTACACTTTAATTCAAGATTTCAGTGTCCAGGAGGTGGAGAAATAGTCTCAATATTTTTTTCCTGCCTAAGACACCTAAATCTCTGATGTAAACATGCTTACCAATGAACCACAGACTATTTTGGAGATGGGGACTGGACTTCCTAATTCTACCATGTTTAAATTTTCAGTATGAATATATAATTAAATATTTATTTTTTAAAATAGACTTATGTAATGAGAATTACTCTAGCCCTCTAATTGAAGAAACCTCAGTGACAGATTATTTTCCTATGAAAGCTTATGGATTTCATATTAACAAATTTCATTTTAAGGAATTACTGAAGCAAGATAATAGACTGCAATTCTTATTATTTCTCCTTACCTGGTAGGCAATACATTCTTGACTGTTGCTTTTCTGACTCCATGAACTAATTAATTATTTCATACTTTTCAAAGTATGAAATTCAAAAATTTCAAGAAGTCTGCCTACCCCTACTGCATTACCTAACCATAATTATTCAATCACTTAGCATAATGATTTTGTTGGAGGCAAAGATGTCCATAGAGATATATATAGAAGACATAGTGCATGCTTCAGTATTTTCACATTTAAAAAGGTTCTCTACCTACTGAATTTTTTTTGGCACCTGTACAGGCTGGGAGGAGTGGTCCTTGAGAGCAGCTCGGCAGAGAAGGACCTGGGGGTCCTGATGGACGAGAGACTTAACATGAGCCAGCAGTGCGCTCTGGCAGCTCGAAAGGCAAATGGGATCCTGGGCTCCATCAGGAGAGGGGTGGTCAGCAGGGACAGGGAGGTGATTGTCCCTCTCTACTCGGCTCTTGTGAGGCCCCATCTGGAGTACTGTGTCCAGGTGTGGAGCCCTCAGTACAAGAAAGACATGGAGATTTTTGAAAGGGTCCAGAGGAGGGCGACTAAGACGATCAGGGGGCTGGAGCACCTCCCCTATGAGGACAGGCTGAGGGAGTTGCACTTGTTCAGCCTGGAGAAGAGAAGGCTGCGGGGCGACCTCATTGCAGCCTATCAGTACCTGAAGGGAACCTACACCCAGGAGGGGAGTAAACTCTTCAAAAGGGCTGACAATAGCAGGACTAGGGGAAATGGATCCAAGTTGAAGGAGGGAAGATTTAGGTTGGATGTTAGGGGGAAGTTCTTTACACGGAGAGTGGTTAGGCCCTGGAACGGGCTGCCCAGGGAGGTTGTGGATGCCCCATCCTTGGACGTGTTCAAGGCCAGGTTGGACGGGGTCCTGGGCAACCTGATCTGAATGTGTATGTTTGGTGGCCCTGCTAGGCAGGGGGGTTGGAACTACATGATCCTTGAGCTCACTTCCAACCCGGGTGATTCTGTGATTCTGTGAATTTAAGGAAAAAAGCAAGTGATATCACACGATCTTCTCATATAAAGAATATTAAGTTTTTAATTTAACTCAGAAGATTTTCATTCATACAGCTCTGATGGAGAATAATATTTCTTGACAAAAGAATGTGGTATTTGCTGGGACATATGCAGGAGTTGCTCCAAAATTAACGCATCCAATTTTATTATGTTGGACCATAATGTCAGAGGTAGATGTTGGTAGTATGGCAGTAGAGATTGAACTGAAATTCCATTACATTTCGTTGCTGCGTTGCAGATGGCAGCAGAGAGGCAATCTGAAAAAATGGCACCTGACACGGAAGTGTGTATAAAACAAAGGTGAACGTTGCTGAATGTTTATGGAGACAAAATAGTGGATGTGACACAATGAGGTAGCGAGCAGTGTATTTCAAGAGTGGCAACAGTGACATGAAAGACAAGATACATTTTGAACAGTTGTGCACAGCTATTACGCCTCGAAATAAAGAGCTTCTCCATCAGCTCATCCATGTAAATCAGTAGATTATGACCAGGGAACTCTGTAGAGAGCTGAATATTGGCTTCAGTTTGTTGGAAACAATGGTGGCAACACTGGAATGTCACAGTTTGCACCGGGTGAATCCTATGAATCCTAACACAGGAAAAGATAGAACACCATATGCAAGTTCATCAAGACCTACTGAATAAATATGAAGCTGAAAGTGACAGGTTCCTGGATTGTATAAACACCAGGGCTGAGAAACTATAAGCCAAAATCAAAACAGCAGTCCATGGAGTGGCGAAGTGAATTCCCCACTGAAGAAAAAGTTTAAAATGCAGTCCTCAGTGGGAAAAGTGATGCACACTGTCCTTTGGGATAGGAAAGAGAAAATTCTTCTGGATTTCCTGAAACTCAGACTAAACATCAATTCTGATTGCTATACCATGATGCTGACTAAGCTGAAGGCTTGAAATTCCAGAGCAAAGACAGGGAAGAAGATAACATCTCTCCTGCAACATGGTAACACTGGGCCCCATACCAATTTCAAGGCAATGAAGCGCATTACCAATCTACCAGCCGTCCACAACCCCAATATCATCTGGATTTGGTGCCTTTTGATTTCCATCTGTCAATGAATGTCAGTGGGTGCCACTTTTTTTCTCCTTGGAGGAATTCAATGATGCACCTTTGCTTCATTAACACTTCCACATCAGACACCATTCTGTCAAACCGCACATCTGGTACCATCTGTTGTATGGCAACAAAGTGTAATGGAATATAGGTAGTAAAGTTCCACCTCTACTGCCATATCACCAACATCTGCCTCTGCCGTGGGCCAACATAACACAACAGGAGGCATAATTTCAGAGCAGCATCCACACTAACTTGTAACTGTAATAACCACTAGTGACTACTGCTGAAGTTACTTAAGTGAAAGAGGACCTGGAAATGGAAAGGAAAATAAAAAAGGGATATGTTGAAGAAATGCAGATGTTAAAAAATATGAAAGTTTTCAGAAGAATAGCAGGTACCTGGAAAAGATTCACAACAGAAGTTATGTCTGTTTATTAACAGAAGGTATCTCTTTCATCTGCATATTTTTGCACAGCATTATTTGATTCACAGTATACTACCATGTAGGAAAAACCAAAGTAATTATCAGACTGCATAAGACCAGACTACACAAGTTGCACTGTTTAAACACGATTATGTTCATGCCAGTGTTTAAATGACCTAAAATGGAGAGAAGCCCCGCATCACAGCATCTCAATGAAAAAAAGCAAAGCAGAACAAAGCGTGTGGTGCTTCAGAAACAGTGAGGCAATGGAGATCAGCTAGAAAATGGCTCAAAATAATAGCTATGAGCTGGACTGTCAGTACACTGCATTTCATCTAAGGAAAGAAGAGAGACACGGACGACTAGCATTTAAGAGACTTGAGCTGAACCATACTACTCCTTATCTGAACTCTGTGGAGCATTCCAATTGTTGTCATTGTTAACAAGGTGATGAATTATTAAAACAGAAATTTCCTTCTGGAGATCACCATTTCATGAGGATAGAAGCTGTGGTCTCATCACTGTTCTTAAAAAAATGCATCTCAATTTGTAAAACCACAATTGTACATTCTCTGTATGAAAGAAATATTGTCTGGGTAAAGCCTAAATAAGATGTGAACAATGTCACTGGCAAATATCTCTAATCAGAAACAAACCCAAAATAATTAAAAAAAGCTGGAGCATAATTTGCATTCAAAGTATACTGTTTGATCAAGTTATCTTTCACTATATTTTGATTCTGAACAAGTATTATTGTTCTACAGTTAGAATAAGTAGCAGTAAATCACTTTAAAAAAAAATTTAAATCTTTGAATTAGACCTCAGCAAACAGTATATAGCCTGTAAGCAGAGAGGTAATTGCTTTTGTTACAGCTTCATCACAATTTTGTTCATGTAAATTAGAAAATGTATTAGCATTTGGGGGAAGTTAGGTTGCTTTTACTCAGTCAACTTGCTGCTGAAAAGATATATGAAATTGAATATCTCCTAAAGCTTTCTTTTCAGTACACAAACTAAAAGAAGTGTAATTTTTTGATAATTACCTTTAGCAATACAATACACCTAAATTTTCAATAATGGTACACAGTAATTTGGTATCTGTGCCTTTGATGACAAATCACATTTTCTTTAATATCTTTTATTCTTTCAGATCATAAGAGGACTGCCTAGTATACCTGAAAGTTCAGGCTTCTATGCTCACTTATGTATGAACATCTTCAACACTGATTGCAGCAGTAGAAAAAATTATACATAATGGCAGCATATCTGGTGACCTACATTTTATCTTAGCATCAAGATATGCCCTGATTATTCTGAAACTTCATCTAATATCAAATATCTGCCTTCCACCCCCACAATAATAATTTAAATATTTATCTTAGTCTAGATGATCTTACATGAGTAAAATTTCACAAAGTTTACATGAATTGTTTTGTTCTCCCTTTTAAAATTTCATAGATGTTACATTTCCTCTCAGAATCTATCTTCTCATAAAAATAAATGGTCTTCAGATGTTTCTCTGCAAATGGTTTAGGAACTGTCCACCACTGAACAGTTCTGTTTTCAAAGGGAACATTTTTAAGCACATTGGTGAAAACAGATAGGTGTTAAGAAGCTGACTAACTAGGAGACTTAAAAAAAAAAAAAAAAAAAAAAAAAAAAAAAAAATCAAAGAATAGCTTCGGGTAGAAGGGTTCTTAAAGATCACCTAGTTCAACCCTTCTGTCATGGACAGGATTGCTACCCACCAGATCAGGCTGCCCAGGACCCCATCGAACCTGGTCTTGAATGCCTTCAGAGATGGGGAGTCTACAACTTCTCCGGGCAGCCTGTGACATTACCTCACTGTGTATATTTTTTTTTTCCCCAGTGATATATAACATAAATTTCCTCTCTTTCCCCGCTCAAGCCATACCCCCTTGTCATATCACTATTAGACTGTGTAAAAAGTCAGTCTCACTCCTGCTTATAAGCTCCCTTCAAGTACTGGAAAGCTGAAATGAGGTCTCCCCAGAGTCTTCTCTTTTCCAGGCTGAACAAGCCCACTCTCTCAACCTTTCTTCACAGGAGATGTACTCCACTGATACTGATCATCTTTGGGGACCTCCTCTGGAGCCTGGTTCAACAGCTCCACATCCTTCCTGTACTGGGGAAAGTACTACTTTTACATTTACTCACTTATTATAATACCCAATATTTAGATGAGATCATCTTTCTGGGCACATTTGTGCATTTCACATCTCAACATCAATTTCATTTTAATCGCATCACCTCCATTAGATTCAAAACAAGATAGAAACATTTCCCTAAAGATATTCTATTGATTTAGCAAGTTTCATCAAAAGGCAGAATTTGGAGTTGTAACCACCTCAGGAAAACCAGCTAGATGGCTTATTTGCATAAAGCCACCTAATGATAGGGGAAAAAAGAAAAAAAAGCCAATTAAATAGCTACCTGCCAGTAAAGGAAAAGGAGATGATTCAAGTTACAGTTTGTCACATTAGCTAAAAACCATGCAGGCCATAAACATAGAGACATTAAGCTAACTTTTTTTTTTTTTTTTTTTTTTTCCCCTCCAATCGATGCTCATAAAATGGGAATTTTGGCTAGTATACTTTAAACACACCTAAGAGAGTTAGGGACCCAAATCCCAATGAAATTCTTCAACTTGAGTATAATTAGATTAAATCCTTTAGGCTATTTTGGAAAGTTTAATCTTGATTTTTCAGCTTAAACTACAGTCATTGAATATATAATAGAAGTTGCCTGAAGACATGACGGTGTTCTATTCAGCTAATAATGGACTTAACTCTGAAAAGAAGTGTACATGGATTATTTAAGAACCGGAGGAATATAATCTTTCCTGTGTGGTAGAAATAAGCACTAAATCTCAAATGGTTATGCCCTTGATATAAAAAATTCTAATAGATTTATCTTTCTTACCAAATCAAAATGAAATAACATAACATTTCTTTGGGGGGGAGGGATGCCATTAGATGAGAAAATATACTTCGTGTTCACATCACAAGTTTCAAGTCACTTGGAGATTTAGAATTTTAAGATAAAAGAAGCAACATTAGCTGTACCTCCAGTGAACCCCCAAGGTGATTCCTTTAATGAAAATGTTTGAATTTATTAGGAATGTTTTTTCTGTTTTTTAAGTGATTATATTTTACTTTTGAAAGGAAAAGGAAATCTCAAATTTCTTGGGCAAAACCTAACTCCCAAAAGTCAAAAACAGAGCTTCCAGTGACTTAGTGATTTTTTTCCCTAACATGCCAACTAATGTTCTAATCTATCTAGCTTAGAGATCAATTTCACCCTCATTTTTGTAATTGTGCCAACTTCTCTCCTCTCTTTATATTTCAGCAGAAATTTCAAAGGAATAGATTTCCCTTTAGAATTCGCACTGCTTGTTTCTTCCTTCTTGTTTGGCAATGAAAAGCATCATAATCTCTTCTAGTAATTCAGAACTTCTGCTTTGATTTTAATTAGAAATAGGTTGCATTTGATTATTATTTAAGTTCTCTCATCTTAACATCAACTATCTATGCTCATTATTAAGAGTCTTGATCCAAGTGAGCCATCTAACAGGTTTACCTGAAAAGGAATTATAATACAAATTCAACTCACCTCTTTTATATTTTTACTGGTACTAGTAAAGATAGTACAATATAGTTAGGAAAATGTTAATACTTTGATTTGAATCACGTGAGAGGCACAGTACTGTTCATAACAGTTGGTAATGAGCTTGCAAAAATATGTAGTGTAATCTAGGCATAATGAGTTTCAGCAAACTATCTACATTAACTTGGCTTATTGGTTGAAGAAATATTTTGTTATTAATTCCAAATATAATAGCTTGTCTTTTGTGTTACTTTCTTACCTGGATAAGCATGTTAAAAATGACTAACCAGTGATAATCTTCTTTCCTTTTCCACTGTCTTCCCAATCCTAGAGTAGTACTGCATAAAATTCACCCTGGGGACTGCCTCCCTTACATCCAGCTCTGCTTATGATCCCACACTGACAATAGCAGCTACACGGATAACAAACTCTAATTTGGATTTTCAGTCTCATTACAGTAATTCCAGAATGTGGGTTTTTTTTTTTTTTTTTTTTTTTTTTTGGATGCATGTACATTAGCATTTCAATTAGGATTTGAAGTGTGTTTTTGAAATGAATTTGTTGATCACACCCACATTTTTCTGGAGAAGTCTCATATCACATAAACTGTTGAATGTATCATTCTTTCATCCTTCTATACAAAATCAGACAGCACAATATGGTCCAGGAAAAACCCTAATGCAATCCACCTATTGCTGGGCATTAGCCTCAGATACCAGACCAGAACTAGAATAAAATAAAAGCCATGAAACATATACAGAGGGCGAGCCCTCAGTAACACCTGGTTTGTTCTAAGGCCTTATTCCAGCATGCTCACTGGTCATGGCTTCACTTGGACCTGTTACTTTCATAAATGATTTATCACAGAGTTGTGTCCACTCTACATCCTTAAGAACTTTAAAATGAAAGAAGCAAACAAACAAAAACTTATTGTAGGAAAACGGCTACATTTGTGTTTGCAGAAAAGATTACTGTTACAAAACAAAAGAATCAACTGTGAAGAAATAAGTAAGACAGTTTAAAATAATATTGCAGGTATAGATTTTGTAAATATCTTAAGAGAAGAAAAAGTTTGCTTTACTCTCTGTAGAGAAAATTCATGTTTGTAAATAAAGGTAGTTTTATACATCAGAATCCTGTAACTTTTTACATTTTTATGCCTACTCAAATTCTAGAAATCTTGAATTGCAAATCACTCTTATTTCAATTTTCTACATTAAAGCAACCTTTGTAGCAAGTTGAGTGTGACAACAGAAGAATTACATAGCAGCAGCACAGCCTTGGAGAATTTGGGAATAGCAGAACCAGCCTCTTGAAAACCACATCTAGCAGCATGGATCTCGATAAGGAGGACAGAAGGACGTGGGTTCAGATCAGTCTGGATGCACATGCATGCATAGTCTGCACATGTCTGTTAGCATTTCTGTCACATGTATGGATGAACTGGTGAATACTGTGCCCTCTAACAGCAAGGCCAGGCCAAAGAAGGTAGAGGGTGCTCAAAGATTTCCAGGGGCAGTGAGCTTTCCCTTCACATTTGTTCCTTTGCTGTTGTGGTCTGTGAGTCTTTGAGAGAATGTGTGCACACTGAAACAGCATGGAAAGTGCTCAAAAAACCCACAAGAAGGCATTTGACAGAGTGAAGAGAACTGTTAACTGTGGCCATACAGAATAAAGCTGCTTTAATAAGAATGTGAATATGCTTCAGTAGAGTACTGAAGCACAGCTAGAAGCCCATGCTGCTGAGACCCTTGACAGCTAAAGAGGAGAAAACACTCAGCTATTAAAGGAGTTTTTGACTGTAGTTTTTTTGGAATTGAATGATTCCACAATTAAAGGGGATGGATAAGCAGTCTGATAATGAGCCATTATAAAACCTCTAATGGCACTTTAACAAAAGTGCTGCTGATGACTATACACTTCTGTATGACTCAAGATACAGCGACGTTGAGAATAAGACAATAGAACAGTCAAAAAAGATGCCACATACATCAAGAAAGACATAACTTCCTAAATGGCACACAGGTGACTACTGACAACATGTGTAACAGTCTTTACATCTTTGCATAAAGTCTCCAGACAACTCCACAGTACTTAGAAATGGAAAAAAGAAAAAGTAATTCTGTATTTATTAATTATCATATCAAAAGGAGGAAGTGATTGAAAATCGTTTTCCTAATAAAGTGTGATGGGAAGATATGGGCACATGCAAGACTGAATTTTGATTAAATAAGTTTTAAGCAACAATCCCAGAAGATTTTAAAGGTAGTGTCAAAAGCAGAATAAAATCTATATACCTGGGGAAAGAAGGTCAGCTGAAACTTAAACACAGAGAATGCTACTACTGGTGAGGTTTGACAGCTCAATTGCTGTATATATATAGACTATAATAAGGTGTGTGAAATGGAAACAGACTGGATAAAGAATAAGGCTTTACAGCCCTCAGAAATTCTAAACCTGATACTCAGAAAAGGTAACATCATATTGAGTGACAAGTATTGCATAGTTGCTGTATATTACTGCTCCATTTCTTGAGATAGTGATCATTTCGAAAAATACTCAGACAAGAAATAAAAAGCACATTTTGCAAGTATCTAACTTGATAGAAAAGAGGATATGGTATATCACAGCAGAAGATGAGAATCTCAGTACCAGATGCTTCCTATAGGCACTCAGAGAGGAATAGCAAGGTCATTCTACAGAAAATATGTCTGATTCTGATGGCAAAAGCAAATTAAAAGAAAGACGATAGCAAGCTGGTGATATTTAATCACTACACCTCATTCCAGAGTAGAGACCGTAGGATATTAAGGAAATAAATAAAGACAAAGACTTGATTTCTTGATTAGAGGAAGGAGTGTCAGACTAATCTAATGTCACAAATTTTTGAACTTACAGCTCTCGTAAGGCACTGGCAATTTCTTTAAAATGTGAACCTCTGCATACCATACCACACTGCCATGTGATCACTGATGTCATCTGTGAAGTCCCATCTACTAGCACGTTCCTTTGTTGCATTTTTATTCTGCTCAGTGCATGACTGTCAGAGTCAGCAAACATGGTAAGGCTGAAACTACTCTCTAGATGGTACGGTCACTCTATCATTGAAGCAACTGGCAGAGTGCTGGCTGATTCTTATGCAAGGCTTAGAACTTCCCCTCTATGCATCATGAGTACAACTTACCCTTCATTTTACTTATAACAATATGAGTAATAAATCATAGCTCCTTTACTGCAAGAGAACTCAAGAACATTTTCTCATTTAATAGCTTTTATCTTTATGATGTTCTATATAATGGATATCACTGTACACTAATGAGCTTGCCAGCATTATCAGAAGATGTATCACCATCTACATAGTTCCTTTTTATCCCTGGAAGGACTGCATGAATTTATCAGTTTTATAATTTCTCTTCACTTATATGGATTATATAGATTAAAATTCATGGTTCTTTAAAAATACTTTGAACTGTTCTTCTTTAACAGTGTTCTTAGCACACAGTTACTTCCACATTGTCTTGATAGTAGTAACGTATTGTGTCCCAGTCAATTGTGTTTCTAAGGAGAATGTGACCACACACAAATTTATTTAATTTAAAAAATAGAATTAGAATAGAACTGAATAGAAATAGAATAGAATTGACCTATGGAATATGAAACTTGATTTATTTTATCCATAGGATATTATAGTCTACCCCTGAAAAGCAGTATTAAAAATAATAGAATGAACTTATTGTATACTTATTTTAGAACTATCCAATGATTCTGTAAGGATATAGGACAAGGTATAGGACTAAAAGAGGCACAAAATGCATCAATCCATTTGAAATACAGGAAAGATGGAAGATGGATTTTCTGCAGTAGACCTTTAAACAAGAATCTGCTTTATTCAAACAAACAAAGACAGCTAAGTCCACAATAAAATAGATACTGAAAATGATGTTGTAGATTACCAACTTATTAAGTCTTATGCTTACAGATGTATCAAAACTAACAATAAGAGATTTTCTACTCTCAGTAGCATAATCTGAGAGAAGACTGCTAATGCGTAATCAGTGAGCTAAAAGTTGTCCAGTATTTGTTGACAACATGTTTTAAGAACTGCAAAACAAATGCTTTGCAGCACTGGCACAAGGAAGGTACCTTGACGATTTTCAGAGTTTTTGCATAAAACTTTGATTTCCACATTAGAGAAGAAAGAAAAAAAAAGATCATGTCTCTGAAAATTGAAAAAATAAAATAAACCATAAACCATATGGTACACAAAAAGTTTTGATTTTGAAGTCTTTTTCATGCCTTTAGCACAGTTCTTTGTTTTTTCCTCCATTTTGCACCGATTTCATGCATGCTCAATTTTATGGACTGTGAATGGCTCCTATGCTTTGCTTCTTAATGTAAAGTTATCTACAAAGACCTCTTTGCAATCCTGGCTCTAGGAAATCCATTTGCATAAGGGGGAAGCTACAGCTACCATAATTCTATGACTTCTCTCTTGCTACTGATATTGATTAGTAAGTTCTTATTTAAGGAAGTGGATTTGGTGAGATTTTACTTGAGCGAAGACTATGAGATGAGACATTATGTTCCCTCAGTCTAAGTGTCTCAGATTCAAAAAAGGTACTGAGATGCCTATATGTAGGTAGCTCTGAAATTAATGCTTGTTATTTATTTTCATGGAAACTACAACAGATGCAAAGAACACAATAGCATTATCTGATACAGAAAATTCTTAGCTTCAAAATGCTATTTTTCAACATATTCATCAACAATTACTATGCATTTTCACTAGCGAAGAACAAGAGGTTGCATGCTGCATTCATAAACATCTATATTAGTGGAGGTGACCCACTGTCATTACTGCCATTGATGAAACACACCACCCTACACTTCATTGTGCTCAGATCCACATTTTGTTTCCACGAACATTCAGCAAGCCATTTGTGAATTTCAGTGGATGCAATTTTTTTCCATAAGGAGGAATTCAATTCTATCCCTTTGCTTATAAACACTTCCATGTCAGGCATCATTTTGTGAGATTGCCCCTCTGCTGCCATCTGTCACACAGCAACAAAATGTAATGGAATATCAGTGGGAGGATTCAATTTCTACTGCCATACCACCAACATTCACCTCTGACATCAGAAGTCAACAATATAATAAAACAGGAGGCATTACCCTGGCAGCAGTCCTCATATTTAATCTGAGGTGTAATTAATTAATGCTAAAAGAATAATTTCCCTAATTTACCTACCTTAAATGCTAGTAACTGAAGTTTTCTGAAAAGTTATACTTAAGAAATCTAATTTGAGTTGTCATACATTCCCAGAGTGCCTGGATGGTTGGGCAAAAAATAATTAGTAAGGTAAGTGTTAGCAAGCAATGAAGAAACCCAAATCTGCATCGTACTTAGACTTCAATTCAAATTTCCATTCAGAAGACTTTCCTAAGCTACTAAGCCATTTGCGTTCATTTTTCCTCCTTACCCACTTACATCCGAGACACACTTTTCCCCTGCTTTTCCTGATTACTGCCTTGCACAGTGGAATTTGACATTTGCCTCAAGTATGTCACATTGATTTTCGAAGCCATACACCTATTTCCCAGAATTGGCATGGCTAGAATTCCAATGTATTCATTGTAGAATAGAAGTCTGCTTACTGTCTTAACAACTTCAACATACTAGTTGAAATAATGCAACACAAGATAAGATAGATATTTTTCCTTTACACAGAACACTAATGGACTGGGCAGTCAAATCTGGAAAAAAGGAGGCACAGTCACAATGGACTACACCATAGGCTCCCAAGAAAGCTAAAGCAGAAGATACTTTCTGACTTTCCAAAGGGTGAGGGAGGGAGTTAACGTCATGACGACATAAAGATAGCTTTTTCTATCTTTATTAACAAACAGTATTCCTCAAAGTTTTAAGTTGATATACCTGTAATGCCATAAAGTTACTGCTTACTATGCAAGGCAAAAATTTATAAACAAAATAGTGCTTTTGCCTAAATCTCCATGAGTGTTCAAAGATAAGTAAATCCTAACATTCACAGAAAATTTTATCTATCCATAAATATTGCAGGTGAATATTCACCATGAAAAGCTCTACAACAAAATTTAAAGACCACAAAACGGGTACTGAGTACTTTGTTCTTATCGCAAACACTTTTCATGCCATAGCTGAATAAATAAATGCTTTAGAAAAGCTCTTATAATCCAAGAAGAGAAAATAAAAAATGGTGGGAGGAGAAATGAACCAAAGATGTAAAATAATTTCTTCAAGATTTGATGCCTAATTAGATTTACAGCAATGCATAGAAACCTGTATTCAAAAAACCTGTGTACTGCCTGTAAGCATTATACTCTTCTCTCTGGATACGCTCACATATATCATAGGACTAGTTGACTATGGGCAATTCAAGATCAGCAGAGTGATGCCAAGATAAATTTTATGTTATCTATGCAAAAGAGAACTATTCCTCCACTACTCCTACACACACACACACCCCAACACAATAAAAATACAGTTCTTTGTTGTCATTTGCATAACATTTATTCAGCTATCTATTTATCTCTTGCATAAGTTCTCCCTCACCAAGAGCCGACAGCTTATATAAAAGTATTTGACATGAAAGTGATACGCATTTAAATAAAGGAATTTTCTAAAAAGTAATTTACCCTTTATACTTTACTAGTCACAGAATTCAGTAGTTCTAAAGTGCTCTACATAATGAATGCCAACTCTGTAGGGTTAAGCAATAATTGTCATTTTTTCTGTCTTAAAGATTGCAGCTATTATTTATTTATTGTATAATACACACACGTTGTCATTCATCCGTGATCATGCTACCCATCACCTTTATTCTGCAGTATAAAAGAAAACTACTCAAGGGAGAGATTTCTATATCACAGAATCACAGAATCATAGGGGTTGCAAGTCCATTCTTCCTCCAGAGATCACTGAGTCCAACCCCCCTACCAAAGCAGGTTCCCTAAACCAGGTCACACAAGTAGGCATCCAGGCAGATCTTGAATATCTCCAGAGAAGGAGACTCTACAACCCCCCTTGGCAGCCTGTTCCAGTGTTCTGTCACCCTCACTGTAAAGAAGTCTTTTTTGTAGTGAGGAGTCCAGAACCAGACACAGTACTCCAGATGAAGCCTTACCAGGGCAGAGTGGAGGGGGAGGATCACCTCCCTCAACCTGCTGGCCACACTCTTTTTTAATGCACCCCAGGATGCCATTGGCATTTTCGGCCACAAGGACACACTGCTAGCTCATGGCCAACCTGTCGTCCACCAGGACACTCAGGTCGCTCTCCACAGAGCTCCTCTCCAGCAGGTCATCACCCAATCTGTACCAGTGCATGCAATTATTCCTCCCTAGATGCAAGACTCTACACTTGCTTTTGTTAAACCAATGCCAGTGCCAATTACGTGAAATCTTTAAAGCAACAGTTCTTTATATAAATGTTGATACAGTGAGGATGATGGAGCCCTGGAAGACTGGGAGCTTGTGAAGCCATTGCTTTCATCTTACAAATAGGGAGTCCCCATCTGCCTTATAACATTTTCATACAGAAGGAAAATAGTTGCTCAGTCTGTCTTTTTGATGAGAATAATTTCTTGAAAAACACAAAGCAACAACAATCTCAGCCAATTCGAAAGTGTCTTGAGGAGCTCTAGAACATTTTCTGGACTTCATTTAATATGACTTTATTTAATATTCAATATTACTTTACCTCTGTTTTTCAAATGAGGATAGATAACAGAAAGAAACAAGTCAACAGCAAATTCTTCATAGTAATAAACTTGTAATCTCAGTCAATATAATGCTTATATTTGTGTATGAATTTATCCATTTTAGACTTTTTTTACTTATAACATGAGAATAATAAAATATCATCTTTGAACGTTAAAATTTAACAATATTGACCCTTGCGCTGCAAACTATCTATGTACTGACATCACCACTAAACAATGAAGTACCTAAATAATCTTGAAAGTTTGCAATTTCTAGCCTAATTGTCATAGCCTCTGAACATTCTCAGCTGGATCAAAGAATATCCAATACCTTAGAAAATATGCACTTTATGTCGATTCATAGCTACTCAGGGAAATTTTCTTAGGAAAAAACTGCTTTTAATTTACATTAATAAAACAATGAATCATAGAATGGCCTGGAAAACGTCTAATTTCAACCACCCTGCCGTGAGCTGGTTCACCAATCACTAGACCAAGCTGCCCAGAGACACATCTAGCCTGGAAAATGAAATACTTGATTAGATAACAACTATTTAATCACATAGGAAGGTGGTACTTTACTTAAGTGAGCATATGACTTGTATAGTTTACGTCCAAAGAAGCACAAGCCCTTTTTTCTCTGGGAAATTCCATTAGAAGAGGGCTATTCAATGGAAAACATGTCTCTGGAAAAGACTTTGCTACAACTTTTAGTGATAGATTTCTCTAAATTTGCTCTCCCCAGAGCTGAAGGTGAATCCCCACATCTATTCACAGAGCACTCAGCCCACCAGTTTTACTGCCTGCTTACTATACAGCTTCAGAGACTATCTTCAGATCTTCCAGCTGTGCATATCCACTGAAGCTTAACTCCCCAAACGGTCAAATCAAATGCCTACAAGGAGAGCCAAGAAAAGGTCATTCATCTTAGGCTGTGATGTCCTCCATACTGTAAACTATTCAAGACAGGAAAACAGTAAAGAATAGTTCTTCCTTACCAATCCTGCTCTGAAAATGAGAGACTGTACAAGGAGCTCTTGGAGGAAGGAAAAGAGATTTATCACAGTACTAAATGATGCAGCCAGAAAGGCACTATTCTTTCCAGACGTTTTTTTTTTCCAAAGACTTATAGATTTTGCTGTTGTACTGCATTATAGCCATAGATTTATCATTCCTATTGATACACTGAGATCATTTAGTACACTAAGATCAAATTCCATGATTAAACTACAAATACAAAGCATTTTAGTCCTGCATAACCTACAGAACAATGTGACCTTTCAATATCTAAGAATACAAGAAAAGTTCACTCCTTAACATTCACACTTTCAATCATAATGAGCAGACTACACTTCATGATTCTCCAGGTACCGACAAATGATAAAAAAACTGATTACTGCTCTTCCTTTTTCTTCTTTTCTTACTGATTTGGTAATGGTAACCGCACAAATGTCTTTGCATTCCTCACTGTCATAATTTTTAGTTTTTCTCTATCCTCCTTTTTTTGGAGAAGACCGGCCTAATTACCTGGTGATTATGACACATGTTCTGAGACTGAAAAGAGAAAGATCTGAGAGCTAAATAAATCAAGTCTCCTTTAACAGTGACTAGTACTGATATGGGCTATGCATCTCATATTTAGCTTCAACAACAAGCACTGTGTTTCACCTCAGGCTCTGTTTAGGCTTATCCTCCTACAGTCTGAATGAACCATGCGGTCAGACATATACATAACCATTTCGGAAGTATGTATTAAGAGTTTAAAATGATCTTGCTCATGTTTTTTCTCTTTAAAAAAATTCCAATATTCTATTTAGTTCCTTAATGTCTTGTAAATCCTAAGTTATTTTGATCCTTCCTAGTAGCTTTGCTTCTGAAAGTAACTTCAAGTATCCTAGCTAGATACTAAGAATGCTTGTATTAGTGTTGCTCCACACTGGAGAAAAAAAAAAGTCAAAATAAATAAAATTAACTCCTTACATATTTAGAGTTGGGTCTTAATCCACTGAAATGTAGTGAGGTTCTGTAAGTTTTAAATTCAGAAATATATGCAGGAGTGCTGACCCGATCCACCCACGGCAAATGACCTGGATAAAGACATTTGTTACAATAGGAGTGTAAATAGTATAGGCAAATAGGAAAAAAAAGCCATCTGAGCACGAATTCATCTAAATCTGACTATGTGGAAGCAACACAGCCATCAGCGAGACTAGACAGTAATGCAGAATTACAAAGAAACCTGAAACACAGGTGGAATCAGTTTGAAAAGTTATCTACATGAAACTCAGAAATTGTAGCATGCAGAAAAGATCTTGGAACAGAAGCAGCAGCAGTCGACTCCTGTTGGATACTACCAACAGACACTCTACAAGAACTGCAATCTTGTGAGGCACTTGGAGCAGTCCACCCAGCTTAGACAGCAAACGCAGGATGCCATACATGGGCACCCAAACCTCCAGGCATGCATGGGCATCATGGGTGCTGCCTTGGCAGCATGCACAGGAGGAAGGAAGTGCACTGAGCTGGGGAATCTGCATCTCCACCAGAGGTGTGGGTGGTCAGGGAACTGAGCTGTGTTCCCACAGATAGAGAGTTCTCTGAGCAATCTGTTTCAGCATTCAGTCACTCTCCCAGTAAATAAGGTTTTTTCTCATGTGCAGGTGGAACATCCTGTGCTTCATTTTGAGCCCATTGCCTCTTGTTCTGTTGACAAGTACCATTGGCCTTCTTGGCCAGGACATGCTCCTGTCTACCAGGACTCCAAGGTCATTTTCTGTACACCTTCTTCCCAATAGCTCAGCTCCAGCCTGTACAGGTGATGGATTTATTCCTTTCCAAATGCTGGACACCACACATGCCCTTGTTAAACTTCATGATATTCTTCTTTGCTCAACAATCCAGCTTGTTTGAATGGCAGCACTGATGAGTAAATCAAACAAGAATGGGCCCAGTATAAGTCCCTGGGGATATCAAAGCTACAGGCTTCCAACCAGATTCAGTGTTGTTGATCACAACAACTTGTGATTAACAATCACAAATCTGCTTCATACTGGGGAGCTGAAAGAACTGATAGCGAACAGCCAGTTCAGTAGCTGAGGGCCAATTGAGCATGCACCTAAAAACAAAGTATGACAATGAGTCCACCATCTTACCCCATAAATAGTGAATAGCCTAAGAGCCCCTTGAGTTCTTCTTCATGGCAGTGAGCTGCATGACAGAATCTCCCACTGAATAAGGACACCTCTCAAGATTATGCCTGTTCAGAGATCCCTTACTCCTTGACATCAAGACACCTTGCCAATACAGATCCTTGTTAAGTGGTTGTTTATTTTTAGCTTTGTTAGCTAAGATTATATCTTGGACTAATTGTGCACATCCCTTAGACATAAACTATTGACTAAGTCTGGGACTAGTAGTGAATTCAGCTGCATCAAGGCTCCTCTGTGGTTCAAGTTTAGAAGCAAGAGGGTCCACTCTGAATCTCATGGCTAAACAGGAGTCTTCCTTATGTGTCTGTAATACTATCCTCTACCCTGCAGTAAATAATCAAGTGTATCCAGCCATCTTGAATCTTGTTAAGTTCATGCTAAATCACTACATTATGTCTATACTGTATCAATAAATACATTTCTGTTTCTCCCTTATGAGTGAGGTCTATAGTGTAGATGTTTCCATCAGAACAATAAGGCATTACAGAAAACATTCCTAATGCTTCTTCTTCACTTCTCAATAATACACATTAGAAGGGATTTCTGCAGAATTTCTACAATCTCACTCAAAACATGGACCAGCAATGCAGTGGAAGTAAACTACATTCTGAAGGACACTAGTCTAGAGCATTTCAACTTGTAAATTTCAACTTGTAACTTGTAAACTGAAGGCACAAGCCATACAGTGAATGCAGGAGACTGTGTTCCTTACATCAGGGATGCTGAGTAAGGGTTCTGAGCTCCTAGTTTCTTTCTCTCCCCTTGGTACAGAAATATTCTCTAATTATAGGCAAAACACAAGGTTTGCTGAATTTTAGTCACTGAGTCACATATTACAGCTTCTGCTTCCCTTCCCAGTAACTGTGCTCCTTATTCTGCCAAACTGAAGTTTACCAACCCCAAAACAGACTCAGCAGAAGTGAGTGTCTCAGCAACTCAAGTTACAACGATGGTGATTGCAACGCAAGCCTACCTTCCTCAACCATTAAAACTAAATCACCATACTGCAAATGGTGATGGCTAAGGGAGTAGCAGATGTTTTATTCTGCTGACATGTATATGTGGAAGAGGCATTTTAGTTGGACAGCTTGGTGCAATTACATTTTAATGTTCATCTCTTGAGGAGAACAAAAACCACTGCAGCTTACCATGCAAGAGTCCCAGCACTACACTTTCCACAATCATGAGCAATTGTAGCCCTTCTTCTCTGTATATAAACGTGGACCCACATAGGAAGGAAACAGGAAACCTGGTTCCTTGGGATATAGAGAAGGCTGACTAACTCAGGCTTCACCAGCAAGAGCCCTAGCAAGTCATAGAAGGCAAACTGAAAGAATGAAGAACTGTTCACTGTAGGAGAAAATTAGGTTTGAGATCATCCAGGAACCTGATAAGATGCATCTGACAGAACTGATAAACAAAGTTGCTAAATCACTATCCATCAAGAGCAGACAACGCCATGCTATGTGGTGTAGTCAGCACCCAGGAAGGAGGAAATGCCATCCAGAGGAACCTTTGCAGACTTGAGAGGCGGGCCTGTTAATTTCATGAAGTTCAACAAGGTGCAAAGTCCTGTTCCAAGGACAGGGCAGTTCTAAGGAAGCTGGAGAGGGAATCTTTATCAGGATAGGACAAGGGGTAATGGCTTTAAACTAAAAGAGAGTAGACTTAGGCTAGACACTTGAAAGATTTACTACAGGAGCAGTGAAACACTGGACGAGGCTTCCCAGAGCAGTTGTTGATGCTCCATTCTTGGAAGTATTCAGTGCCAGGCTTAGTGAGGCTTTGGGCAACTTAGTCTGGTGAAAAGTGTCCCTGCCTATGGCAAGGGATAGAAACTAGATTATTTTTATGGTCCCCTCCAACCCAAGCCATTCTATGATTCTACAGAATTTAAGTTAAACATCAAAGAAGGAAAATTGCATGAAAATGCTTAGAAATTGGTGAAGTGAAAGTTAACATAAATAGCGAATAACGCAATATTTGTCTTGCCCGCAGAAAACACCATTTCACAGAATCACAGAATCACAGAATTGTAGGGGTTGGAAGGGACCTCCAGAGATCATCGAGTCCAACCCCCCTGCCAAAGCAGGTTCCCTACACCAGGTTGCACAGGTAGGCATCCAGGCAGGTCTTGAACATCTCCAGAGAAGGAGACTCCACCACCTCCCTGGGGAGGAACTATTCTGAGGAACTATTTGTTTTCCTGATATGGAACTATTTACATTTGTAGAGATGTCCAGACCAGTAGTAGCAATATATGATTCTCATAACTTAAAGTTAAGACAGGCAAAAACAACTTTAGATTTTCCATGATGTTAAAAAGGGTCCATGCAATCCCCCCTTACCCGCTGACGCTATGTCTTCCATTGTCATTATTCTTCCAAGATCAGTAGTACTGGTGGCTGTTAGTGGCTAATAATTCATTTTTCCATCTCACTAGACATAACTTGTATTTTATAGCTGTTCTCTGTCATCCACAATAAATTATTTCCTAGCTGTAATACTGACTTTGGATTGTTGGATATATTCAGGTATAATTTCATTAAAACAAGCTTCATGTCTGCATGTAGGATGGAAGAGGTTTAATGCTATTAGCCAAAGAACTTGCACCTGGTTCTTATTACTAATGATGTCTGGCATCTGTGAAGGCAAAACAGCTGACATCCACAATGTCAATCTTATTAAATTTTTCCAAAAGACCTCTGAGGAGAAAATGTACATTTCATAGTTATTGCCTTTCTTCGTATGCAATATCACCAATTATTTTGATCCCTGTTTGATTAGATAACAAATCTAATTTCCAACTC
Source organism: Tetrao urogallus (assembly GCF_951394365.1). Lineage (NCBI taxonomy): Eukaryota > Metazoa > Chordata > Aves > Galliformes > Phasianidae > Tetrao > Tetrao urogallus. The sequence continues at coordinate 76,110,381 of NC_136815.1, read as the reverse complement.
TGTTTTTCACTGCACAAGATATTTATAACATTTACACTCACATATTGAGAAACAAGTTACTGGGAAGTGTACAAAATAGTAAGGTCCATGAGCTTAAGTTCACAAAGGATTTATTTTTGTTTGGCTGGGGAGGGAAGAAAAAGTAGAAAATTATCTACCATCCTCAGCACCAACATGCAAACCATGGATCCTGAAAGATTCCACTGAGCTGACTCAAAAACAAAGCCAACAAAACTTCACAAACAATCTGATTTACAACATTATCAGGTCACTAAGCCTACATCTTTACTACTTCTGTCAGTTCCTGATGATACGACAGGTTTCTAAGCACACGTCCACAACCTTTCAACGACTCAGTCTCTCCTTGCTAGAGCCTACTTGGACAACTCCAAATTCAGTTCAGAAGCTATGTGGACAGAAAGTTTAAGTTCATGTATAAGCTAATAGAACAGCATAGATGTAGCATAAGTGGTATAATTTTGCAGGTGTTTGATAGCTCAAGAGCACTCTTATCCCTATTTATTAGCTCTGCCCTCTCAAGCATTGCAAACAAGGTGGTTCTGTTGCTTGTGGTTTCAAGTTTGTGGTTTCCAGAATCTGGGGAGCTCTGACAGAATGCATTTATTCAGACAAGTTGTGCTCAAAATATAGCTAGTAAAAATAATGATGCTCTTTCTGCCTCTTCTTCACTGAACAGGTCAGTGCTTAAAGTGCTCACGCTATCATTTATTTTACGTGTTCTCGGTTATAGCTGTAAAAAGCGAGAAAACTGCTTACCTACAGTACAGCTTCCAGAAAATCTTACACAGTACGTTTTGATCTGTAGTCTGTAAATGATTAACTACCCTGCTTCCATTTGTTTGAAGTCAGATATTCCTTGCTGTGAAACTTCTTCAGTTTCCTTTCCTGTTAAAATCCCTTCTATATAGCTAGGACTGTCAACTGCTATGGAAAATAACAATGATGACAAATCCACACAACACCAATGATTGTGATTTTTTGATATAATTCCCATGGTTCTGAGGCAATTTAGTTTCACAGCGATCACAAGACAATGTTGTAAAAAAAAAAAAAAAATTTTAAAAAGCCTTATTAGTAGAGGCAACCTCCAGAAGAGATCCTTCCCCCCGGTAGCCAGCTCTTAAATAGGTCTAGGAGGGATGGAGCCGGGCTCCACCCCTTCCAGCAGCACAGGTAAATTGCCTTCACTTGTGGTCCTCTGGCTGACTCATTGCTCACCTCAGATGATCAATCAAAGGTTCAGGCCATGACTCAGCAGTTCCCATACACCATCTGTAAAATGGAATCAACTTCATGGGTTTTTCAATGCTTTTAAATGTATATCTCACGTGTATACTACAAAGGTAGCTCTCCACACCTGGTCACAAAGTTTTTAAAACAGAGTCAATGGATGGGATGTGCAAGCTGTAACCTTGTATTTGCCCTTTGAACCTTCTTCATTTCATTAGGGGTGTGTGTTCAAGGTGAGATGACTTTCTGTAATGCAGAACTCACAGAGATTTCCAGTTTTTGAAAACCACTGAAGTAAAAGCAGAGAGGTTTCAAGTCATACAAGGGCTGCTGTGAAAGTAATACCTGCTATTTTACTACATTGCCCACGACATCAGAGGCAGATGTTGGTGGTATGGCAGTAGAGGTTGAACCTTCCCACCAATATTTCATCACATTTTGTTGCTATGTGACAAAGGGCAGCAGAAGGGCAGTCTGACAGAACAACATCTAACATGGAAGTGCTTATTAAGCAAAATTGTGTCACTGAGTTCCTCCACGTGGAAAAAATGGCACCCACTGACATTCATTAACACTTGCTGAACATTTATGGAGACCAAAGACTGGATGTGAACACAGTAAAGTGGTGGGTGGTGCATTTCAGCAGTGGTGGTGGTGACAGTGCTCACCTCCGCTGGTATAGATGTTTATGAGTGGGGCATGTTGGCTCTTGTTCATTGCTGAGGAAAATGCAGAACTAACACTGTTGACTATTTTGAAAAATACCATTTTGTAGCTAAGAATTTGCTCTATTAAAGACTGTTATTGTGCTCTTTGCACCTGTTGTCATTTCCATGGAAATAAATAGGAAGCATTAATTTCAGAGCTATCTACATATTTTAAAAAGTCTGTGAAGTACTTTTATGTACTCTGTACTTCAACCATGTGCACTTTAATTCTTTATATATGAAAAAAGAAAGAATGAAATCACCTTGAATATGTACAACTACTCAGGTAGACTCTATAATGGATTTTCAGTTTTATTATTAGTGAAGGTCATACAAGAATTTTGCTTTACCCAGTTGGCTTCTAAAATATTGAAGGTTAGAATTTTCCCATCTAAGAAGTTCAAGAACAGCACATAAGGACCAAAGAATACTCTAGACTCATTAATTAATCAAGTCATGTCACAGCAGATCTTGTTAATCCATCCTCAGAGGAAACTCAAATGATGTTTCAATTCTCTATGCGAGAATAGACAGAATAGTGAATAGTGATAATGCTATACAATTACAGAGAGATGGGAAGAATTTGGAGACACAAGAAATTAAACTAAATTATTTTTTTTCCAACAGCAACTAAAATGACTTTTTTGGATATTATCTTTGTGAACTATTCTATTTAGAGGACAGTAGCAAGAGTGTATTTTATAGCTAAATATTGTAAGGTGAAAGCATTAAATGCTCTGTTGGAAAGAACAAGAGTTAATGAGTTTAAAAGTCACTTTGTTGTATAAAACTAAGCAGCTTATTTTGATGTCCTTTATCTATACGAAGCCACAGCAGAAGAATGTAGGTGTCCACTGTGTAGTGGAAGAGTGACAATGACTAGGTACACAGTAATAGCTGCTATCTTACTTTCTCTTGTCTAGTAGAAGCTTTGTTTTCTTGTCCTAAAAAGAATTAAATTGCTGCATCCAGCGATGAGTCTCAGAGAAAAGTGTTCATTTTTCTTTTTCCTGGAATGAATAAACACTTAAATTTTGAGATTTACTAATAATAATCTTTATTCAGTTAAAACCGAGTATCTTGTTTCTGTCCTGAAAGTTAATGGGTGTCCTTACCCTATCATCACCCAGTTTTTAGGCGATGAATAACAATTCACACGTGAAAAGAATCTTGGATGTCAAGTGATTATTCTATACTTCGTATTTAAGATGTGTAAATAAACAGATGAGGTCAGTGACTCTTAAAAATCTGTGCTTGCTCAGAGAAAACATGCAATTTGTATATGAAGGAAAGCAGTAATAGTACACATTTACCCTAAAGGGATTTATTGTAGGATACAACGTAAGCAAAAGATCCTGAGCTGGCTAAATGCACAAGACAAAGTTTTACGTTTTCTAAGACAAGTTGGCTGCTACAAGTTAGTAATAAAGAAATACATTTATTCAAATTTTAAGTCTGAGAAAAATCACAGTGGTTTTAAAAATCATTATACCACTCATATCTCAAGGTCTCTGTCCAGCTGTAGATTCTCTTTTCCAACCTTGCCTAAGGCTTTTCTTATTGCTCTGACATCTGCGTATTACATTATCCTTCAAACAGAAGGGAGATGCATCTGCAGCATAGGTCTGATCCAGAGATCAGTGAAAGCAATGGAAAGACTCCAACTGGTGCAATCACTTGTGGATCAGATTCTTGAATTGTTAGTGATGAAGCACAGTGTAAAATGTCAACCTCAATTAAGCTATGGCAAGATTTCCATTCTGAAGGGTCAGTACGTCAGCTATAAAAATTTCACAATTATCTATACTCCATAGATTTCAATTACTTTCCAGCTTAGCGCATCTAGAAATGTGAAGCTTATTTGTAAAATGACTTACCCTTTTTCAATTAATTCCAACACTTCTACTGCTGCCGCCGACTGACATGAACTCCTGTTTCTTTTTTATTTCTATTTTTGCCTCTTCTTCAGGAACAAAGTAAAAATGTGTGCTCATATTTGCAATTATGTGCTTATTCCTTGCATTTGTACACATTTTTAAGTATCACCACTACTTATGTAACTGAGGTGCCCTCTGGATTTTGAAATCCAGAATTTCAAAATGAAGATTTTTAATGTAATGTGAATATTTACAGAATATACCCACAGGTATTCACACACTATTTTTGGAGAGCAGAACTAAAAAAAGCAACACAACACTATAGGCTTTATAACCAGATCCTATGCACTTCAAGCAGGGGATCCAGGGCCTCAGATGATGAGTGCAGCCATGGCTTAATTGATTTTGGTCAGCCAACCTAATGGTGAGCTTTTTCTACCTGGCCTTATTCAATTCATCATGGCCATTCTATAGAAGTAAATTGTTGGTGAAAAATGAGAATCAATACCTATCAAGGTGAATAAATATGAAAAGACTTTGATCTGCTGTCAAATGTTTTGTGTGTAGTGAAGTAAGCTAAATTGACTACAAAAAAATCCTACTTTTGAGCTATACTCTGCACATTCTTTAGACTTAAAGTAAGTACCCTACCTGCTATTTTTTTCATTAAAAAATGAAATATCAGTCATGACTAGTTAATTAGCTTACTCAGCCATTCTATTCTGATATAATCAATTTTTTCATCCAGCTGCTTTATTCACAAGACCCCATTAGCAGTTTCAGAACATAAATGTCTAGTTCATCTGCAGTGCAAATTGCAAATCCACTGACCATCTAATCTTGCCATGACAGCTCATGAAATCTTCCAGGCATTGCTAGATTTTGCTCTGGAGGTTTCCAACAAAAATTTTAAGAGCCCCGAAGACTACAAAGGTTAAAGGAAAAAACAAAACAAAACAAAACTTTGGCTGTGATTAGAAAGAATGAATTCAGGAGTAGCCATTTTTTGTTGGCTTTGAGCATATCTTCCCTGTGACAACTCTACTGATCTCAAAGCAATATCATGTAGATATTTTATCCCTACAGATAGATATACTCCCACTCTTTGGCATCCTCACTGTTAATTCCTATTCATTAAGCAGGCCTGGCACTGTTGCGTCTCAGATCCTCGGCAACTTTTCTGCACTCATTTCCTCACATTAATCATTTTGCACTGCTCTTGGATGCCAGCTCTGAATGTTGATAAGGGAAGTTGATCCAAAGTCAGACAAATTTCCACCTAGTGAGGGGCTGGGTGGAAGCTGGAAGAGCTGTAGGCCATTTCACTTCAATTTACAACTGAGGATGGATTTAAATGATGGATTTGTTCTTTATCCAGCCCCGCCTTCCCAAACCAGACTCCGTCCTTCATTTCATTTTCAGAGATCTGTGTATATTTTTGAGAACATAACTAGATTCTTATACAGATGTGAAAATCACAAAAATGAAAGTCAGAGGAGGCATATCTGCATCTAGTGATACATACCAATATTTTTATATTCTGAAATTATGAGGAAGGAGACAGCCCTCCTGGCTGTAATTCAGTTTATTATTATTATTATTACTATTTTATTTATGTGTGTGTATGCAGTTATATGTCTATCAGCAGAAATGAACCTGGAACAATCTCTGAAATTCTTCTGAACACCTCATTTCATCTTGTGGCATTTCAATGAATAGCATCAAGCACAGACTTATATAGTCACAATTAAAAATGCACCCCTAATATGCATATTAAGATAGATTTCAGTATGTGTTCCTTCAGTAGCATATATACTAAAACTGGAATGATATAGAGATTAGCGTAGCCTGTGTGTAAGGATGATACACAAATTCATGAAATTCAGGCTTCCCAGCAGGTGGTTAATGCCCCATGCCTGCCAGTGTTTAAGTCATTTGGATAATGCCCTCAATAACATACTCTAATTTGTGGACAGGCAGTCAGACTAGATGATCCCTAAGTCCCTTCCAATTCAACTTCTATCCTATCCTATCCTATCCTATCCTATCCTATCCTATCCTATCCTATCCTATCCTATCCTATCCTATCCTATCCTATCCTATCCTATCCTATCCATCTTTATGTCCTGAAATATAAATTCAAGGTGACATAAAGTACATATAAGCAGCCCGAACAATCTGATGTATATGAATGACTTTGGGTACATATTTTTAAAATCTTTCTCTTCTCTACAAATAGAAATGCTGAATGGAAATTCACCAGGAACACTGAAATTCAGTTTTGGAATCTCTCTGGTAATAAAACGAGGTGAACATCATGCAGAAAATAACAACAACAAAAAAGCCAACAAAATAATAAAATTCAAAACAGCAACCAACTTTTATGTAGTTCTTGCTAAAATAAATAAATAAGTAAATAAATAACTAAAAAATCTTATGTTTCATAGAAGGCAGGAGAATTCATTGAAGAAAAGGGAATTTACCACAGCAGTTTCTGAGTTTGGATTTAGTTTTCTTCACTTGCACAAAGCTGTTAAGTTGATGTACTAGTGCTAACTATAAACTACAGAAACAGGAAAACATAAAGAAATTATTTCCACATCATCGACAGTTTGTTGGTTTATTGATTTCCTCTCCTCCTGCATCCCACATTTCATTTGAGCCATTTGCTTTCCATTTTAAAGGAACAGCCTTTCAGACACAGTTAATTTTACTAAGGCTTTAACATGTCATTCACTAGTTGGTATTATATTCATCTAAGGGATGCTGATGTTTACAAAGCAAGAGTATGGGACCAAAGCCCGATTGCCCTACTCGCACAGTCAGTTACACTGATTTTAATGGTACTGTTAACATTGGTTTCTTACAGCTGTCAGCATGCCTTTCCAAAGTAAAGTCTTGTAATTCTTTCCCATTTCTAAAGGCAGAGTTTTTAAAATCTGCAGGCACACTGTTTTGTTCAGGCCCTGCTTTCAATGAGCCAGACATTTTCAGGAAATCACGATGTCCCTAATTTGTGCATTTTCACTGTTAGCAACTGAATTACAATATTCTAGAAAACCAGCAGGCTTTTCTTCTTGCTTGACTAAGCTCACATGTTAATGTTGTGTGATTCTAATCTAAATTTATTTTTCCATGTGTCAAATTGGCTACCTCATCCTCAGTTACACAGCAGATCATGCCTTACCTTCCACTTGTCTCCTCCTCCTTGCAGCCTTATTGTCTTCACAGCTACTTTTTTCCTTATGTTTTGCAGTAAGGAAGATATAGAACACAAGGTTTAATGTAATATTCACCATTTACTCCACAGTGATAATGCAGAAGGTAGGTAACCTAAAATAGAAGGCAGTGTTTACCGGTGCAAATCAGGAAAATAAGTATTGAGCTAAAGCAGTGTCCATGCAGCATGTCTCCTGGATCAGGTAGGGTCATCTAGAAAAGGACCCAGAGACTTATCCCTATTCCTCATTCTTCTGTCTTTGCTTAGTACAGGAAGAAAAGATGATTTCATGTCACAGACCCTGTATGTGTGAAACAGTTATTTGCCACATCTACAGCTTGTACTGATCATTCTGTTCTGTGAGGCAGAATTGCAGCATTTTCTTTCTCATGTGAAATGCAACAATCAGGTGCAATCTGTGCCTTGTGGCAGGATTTTCAGGGGAAGCACAAATAAAACATGTTTTTCATGGTTTGTGAGTCAGCTCCCTTTTGTATTAAACTCATCTTTCTCTCTTCTTCTAAGGAAGTACTAGATTTCTCAAATAAAAAGCAACATTACTTTAAAATGTTTTTTCATGGCAAGTACAACTGTAGTGAAAATAACCCCAAAACACAATTAGAAATACCACTTTGAAGAACGAGTAACAAATTGTCACTATAAGTCATTTGTGCACCCATAATAAACATGAGATTGAAAGTAATTACAGTTACAGTGAAACTCTTGAGACTATTTTTAGCATTTATCATCTATACTGATATTACAGCAGAATTATTTCTGCCATACACACCAGGAGAGGTGAGCCACTCTGAATATGCACTTATGTTCCTTTTCAGATATTCATGCATATTGAAGAAAGATGTTTTTTCAAAAATAGCTTCAAAATTTATGGAAAAGATGTCCTCAGGAAAGATTCCCAGAAGCCTGTACTCACTGCAGGGAGATGTGCTAAACTTAATTACCTAAAATGCAGTGCTGATTTGCTGAGAGGTAAGTAGTATTGAAGCACGGTTAATTAGTACAGAAAAGCTTAAGGGGCTTCACACCAATTTATATCACTTGGGTAAAGAGGCACACAGGCATTAAAGACTTCTTGGGCCTGACGACCCACTGACGACACTCCTGTGCAATCACAAGCATATCATATAATCTGACTGAAACCATTGGTCATTTCTTTCAAATGTAATTTTCCAAGCACTTTTGTATCCCTTCTCCCCTCCAAAGGACCTTTACATTTACAATCACTTTACCTACAGCATGTTTATATTCATTTGCTTTTAAATCAGTTCTGTCCTTTAAGCTTCAAAAGCTCTTTCCTTTCTAGTCCTTATCCCCTCCTCAGAGTACAGAAAATACATTGTATCTACTTTCAGTCTTTGTTTTTCTATGATAAGAAAGTTCTTTTAGTATTGTCCCAGGAGATGAGCATTCCATCCTCTTTTTATTCTAGTACATACTTTCTTCATCAGTTCTGGTTGGAAACTGATCTCTTCTCAAGGGTGGTGGACAGAATTTTAAGCAGTACTCCAAAGGTCTGACCAATGTTTTGTACAACAACGTTAAAACTTCCCTTTCAGTGCCCAGATTTGCACACATCCTTTCCTCATCCATATCACAATTGTGACTCAAAAACAGTCAAACAACGCTGAATACTAAGCATTGAATTTCCCTCTCTCCATCATTTCTACCTTACAACATGCTATGGTTTAACAGATGTTCTCATTAGTCTCCAGGGGCATGACTCTGCATTTCCTATTACATCTTTCCCATTTTTATTACTTCATTTATCAATGTTGGACACCACTGTGTGACATTCCAGTTCCACCTTTATGTTGACAATGCTTCTCAGATTCTGCCATCAGCAAATTTTGTTAGCATTTTTCTACCATTTGTTAGCATTGTCTACCATTTTTTTCCTGCTGATGCTGTAAATTTATATATGTAATTCACGGAAAAAGCAACAAAAAAACAACACAAAACAAATAAACTCCACACACGTGTTAGATGTCTCTAACAAATAATAATATAAAAATCTAGGTGCAACCTCTCTATCATCTCCGATTTCTCTTGTCAGTAGACTGATTGCTCTAATTATGAAATCCTTTGCTTACTTCAAAAGTATTTTATCCTGCCTCCTAAATTCTTTTGTCTTTACGAGTATCTCCCCAAGAGGTCTCAAAATAGTGTACAGCAGTCACAGAGTCTAGAATTCCAATTATATTTTCAAGTTAGATTGTACTGAATCTTTGTAGCTCAGGTACTTCCAGCACTTATTTACTCTTTCTTTCAATCATTCTGAAGTCCTGCATATTATCAAAGTTTTTGTTGTTTTTTTTTTCTTTAACAAAAGATCAGTATTTTTCTTTCTTCTGTCCAAGAACACTATTCTTGGCTTATATATGTTTTAAGATTTTAATTCCTTGTTGTATCACAGTTTCAGGTGCCAGTTATTTGTTCTCTGAAGAATAGTTTACAGTTTGTTTCAGCATGAGCACAGAAACTGTGCTATGTTATACTTTAAGTTTGGATATGTATGTTTCCTTGGCCATGTAAGTGTTTTTTATCTGCCGCTTTTTGCTTCTTTATTCAACACAACTGATGTTATTGAAACAAAATATTAATTCATCTGACTCATAACTGTTTCCTTAACTGCAACATTACTGCATAATGGCCTTTTGCTACTTCTGTTTGTACTTCAATATTACAAATAACCTTTTCCTATTCGTTTAACTTTCTCTGGCAAAGGTAACTCAATTACCTTTTCTGTTCAGAAAATTAACAAATGAGATCAGCAACCTGATGAGGGTGGACACATATATCCATTCACGTAGTACCAGTTATCAATCAGTCCTTGAATTCACATCAGCACAGACCCAGTACGAAGGAAACCACAACCCTGATAAGCTCTGTGAACAGAAAGGCTCAGTGACACATGGAGCTAGTGGTCAGAATGGCAATTGTCTGGGGAAGCATGCTATCACAGTTTCACAGCCCCTTATCATGAGCAGGCTGCAGACAGGCCATTCTTGAAGCTGAAAGCATTAGAAACCTCCTACCTGAGATTTGCCAAGGGTTTTTCAGGAGCAAATATGTCAAGCATAGAATCTAAAGATCTGTCAATTAGAAGAATTACTTATAAACAACTGAGACTACCTGCTTTTGAAAATTGTAGGTGTTAGCTGTAGAAAACAACTGAGTAAAACTGAGGAGAGGGAAAGTTGGACATGTGTGGGGCCAAGATGCTGAGCTAATACAGTCCAGCCTTTGAGGAGCAGGACTGCAGCCAGCCTGCAATGAAACATTGTTGAAATCAGAGGTTTTGATTCATGCGAACACAACAGTGCAAATCTTGCAATTCAGCACGGGCTGCAACACTGCATATCAGTCTTACTGCATCTATTTTCCTATTGGTCCTGTCTTACTGTGAGACATACTCCTAATATGTACTTATCTATGACTGAAAGATTAGGCTTGGGAAACTTTTAAGTCTTCCTGACTTAAAGAGCTCTTTTATTTATTAAGAAACAGGAATATATTTTGCACTATTTTTGGATACGGCATTGTCAACGTGCATATACATCCTTCTTAATGTATTTTCCACCTCAGGCTGTTTGTTCTGTGCAGATGACAGCACTGTTTCATGAGTGTGTTCAGCACCCGTTTTACAGAGGTTAGTTTTTACCTTATTCAACACCTGTGGTAAATAAGCAAGGATGTCAGGCCTATCAATGAGGAAAGCTTATTTGGAAATGTGGTCTAACAGAGAATTACATTACTAACAGCAAGATTCCTACTCCATCTCATAGGGAAATTTATTTGCGGTGTTGAAAATTTAGATTTCCAGTCAATGTATATTAAAATATGTATTATATTGAAGTAATTTATGCTGTTTCTGTTTCTTTTCTGCAAATTAATGCTATTTCTCTCCTGATCTTCAGAAGTCCTGGTCCTCTAGAATGGTATCTACATTCTTTCAACTTTCCTCTTTCCTGAACATTCAGAAATGCAAGAAAATAATTTGTATTTAGCCAGAATGCTTCAACAAGCAACCATTTTCAAATGTGCTACCAAAACCTCACATGGTTTAGTGTGGGCTAGATCTCATGTTCGTAGTGGTTCAGTGCCCATGCATGCTTGCACTCGCTAACCCTATAGAAGAAAGCAGGTCTGTGCAAAGGTGTGTGGGAGACAGGAGAAAAGATTTTAGTGCAAAGCATTTCTCCAACAGGTAAACCACTTTTAAACAGCTTTTGCTATTTGGCAGAGAGGGTCTTGTTCCACTTGTCACCCTATACCCCTGCCTGCAGATCCCAGTGGCACCACTCACTGCAGAATTGGTTCAGCAGCAACAGAAATCTCAATCTGCAAAGCATTAGATCTCTCCATCACAGCACATGGGCCTACCCTCTGCACTCTCTCCTAACTCGACTCAGACCCCATGACATTATTTCTTTCTTGAAGAATATTACTAACTTCTGCACTTCATTTAGATAACAAATGACTCAGGTTCCCTTTTCATATGTCTGTTTTTCATATTAATTATTTCTAACACTAATTTCCTCCTTATGTGTCAATAGTAATTAGTACCCATCTCAGCAATGGCTTTTTCGTCGTGAGAATATGGTATTGAAAAGAGCAGGATGATATTCTGATTTAAGGAACCTGCTAGCAGCATTAGCATTACTAGTTTACATGAGTAATATGAACATCATCTGTTATAAAAAACAATATTTCTTCTGTCCTCCTCTGGCAAGGCCATACATTAAAGGAAAAAATGTGTCAGAACAGATAAAGGACCTTTTGGGAGATTTATTGTATTATATATGTTAATGGAAAATATCAATTCTATAAAAACACATTAACATTGATTTACTTTATCCAGCATCTAGTGAAAATGAAATGAGGATTAAAATAAAAATATCAAGCAAACAGCAAATAATTTAATTCCTAGCATTCCTATACAAACATTCCTTTCTTTCTGAAGTTGTGTTTCACTTTCCTAAGCCAGAAGAAAGGTGTCTAGGTTATGCAGCTCATTTGGTATCAATTTCAGTTTACTTTAAATGAAAATGACCCAAAGCTTTACAAGGGGAACACAACACTTGCTATTGAACAAGAACAGAAAATGCTTCATTTATCTCTTTGTTCAAGGCCGAAATAACTTATCTTTTTCTTTTTAAGTCTTACTACATGAGTTTTTAATATGTAAAGACAGTCTACCATAGGTTGAAATATCTACTCAGCTGAATCAATCATCCCACAGCTATGTTTCTCCCTCTTCTCTGCCTATTTCATTGCCATCGTGTTTGGATCATCTGTTTGTTGCCTCTCCTTCTTGATTTTGTTATTTTGCTCACTCCCCTGCCTCTCTTTGAAGACAGATCCTGGGGGCAGAGGAGAAAATGGTCAGCCTGAGAATAATGTGTATTTGTGCATGCAGCTGTGTTGCACAACAGCCAGCTACCTACAGACTGCACTCATTCCCATACCACCCCTGCACCATCCACTCCACTCTTGATCCAGCACCCTGAAGTCAAGTCCTGCAAGGACAAATCCTTCTCTTGTTCCTTCTTCGCTATTCTTCTTTTCATTAATTTACTCCTTCCACTGTGAGCAGCCCAAGAAGACAGACATGCACTCAAAAGTCAATTCTGATGAATACTAATTCAATGTAATTTTTTTTTCTTTTCCCGGAAGAGACTTGTTATACCCATTCCCTGTTTTGTGATGAAGTTTCATGCAAAGTTTTTAAAAATGTCACACAACTGATTAACAGCAGGGACTTCAAGTATTTCAAAATGAGTTACAAGAGCAGAAGAACAACAAGCTACAAGGTAAGCGATGTCTTTGAACTCTTTTGTTTTGACTGTTCAGGAAGACTTCTTAGTCTAGCACTCAGCAAGTGTATCTATTATTAAGAGGTGGCTGCAGCCTTTCCGTAAAAGATCCACAGCACAGATGCAATGGCTGTGGGTGAAGCAACAGTAAAGAGACTGTACAGCTAGGGCCTTAAGGCATTTCACAATGAAGGTAAAATTAGAGAAGCAATTCTTTTGACTTCTCTAGGACTTCAATTTTCCAAATATGACAGCACATTGTGTGATATTTTCCCCCTATTCAAATGCACTGTAAACTTCTGCAAATACGCCAGGAGTAAGGCTTTCATTTCAGGATAAAGACAGTCTCCTATCTCAGCTTTTTTTCTTTTTTTTCCTCTTTTTTTCTTTTTCTATTTTTTTTTTTTTAATTTAATATAATTCATTGAAAGAGCCAGTATATGATTGAAATAGGAGAAATGGGTGAAAACTACAAAACCTTTTGCTATGAATATAAGTGTTATCAGATTGCTGCTGCTGTACTCACACTGCTCTTCTGCAGTAAGGAGAAATTAAAAATAAAATAATTCTTCTGTGCTCAAAATTCAGAATGAATTGAATTGTATCTTTCCACTATCACCATTCTTTTACGTGCTTCATACACTCCATATCTATGAAGTTACTTCAACAGATGTTCACAACATTTGAAAAACAGGGCTGCTTTTGTGTACAAGTAATGCAGAGCTACTTTCACTGCTTTTTTTTAACCTTTTGCAAACAGCCTTCAGATCAGTAATCTTAGAAAGCAAAGACTTAGTCACAGTCCTGATGAAGAGCATCCTGGGAACGTGCACTGAGAATGTCTTGCTCCCCACTCTGCCCAACCTCCTATCAAGTTCCACAGAAGTTGACTCTCAGATTGGACTAAACTCAGTTATAAAGAACTTATATATTAATTCTCACAACATAGTCATTCAAAGTCACTTATTTCCTGCTTTACAGAAAAGTCTTATACCTGTTAAAATTACTCTAGATCTCAAAACAGAATCTTTTGCTACGCTTCTGCCAACTTTCTTGGAGCAAAGGACTCTGTTGGCTTTCTTCATGGCTTTGGTTTATTTCCTTGATTTGTTATTTTACTATGGCTTTCTGTAATGTTATCCCAGTGAAAGGACCAATTTTCACCTCCACCTTTCTCTTCAGCTTTCTTAACTCATAATCTGGAGATCAGTCCACGACAATACAATCAACCTTCATCTGTGTGACGTTCCGTTTTTTTTGAGGAATGACTGACCCAAATTGCTGCCTCACATAGGAGTGCAATGCTAACCCTAACTAGAGATATTTTTGCTTACGGCTCTAATCTTTCAGAGAGTTTTAAATCAACAGTGCACTTATTTATGCCCATTCAAACTTATTTCTCAATTTAAGAATTCTCAATTAAAGGACAGAATTCAACACTGACTTCATTTTCTCAAATTATCAAATGCATATTAAAATCCAAAGTACTAATCAATGAGCATTTTTTTTTTTTTGACAAACTAGTAATTTCATACATTCCTTGCCTATCTCCTTCAGAAAGTTTTCATTTTATAGCCAGATAAAAAAAGTAAAAATGCTCATGTCTCACCTATCTGTATGACAGCTTTATCTCAGCCAGTGTTGTATGACCTATTTCAGATCTCAAAATCCTGTCCTCAAAACAATTCTTAATGCATTATGTAATCTGTATAATATACACTGAAATAAATGGTTTGATTCCTTTTTATTTCGATGAGAAATTTTTTAGATTTTTCTTACAGACTCCTTTTAAGTTTTTCAGAATAGTTGTAAACAATATAATAAGCTATTACCATTTAGACACCTTGCAAATAGTCTATTGAAACTTGATTTTAGAAGGGCTGTTTCTAGGCAATTACATTGTTTTTACCATTGGGGCGAGGGGAAAGATACGATCATTTTTGAAGAGGATAGGGGCTGGGTTAAGGAATCATGTCTCATCAAAGCAAATCTGTATTTAAAAAAGCCTTAATTTAATATTCCAATTTTAACCTCAGCAAATCAAAGTTCAAGCTATTTCTTTTTCACTAACTTTCATGCAAACATCAGAGATCATCTGACTTTCTGTTCCGACCTCTTTCATAGAATCATAGAATCACAAAGTTGGAAAGGACCTACAAGATCGTCTTGTCCAACCGTTCCCCCATTACCACAGCTACCACAAGCCACTAAACCATCTCTCGTAGCTCCTCACCCAGACGCCTCTTGAACACTGCCAGGGACAGCGACTCTACCACCTCCCTGGGCAGCCATTCCAGTGCCTGACCACTGTTTGAAAGAAAAAGTTTTTCCTTATTTCTAATCTAAACCTTTCTCCATAGTGTTACCCAGGTACTACACAGCAAACGAAATGTAAGCAGGTTAAGAAAATGTTACTACAGGAAAAAAATAAGAAACATGAACAACTAGAATTCTCAGACATCAAGTAGTGCAATTTTTTTCTCAATTCCAAAATATTTGAGCAGAAAATTTCAAAAGAAAAGGGTGCATTTGAGAGAGAAATGGAACTGACCAAGCAACCACATGGTGCCTTTGAAAGCCAACTCCTTGTCCTCAAATTTGGATTCAGTATTTGAATAAAGATGTTTCTAACTGCCCAAGTTTTCATTTTAGAGTAGTATTAAAGAGGTAGAAAGGCAATTAAAATTCTTATTTAAAAATACATTTCTACATTATTCTTTGTCTTTATTCTGCGGACTAAGCATGACTGCACTTCTCACTAAAAATGAGAACTAGGTGCCAGCTTTGTCTTTGAGATTAGTAATGACTAGCCTATTTCTGTACTACTTAGACATAAGCTATCATCTAGTATTAATATCCAAACTCCAGATCTTAGATTGCATAATAAAAGCGTCCTCATTGAACATATAACTTGCATCCCAAATGAAACGTATACATTGTTTAAAATCAGCTTTGGTGATAAAATTCTAGTATCAGCTTGGAGCAGATGTCACTGTCTGGCTGCCCCCACTAGTATCTCTATAAGTCCACTCATGTCTCCTGCTGGTTTCTACACAGAAAGTACTAAGAATGAAACACTAGAGCTGGGATTCAACTATGTTAAAATTAAGGTGTTTTCCTTCATTAAACTGAAAAATAATTATAAAAAGTAGACAAAACAAATGAACAGACAACTTTAATTTCATGAATACTTCATTCTCTTCCACCTTAAGCAGCAGAAAATATTTAGTACTTAATATTATTAGTATTTAATAGTATTTAATATTCATCTGGCAGTATCTATATTTTTTATTTCTTTTTTACATGCAGTATTAAAGTAATTCTTACTGCCCTTAAAATCTTTATCTACTATGGAGTTGATATCTTTTTTCCTTTTTCTTTCTTTGTATTTTTTTCAGCTAGCTTTTCCTAGACCAGCTTATTCTATCAACATTTAGATCAGCTGATTTTCCATTTTATTGGTTTGGAAGCAGAAATCTCATGACCTAGTATTTGTTGTGCTGCTAAGTGATTAGTATAGCAAAATAGCAACATTAGAGCAACGTAAAATAATGATTAAACTGACTTAGAACAGTCAGGAGGACTAAAAAGAAAATAGAAAAACTAAAGCTACAGCTTTGAATATAATCGTCTTGAAAATCAAAAAGCCTCTATTGAATTATCCAATAAGGCAGGAAAAGTTAATTTCAAGTTCAAAAAGAAACAAACTAAAAGATTTGCACATAGAAAATAGCACTTTGACCATGTATTTCAGGGAAAATTTCTCAACAGGACCTCACAATCTCAGAATATAGGTGTGTATCCAGTTATAAGGCGTCAGATACAATTACACACAGACATATGCATACAGACACCCACACACATACACATAAATATCTGTTTCCTTCAGTACATGTGTTTTTCTGTCTGTCCCTCCATACCAATAGTTCCCTTTAAAATCTGTCTGAAAAGGGAAATATTATCAACTGTCCTGGATCATATTTCTTTCTCAGCAAGATGTTCTCGTATTTACCCTAGTTTTACGAGGTGTAAATTTTTACAGTGTCCTACTCTTGGGTCCTGTATTTCAATTATGTAGGATGGATATTGAACTTGAGCACTCCACAGAGGAGCTCTAAGAGCTGGGATGGTGCTTCTCTTTTACTTTATTTATTTTTTTCTTTTATGTACTGGGATAAAAGATTCTCTTGAGTATAAATAGAGCCGCAGTGCATTTCTAAGCTCTTCCAATTCATTTTTAATTCTTAAAGCATTCTACTCAGTTCTGTAAAACTGTAGTGATTCACAGTCGAAGACACTAAAATAAAACTGGAAGAAAAAGTAATAATAAGCGTACAGAACTTTATAATAAAAGTAGGACGAATGTAGGCTTTTTATCTGGAGGACATAGAGTACTAGGAAAAAGGTTCTATATGGCTCCCCAAACCAAATGGCATTTTGCTTTCCATCTTCATTCTGAGCTTGCTGGAGGCTGTGTAAATCATATGCTGGTTACATTAACAGAAGGAAACAGTATTTTCCGTCATTCACTCTCAAGCTATTCAGTCTGACAATAATACTTCTAAGTTAATAGTAGACAACAATTTGAATTATGAAACAATTTTACGTTCTTCTAAATATCACTCCTTGTGGTGAGTCACAATTCTATTTGAATTACTGTCTTTCAAGATTTCTCCAAAGATTTTAGCAGACAATTCGCACCTTACTGTCTATCACACTGTGATGGTCAGTGAAAATTTACTCAGTTACAAACTGCCAAAGGCTGATAGTATGAGAAAAACCTTTCAAATATCCAGACAGCTACAAATATACAGATCTGTATTAATTAAAATTTCCAAGGCTGAGAAGTACCTCATATCAATGCAACTGCCAAGTGTGGTTTGTTATGGAGCACAGTAAACTGTGCTCGATTTTCCAGTATTTTTGGCAAGAAAAGACAAACCTACTGTAGTCATCTAGCTTAGGAAAAATAAAGAGAAGTCTTTCCAAATCATAATATATTATTTTCATTCATCCTTCTTCTATAGCTGTAATCATTTTGTTTACAAAAATGACTCCTATAACCTAATATTCATTCATCTGCTGTACCATAATTAGAATTAATTCCCCTGATCTTTTCTGCTCTCTTCTCATACTTACTAGTCCTTTTACAAGATGTCTTGAGGTTAGTGCCACATTTGGGTTTATCATTTGGTTGTGCTATATGGATGTTGCTATGGTCTCTCCTGGCTTGCATCTTCCATGACATGTAAGATTACAAGTAACCAGTGGATTATTTTAGAATCTATCTTCATATATTATGCTCTAAAACACAAAAACTACCACAGCACATGAAAAAAACAAAAAATAAAAAACAACACCACTATAGCAAATATATAAATTTGATAAAACAGGAAACTGCATCTGTTTTTTAGTAGAGATGCAATCAAGATTTACTGTATCCACAAAATATCTTATTACTTAAAAGAATCTTTAAAACAAAAACAAAGATCATATTTAAATCATCTTTACTTTTGCCTTACCAAACCTATAAATACTTAGTACAGTTAACTCACTACTACAGTTAGGTTAGTTAAGGAGATTTCTTAAATATATTTTGCTGTATCAGGACATGTGGCTGCAAACAACCAAGAGACTGGCAGTCTCCACGTGGGCATAAATTACACACTACAGTAATGAATGTGAAAACAGTGCACTCTTTACTGTCTTGTATTAGATCAGACCAGATGATTTTTTTCCACATCTGTGCTCACAGTCAGTTCTGCATGGTAAGCTCTTGAAGGTGACTGATATGCCAGCAGCCCTTTAAGTAGTCATGAGAAAGTCATTAATACCATAGCCTATCATCTACCACCACTATATATATTCAGGTCATCCTACCTTGTTATGTCTGTAATAACAAGTTTCTTAATAGACACAAAATACATTAGTGTCACAATTTGGCCATTCGTCTTACTTACTTACTTACTTACTTTGGAAAATATCAGTTGATGGACTGGCATTGATTTTGACAGTGGCACACTTAAGAATATCATCCAGGTTACTTGGGCAAAAAAGTGGATAGTAGTGTTGCCCATCCACCGCATTTTTCTTATGTATGTCTCATATGCTATATTACTGATAACTGTACTTGGCTTACAGTTCTAAGGTCAATCTTCTGATTAGTGCATTTGCTGTTGAGGTTCAACCACAGGTAGAATACTTACCAATGACTAATACGGATAATTCTTAATACAGGGCAATTTCAAAATGCAGCTGCTGTCAGAGATAGCCTTCAGGATGGAAGAAGAGAGGTTGTGAAAAAGGAGAATCTGCAAAGTTTACCTTCTTGTTTACCTTTATTCCCATCAAAGTCAATCCTGAGATATCCTGAAATACTCTACATATAAATACACTCCAGGACTACAACAACTGTAATCCAACACCCAAGAGTCTGTAACGTGAGAGAAAAGATAGAAAAGATCTTCACAAATCTGCAGATATCAGGAGCAGGTTATATACGCATAATCCTATTGTATTATATGAGCAGGGATACAGGAAACAGAATTTACTTCTTTTGACAGCAGAATGCAAGATCTTGCTCATCCCTTTTCTCTAAATCTTAATTTTTTTTTTATATTTTTCTTTTTGCCAGGTATTCTGTTATGCTTTCCCTCTCTCTTTTCATTTCACTTTCCCTTTTTCCCCTTTTACAAAATCTTTTCTAATGTAAAATGAGAAAATAAATAGCTCTTGAAGTCAGGAAGATTTCTGAAATATTTTTCAAGTTATATGCAACAAATACAAAATATTCCAAGTTGTAACAAACTCTAATATGGATGCATGTTCCAAGTTTAAGTATATAGTTCTCCTTTCAACAATGCACTGACTGCCGAATTTCATCTACTCTTGTAAGTTAGAGAGATGGTCGCAGGAAAAAAATCAGAAGTTATTTAATATATTGTTGATTGTTGTAAGTAGTAGTGAGGCCTACAAAAATCATCCCGTGAAGTCATAAAAATGAATGTCACAGTCATAATTCACAGATCATAGTCCATGGTAAAAGATGGTTTCCATCAACACTGGACAACTGCAGTACGCCTGCTGTATAATTTTGTATGCACACATATTGATGGTTTACAGCTACTGTAAAAGGAACATATTTCAATACGTTTTCATGATGTGTCAACGTGACACATTTCAGTACATTGCAGTCATATTTTCTCTGGCTGCTTGTTGCACTTTCTGTGAGAAGGCTGGAGCAGAAACACACACAGCTTTTTTTTTTAATTCTAGTTTACCCAGTTACGCAGTATTTCATAAAACTCTGTTGATGCTAAGGACTGTGGTCACTGATGAGCACAATCATCAGTCATAAAGCCAAAGTCAAAAGATAAGGACAGTAAAAAGAGAAAGTTAAAAGCACGGATGTAGAAATGCTAGAAAATAAATTGCTCAGGAGATCATTTTCATGAAATTGAGAAGCTTGTGTCAAAGGTTGTGTAAACCGGAACATACAACCAAAATGCAAACAGTATAAACTACCTCTAGACCATTATTCTGCTATGATATTAGACATCTTAAGTGCTAACCTCTGTATCTGAGTCATAACAACACCAGTAATCTTTCACTTCTAGCACTTCAGCAAAACTACATTACTGTTCCCCATTCATATTCTCTGATCATAATATTGTATTATTCAGACATGAATTGAGAGAATTCCAGAAGTAAATGTTTTAATTACAGGGGGTTACACTGATTTCAATCATTGAACTTTTCAGAATATCCTGGTCAGGTGAGGCTGTTATTTAATTTCTATATATTTTTTTACTCCCCACATGATACATTTTTGAAATAAGAAACTTCTGTCAGTGACAGAGAATTACTTTCAGCATCTTGAAATACAAACAGTATTATCCATTTATTGCAATCATTTCCCATAATCCTCAAACAAGTGGAGGCAGATACACCCATTATTTTTGTTATCACAATCAATAGGAGGAGCACATCCATCCCCACTGGGAGAAATAAGATTTCTATTGTAGGGAGATTATGACATTTTCAAATTAGATCCATTTTTCCTTATTACCTCAGTCTGTTCTTATTCTCCTTTCTAACACCAACTAGGGCAGCTACTCTACATGCACACATACACACACAAAAAAAATGAACATTGTAGCTTCCCCATTTAAACGCATAACAGCCACAAAAACAGTCAAAACTAAGCCAAGGAACACAGTATCTAAATGGTTAAAATTAACAACTAACTATCTCATTCTCATGATATGAGAGACAAAATGGCAACCTAGAAAGCTACATTTATCCCTACTGGATTAATTCAGAATTCTCTAAACTTTCAACTGAAGTTGTATTTACATTTACATACATACAGCATTTACAGCATCTTCTTCCTGGGTTTCTGTTTGGAGAAAGGAGAAAAAAAGCTTTTTTTTTTTTTTTTTTTTTTTTTTTTTTTTTTTTTTTTTTTTTTGTGCTGTTAGTCCCATCTCCTTTAAATTGCATTTATACAGTGACTCACTTCATTTCAAACTCATTACTAAAATCGGCAATATTAGGCCTGACCTACTATATCTTACCTCAGTGTCCCTTGAAGTATTATCATCAAATAAACAACAAAGACTTACTCACATACAGGATAACTAACTAGTAATAACAGTTTCTTTACTTTTCCTTGCAAAGCTTTAATTGAAGCAGAACAATTTTTCCTTTTCTAAGATTGATCCCTACATTTTAGGAAGCTGATACACAACTGGATCCAATTACATTTAAATGTAAACAACATTATGTATTTATAAATGGCAAATAAGGTAATGATGTGAATGCTGTTGTTTGTGGCATGCTTATGACCTGCATACTATCTAAAACTCAAGTTCAGTCTACAGCCTGAGGCTACTGTACTGTTCACAAAATCTTATCATAAGACTTTTAAGCTTTCATTCTTGTAAACAAAGCAAGTATTTAATGATCTGTAGTTTCAGCAGAGCTTTCCAATAACTGTGCCCATTAGCAATCACTATTCCCCACGGTAGGATGATTCTCCAATGCTGTTGATAGAATTGCAAAATGTGAGACAGAAGTAAATGCCTTTACCATACTGCAAGTCTCATTATTTTTAAGAGCCTGTCAAACCACAGAACAACTCTTTCAGTATCCAAAGGCATTAAGAAGCATATCATGGACCCTTGCTCAGAGAGTTTATAAGATACAGCTTGCTGTGTTTCTTACAGTATTATTACGAGCTCTTAAAACTGTTTTGATATGAAGTCTTACTTGCAAAACCTTACTTCCAAAAGAATGTAGAGGAAAAACTGGGGAGTATTTTCAAAAGTCTTGTTGACTACCTGAAGGAGTATTTAGATCAACCTGAATCCCTTGAAATCCAAGGGGTTAATATCTTCTTCTCTAAGTTTTGCAGGGGAAGCTGAATTCACTTTTTTTTTTTTCCTCTACCTGTGTTTTTTCAAAGATCAAATTAAATCACAGCAACCCAAATAATCTGGTTGAAGAAACTAATTTTCCTTAGACTCAACTTTTAAGAGTACTTTCTGCTAAGAATCCAGTTTTCATCTATTTTCTGTCTCTTCTTCTTAAGAAGAACTTTTGTAAAGTATTTCAGAGAAGCCACAAAGTACACAGTAAACTTGTTTCCACTCTTCATATTCTGCAGTGTTTAATACTTGATCTATCCTAACTGTAAACAGGACACAGATGTTATCTGACAGAATTTCTAGTCCCAGACCTTTCTGATTCTGGAAAACATAAAGTTCTTGAATTTTCTCTTTAAATATGCAGATATGTACAGATGGTAAATAAAGTTTTTCCTTCCAACTTTATTTTTATTTGGGATGCTTCTTCTTGTCAGATATTACTATTTCAAAGTGTCTTTCTTCAAATCATCAACATGTTCCATTTATGCACCTAAATCTCACACGATGATTCCCACCAGATAATCCCATTTGGGTTTCAGTGCACAACCTTTTGTATCCCTGGCACAATTTGGACACTGTTTCTCCTTGAGCTCCTATCTTTGATCTCACATGGATCTGTTTTTTTCACCAGTATGTTGCAATCAGGTTCAATCTGTCTTGGTGTCATGAATCACTTGGCTGTCATGAATCAGCTTGATTTTTATGACGATTGAAAAAAACAGATGAATACAGAGTTCCTGAAAATATGAATTTACCTGGCCCAAATAATAAGGTAAATAATTATATTTCACATATGACTGCAGAGCCTGCAGCTGCAAAATACTGAGCAGCAAATAAAAAATGATTGTTTGTCCTCTGTAGAATGAGAGAGGACCTGACAGCATTTAAGTAGGAATGTCCATCAGGTGCAGCATCCTTAACTAAGAGAGATAGTGCTGAAGAACTGTCTCTTTCATTTTTTCCTTCAGAGGTTGCAGCTGCTTTTTTAACTTGTTGTGCATGTGTTTGCCAAGTTTCAGCAGGTATGCTGGATTTACGTTACTTCTTACATCTTTGTATTGGTTCTATATCAATTTCAAAGCTACTTTATTTTATTCATGAGTAACTGACCATTCTGACAAACATATGATTGATAATTGTTTATGCTTTCTTTGCCATAACTACAAATGTCAAAGTTTATCTGCATATTTCACAGTTTTAATTGTTTTCTCTCCTCACAATTCAGACAAATTCTTAACAAGTAGTTTTGTGCTATGAATTCATATTCTCTGATACCATGTTTCATGAACAAACTGGGTATTTGTCTCAGGCAGCTTCCCATAAAACAAAACAAAACAAAGCTATTCTAGAACTGCTTATGGTTAAAGAATACATTCTAAAAACTTTGTAAAATTATTGGCATCTGGATATGAGTTAACATTTCCCAAATTCTTATCGATCTGTTCATATCTTAGCACTGTTTAGCTTTTGTTTATGCAATTCAATAATAGCAGCTTGGAAGTTAAATGCTACGCTAAGAAATCTGCAGTGAAGAAACATTAAAAGTGTTCTACGTGGGAGTACTGGTGTAGGAAGAATTTTTTTCTATAATTCTTAAACATTCAGCATTAAAAAAAAAAAAAAGCTATACCCTCAGACTTCATTCCCCCTGAGAACCAAAAGGAACCTTCAGAAGGGCACACTAGCTAAACAAATTTGATTTCTTAATTTATGCTTAAAAAATTAATGCACCAAGCTAATATACAAAAAATATAGGCTGGTAGGCTGTGTTCTGATTATACCGAATGAATTTCTTTACAATTCTTCCAAATTTTATGTAGTTACTAATGCTAGCATACATAGTACAGTCATATATTTATTACATATATTATTCCAAACTAAACATGCATATACCTCTTAGTCAGGAAAATTGATATTTACAGTAATACAGTTTGTTCAGGAAGAAAACAGCTCAACTCTGAATTAAATAAGTAGTTTTTTTCTAAATTTTATCTACCCCCCTTTCAAATGGTTGCAGAAGCTTGTATATGACACAGAATCTCATAGAAGCCCAACAATTCTTAAGAATTCCTCATCTGTAAAATCCAAATCACTGAAGGTGAATATCCCAGATACAAACATTCACTGATGTGTCACACTAAAATTCTGTCATATTTTGTAACATATATACTTTTTGTGCAAACTTTGCAACTGAAAACTTCCATTCAGAAGATAGTTTAATAGTCAAAATCTTTCTGTGATTAATATAAATTATTATGTGGGCAGAAGTTCCAACTGTACTCCGTTCTTTCAGAATGCTCTACAATTATGCATGATAGCATTTAAAATCAAGACAATGTATGTAGGCATGCAGAAATGTATATTCAAAGACACTCATACTCGTAATTTTATCTTAATCTGCATTTAAGAATTCTCTTGTTATTCAAGCTTAAACGGATTTTGGAAATCTCATGGAAACATGAAGGTGATTTTCATATATTTCTACTGGGTCCACAGTTGACTCAGACAAAACAAAGATGAACTTCATCAGTGTCTCCAACAAAACACAGTATCTGCATCTGGCCTGCTGTCAAAACAGAATACATTAATGATCCAGTGCAGCCTTGCTCAACTACTATGAGCTACTCTGAGAAAAGCTAAAATCTGGAAAGTGGGTGTGGTATACAGATTGTGGGGTTCAAGGTACTCAAAGGAAACAAACACCATCAGTATCTGAATAGTTCATCACAGACACACTAAATAAATCCATTCCAAACAAATACATAGCAACAGTCCATTTCACAAGTTTAAGCTGGTGTGCAAAAAATACTATTTTTCAACATAGTCACCATCATCAGCTATGGATTTTCACCAACAATGAACAAGAGCCTGCATGCTGTGCTCACAAATATCTGCACCAGCGAAGGTGACCCACTGTCACTATCACCGCTGGTGAAACACACCATTCGCAGCCTCACTGTGCTCACATCCACTGTTTGATCTTCCCAAGCATTCAGAAAGCTTCAGTGAATGTCAGTAGTACATTTTTGTTGCTGTTTTTGGGCCAAAATAATAAAATAGGAGGCATTATTTTCAGAGTATCTCTTGTACATATTTCCAGCTAACAGCATTCCTAACGAACTGCTGATCTTTTGAAGATAATTCTCTTATTTTTTAAACAGATTTTTTAGCTTCTTTTCTTGTAAAGACAAAATGGTAATCGGTGAGCAAAAATGACAGACAGAAGACCAAGCTAATGCTTTATCTCAGGCAAAAACTCCTGTACAATCCACTGAAGATCTCAACAGAAATGTTCCCATTCATTTCAACAAGTGTGTCACAGAGTTAACCAGATCAATCTATGCCTGTGACAGGAGGGCAGTAGGCAGCTGGCCCCCCCTTGGCCCCACAAAATGGGAAGGGAAAGGGAAAAGGGATATGGGAGCTGGGCTCAAATAGGGGAAAAAAAAAAAACAGCAGCAATGATCTATGGAGAAAATCTTATTTTACTAAGTATGATATCAGAATGCAAGATAACACAATATAATACAATCTAATTGAAATTGAGATTGATAAATCAAATAAGATAGGAGAGAGAGATAGAGTTCCTGAGACTGAGTCAAACCTGAAAAGCTTGGAACAGCTAGGAAAGCACCCTCCAACACCCACTGCCAAGCAGTAAGAGAGTGCCCCACCCGGAAGGGTCAGATCCCATGACTTCTGTAATGTACAGGAATAGGTGCCTGGAATTGGAGCATTAACACTTTAACTCCCAGTGCACTACATGATGTTATGATATGGAATACTGAAAACCAAAATCATAGAGCCATGACAAAATGCTGAATACAGCTCCCTTGAAAAATCTTCAGTTCTTTTTTTTATGGTTGTAAAAGTGGAAAATTACCAGAACAAGACAGGTAGGAATAATTTATTAGCTTGCTCTGATAAAGAGAACAATATGAAGAAGCTTAATTTCTCTGCAGTTCTTGGTTACCACAGAATGCCGGAGAATACAGAGATATACTAACACCAGATATCTAAAATGCTTTATGTTTTATCTGACTGTGAAAGTGACTCCTGTAGCTGCTTTTATGGAGAGCCCCTAAGCAATTGAAAAATGGTGGCTATCACTTTTGCCTGTTTGCTTGCCTATGCATTCACCTCAATATTCCACCTTTAAAGGAATGAGACATCTCCACTGACAACTGGAAGACAATACCACAGCAGTCAGGACAGCCTTCTGCTGAGCCAAAGACAAGTATAAATGAAGTGCAGAATGCCTACATGGGAAATACACTCTCAGCAAAGAACAAAAGAAAATTTATTTACTAAGTGACAAAAGAAAATTTGGTGAGGTTCTTTTCCACTACATTACACATATGTTATTACTGCTAACACATCTACACCTGATAAACATCTCAATCGCTAATACAATTCTTCATGAAGTGCACTTTTGTGGTCTACATTCCATCAGTAAGAATGCAGAGGTCATTTAGCTCATTGGATCACACCCCAATTTCTTTCACTTAAATGGCTCTTGTGCCTTGATACCTGCTGTTCATTGCTGCTGACTGCTGCTTTGTAGTCTTAGAGCTGATAACAAGTGATTCATCAGCTTTGTCAGTAGAAGAGCTCTAGTCATTATGACTTTGTGACTCCTGTGCAAGGGATTGAGTCAGGCTGGCTTTGTTGCATTGCCAAAGTTCCAATAAAAGCCTAATTCAATATGAAGGACCTCAAATTTTACTGTGTTACTTGCTTCCTATCATTTTCCTGCGACTTAATGCATTTAAATAAATTGTCTATATTTAGTGCCAGAAATGCATGGATGATTCTGTTCCTTTCTGATTTGCAAGCTGAACCATGCTAATTTACTTTTGGAAGTTTCCAAAAATGCTGTGCAAAGTTTGCTTGCCTTTGATCTACAGAGATCATATTCAACTGTAACAACAGCTGCCCTGCCTACAGTCTAAACTGTAGAGGCTGTGAAAGTCCAATCTCCACTTATATATATTTTAATATCAATATGTTTTAATCTGAGTTTTCAGAATGTCAACATCCAAAATTACTGATAACTGAAACTTTGGACAATCATACGAGAAAAAAAAAAAAAAAAAGGCAGGAAGACTGAATTATTCCTGTTTTCACTCTGCAAAGCAAAATGAAACATATGCAACAGAGAAGTGTTTTTCATTTTCATTTTTCAAATGACGGTATCAGGATCTCAAGGAAAAATGAATGGCTATATAGACAAATGCATTAACTACTTAATTAAACTGTGGCTGATGTTGACCTTAATTTTCTTAGGAAGATGAGAAAACACAATAAATATTTCTATTTATTATTTATATTATTTATTTATTCACTACTTATTATTTCTAACGTTCATTTATGTTTAAATAAGATGTTATATTTAAAGAATTTCCAAATGACTAAGATAATAAAGGTATGTAGTGAAGTGCTGTTTTTCGTTTATCTTGTTTGCATCATTTATTCGTACTTACGGGGAAAAAAAAAAGTGGTTTAAATACACTGCAATGGTTCTGGAGGGCAGCAATACTTTGATGAAATTAAGTACAGAGTTATTCAAAACTTAATAGAAAAACCTCATGTTTCTTCTCCACTTCTGTCTATAGGCATTGGAAAAAGGTGATTTTATTATTTTCTGAAGGTTGGATATGAAACATTATGACCAGTCTACTGCAAAGTAAAGCCAATTAAGTAGAAACAACTAGGAGACTGTTTTCCAGAAGACTACCTCAGTCCAAACTGAACTTCTAATACATATCCACTCCTTAGGATCAATTTCCAAATTCTGAACTGCTCAGCAATTTTGAAGCTGAACATCAGCGTAAAGGGCAATTGGAGTTCTATGAACCAGAAACTTTGGGAATGCATAGAACCCAACCTAATGGTTCCACTATCAGTCATCATAATACAAGTACAAACAGAACAGTGACTAAATAGAGGATCTATACAAAAGGGTTTTAAGAGAGGTGGGAGAGTCAGTAATTCTGTCTGGTCACTAGATAGGAACAAACTCTTAATAACAAAAGTACAAATGGACATAAATGGAAGGAATCAAAATGAGGCACCACAACCTGTTACAATGTGGAGGAACTCCCATGGAAGATCATCAGACCCACAGACTCATCTCTATAGATGTAGAAGGAAATGATCTTGGTAAAAACAGGAGTGAGGAATTAATGAACAGGGCAGCTCCCGAAGTACAGCAAAATGAACATCTCTAAGATAGAATCTGTATCAGTATCCAAAATTATAAAAAATAGAGAAAGATAAATGTTGACCTTTATATAAATGCATTTGCTGTTCTCCATCACCATTCTACAGAAAGCTTATACATTTTGGTATATCTGAAAAGGCTACTAATATCACCTGAGCTAATGACACCAAGGGAAAAGAGCAGTGCTGCTATTCAAATGCTACTCATGATGAAGTAGCTAATGCCTCAGACTAGTGGGACAAATCATCACTTGTATTTCAACTAGAATCACTGCAAAAAAAAAAATCAAACTTTGACATTAAAGTGTCCTGACAGTTTCCCATTTAATTTTACTAGTCAGAAAAAGAACAGACGTGGAAAAAGTACTGCTTCTGTTGAAGATTTGTAACATATTTCTGGGTCAGTTGGAGTCATATTATCCCTAAGGACAAAACTTCCATTCGGGAGTCTAAACCATAGCAATTCAGCAGAATTAAGAATAGTCTGCACCACAGTAAAGTAATGAAGCCAAAATGACCTAAAAGTTAAACTGATTGTGAAAATAATCTTAATTTCAAAATAAAAAATAATATAACAGCTGAAAAAAAATAATTTTAGTGAAGGGCAAAAGTAATCAAATAAAAATAAAACTATGACAGGTGAGAAAAACAAATCAAAATTTGCCTTAGGTTTCACAATGCATTTTACCAGACATATGGATTTCACTGTGTACATGAAACACCAATATTGGCTTCAGTGATTGAATAGACTTACTTCTGTGTAGTCTGGATCTGTAGCTGCAGTGATTTTTTTAATGACAACAATACAATTGTCATTTGAGTGCTGTTTCTGAAAAAGCCCTTCAAATTTATTCATTGTTTTAATGTTATTTGAGGAGTAGGAGTACTAAGCCTACTAAGGAGTAGGCTGAACCCCTAGAAATCACCACTGAATAACCCCAATGAAAATCAGTCACGGAAAGTAACATCAGTTTGTTTCTAAATCAATGAACAAATGTACAAAAACCACTTGAAAGCCTGTGTTATTGTTGTTTATACCCCGCTTTCCCCAAATGTTAAAAAAGATCCTCTCTCCTGCTTCATTGATTCAATGTGGTGAAAAAAATTCTAGCTTAAGATTACTGCTGAAACTTGCTCAAAGCGTTCATTTACTGAGTTTTTTTCTTCTCTGTACTGCAGAACACTTCATCATGTATGTACACATAATGATTCCCATGACTGATTAAAAGAACTGAAAACAGCATTTAAAATTAAATAATTCTACACAATCTAGACCAAAATATCCTTCCAGTACCTGAAAGGAGCCTGCAGTAAAACTGGGGAGGGATTTTTATAAGGGCATGTAGTGACAGGACAAGGAGAAAAGGTTTCAAATTGGAAGAGGGTAGATTTAGACTATGTATCAGGAAGAAATTCTTTACTGTGAGGATGGAGAGACACAGGAACAGATTGCTCAGAGAGGTTGTGGATGTCCCTCTCTGGAAGCATTCAACGCTAGGCTGGATGGGGCTTTGAGCAACCCGGTCTAGTGGGAGATGTCCCTGCCTGTAGCAAGGGGGTTGGAATTAGGTGATCTCAAAGGTCCCTTCCAACCTAAACTAGTCTACAGTTCTATGATTTTAAGAAAATACCAGAAATTACCTGCTATACATACCTTTTTCTCAAGTTTTATCAAAACTTACCTGAAAAAAAAAGGAGGCTGCTTATCTATTTTGAATAAAATAAGATTTGTAATATTGAAAACACTCTGACATTGTCTAGTATAAGTTAGATCCTACTTCTTTCAAACTAGACATATCAACTTGCTTTGGTCTCCTGTGGCTTTTTTTTTCTTTTTTTTTTTTTCTATTTCAGATACAATTAAGTATCCTCATTATGATGACTGCTTTTAAAGTCAATCATTATTACTTTCCACAGAATACTACATGTCAATTGCATAATACAGAAAAGATAAAAAATTATGAGGCAAAGGCTTCATAAATTTGCAGTGCTTACTACTTGGAGAATACTCAGAAGTCACTTAAGAAAGTAGACAATTAAATAAACAGGAATGCAGCTTGTAAAAATGCCTTATTTGGCTTTTTGAAAGAATGATATAGCTGAAGGGACTGCCACTGATGTAGCACTAGCAATAAAAATGAATTACTTCAGGAAGAAAACTTACAGCTATTACACTCAATAAAACAAAGAATTGTATTGTAAAGCAAACAAAAGAAACCTCATTTGAAAAGCCAACTGCTATTGCAGTTTTACATGAAAATTGATCAGTCTGCCCATATTACATATTCTTGACACATGAATTCATAACAGCTGACATTTTAAGGCATTATAAAGCAACCTACATGTTTGTGCTTTCTACAGTGGGAGTTCTGAAAGGGCTGTAA
This sequence comes from Tetrao urogallus, assembly GCF_951394365.1. Lineage (NCBI taxonomy): Eukaryota > Metazoa > Chordata > Aves > Galliformes > Phasianidae > Tetrao > Tetrao urogallus. The sequence goes on along the minus strand of NC_136815.1, from coordinate 76,079,455 downwards.
CATAAGACAGGGAATACTTAGTCCATTTTGATATCTATGGCAAATGCTCTTGCACAATATTCTGCCAGCATCTGATGTTTTAAAGATAGTCTGTTAAGTTTCAGCAAGAGTATATTTTAATAACCTATATGTTAATGTATTGATCGTACCAGTGATATAATCTTGATTCTCTTTATGCGACTCATTAGTTAGTCAGTATGGTCCTTCAGAGCAAGCCCTCATTTGGAATCTTCAGTATGGGAAGGACCCACTGGCATATCCAGGTATGTCCTATGTGTCTTGTTCAAAGCACATGACTGTAGTGATGTGACCCCAACTAGCAGAACTTACTCCACAAAGAGAAGTAACAGCATACTGCAAATTATTAATCAGTAATTGGCTTGCTCAGAAAAAAAAAACGATGTATCACAACTTGTGCTTATACTTTCTATACATTAGAATCAACACAATGCAGTTTGTGGTGTTAGTCAAATGTTACTTGTATACTCTGCCTCTCTCAAAGCCTGTAGAACTAAAATTACTATTCACTGGAATTTCCAGGAGTAAAATGCAAACATGAATATTGCTATAAGCTATTACTAGGTGTTAAAAGCAAAAATCAGCCATGAACAAGTGCAAATTGTGTCAGCACAAGCACCATAGAGTGCAAGGCAAACAGAAGTACAAATTATTAATGAGCCATCACCAAATATGGTGATGGGACCAAAATGGGAAGATTTGCTGATGGTTGCAAAAGGAATTTAAGGGATAAAAAGCAGAAATAATGCTTAGCCTTAACTGTATAGAATAGAATTCAGAATATATTCTTTGTTGTGTAAAACAAATAATTTGAGCTCTAGAAAGAACTTTATGCCATGTTCAGAGTACCTCCATTTCAGAGAAATAACCAGCTAGCCTACCTAAGCAAGGAATTCTGTTAAAATCATTTGAGAACTGGTGAATCTTGTTTTGAAAAGATTAACTTGTGTCATTTGAATAGTATTTCAACAATAGTGCCAGCATTTTCAGCTCCAAACTGTCCTTTCTTCTGTACAGGATGTAGCATCTTATTTGTGAAAATCATTTGATTGCAGGGAAGTAACCATGAAACTGAGGAAATAAACACAATCATTTATTTAAAGGAATGAACCCCACAAGTGTTTATTACACACTGTGCCTTACATCTGGGTCTCATCAGGTTTAGAGGTAAGAGGTAACTTTAACTAGTATATGACCTGCATAAGCACTACAGAAACCTAATTCCAAATCAACATAAACTCTTACATAAAAATCAAAGCCAGCTAGTTATTTAAACCTTCATTAAAACAATAATCATAAATTCCCTTGCCTGAAAGTTTTGTTGCTTATTACAAAGGGAGCCTTCTTTCATTGTATTCTTTTATGAACAAAAGTATTTTCCCCTTTTCAAGTATACTCTAACTGTATGAAATTTATTTGATGTTACAGCATGATAAAATACAACTTCAGAACTGCTTTCCAGAACTAAGATTTTGACCAGCATACACATAAAAAATAATCTTCCACTTTGACAAAATTACTAATGCATTAAAATTTGTAAAAGATTCCACTGATACAGCTAACGTGTAGTCCTACAATATTACAGAGACAAATGCAACATAATGATTTTGTAGTTTGCAAATCTTTTAGAAAGAATAAAATGAAAAAACGTGAGACAGAATGATATAAAATCAATAATAAAGCTAACAGAAATATTACTTTCATACTGATTTTTTTTATATTTCAATTTATTATACTATCTGAAGTTTAAATACCAACTAATACACAATGCCAGTGCGAGATAAACAGACTGAACTTTGAAAAACATCTAACCCACAGAAAAATTCACATTGCTAAAACATTTGTTACATTTACATTGTTACATAGCTACCAAAACGTATCAAATTTTAAGCAAATCGCCAAATTAATAAAACTCGTCAAACATTATAAGATGGATATGCAATCTTGTAAGTGTCACAAAGTATTACCAAAAACTTATTTCATTTATTCACTTCTACAAGCTACCTCTTCTTCTTTATTTCTCTGTCTTAATCACTGCTTATTTCTCTTGCTTAGGTAACTTTAGCCAATATGGCTGTCCTCATGGTTGTGTCTTCCTACACTCACAGAATTTGTCTGAGATTCTGAAACAATTGCCATCCAGAACATTTGCAAGCAACAAAGAATAAAAAATGATTACAACAAAACAATATCATGAAAAACAGCCTTAAGTTTATGAAGGTCTTCATACTTTCAATTTAATTTGTAAGATCCATAGTATTCAGGCATAATCTCAGATATATTTCTGTTGCCTTCTGAACAGTCAATTCTTATAATTTATACTGAAAAGATATACTGAGAAGAGATACGGCCTGCTTCTCAGGAATGATTTACTGTTTTTTCTCAAAAAGGCAAGATAGCTTCAACAAATAGATAAAGAGAAATATTCTGAATGCCAGTTTCTTTTTAGCTCATCTTTACAGATCTTGTCACACAAAGAAGTCAGAAAAACATTAATTCTTAATTTTAATACAGGTATCATCAAACATTACACTCAGCATGCAAAAGCCAAATATTCCTTTCCAGCATATGAGAGAAATTAGGCAAATATTAACTTAATGAAGGGACCCAAATACATCTGTTTTAGAGAAAAGTTCATGGAAAATCCATTTCTTTTAATACACAGATGCGCGTGAAACAACACAACCTCTTCTTCAGTGCTGCAAACTTGTAAAAATAGAAAAAAAAAACCTAAACCAACAATGCTGTGTTTTCTTAACACTTAATCAATGTCATGTAACTTTAAGAAGCAACGTCTGACGTCAGACTTACATTTGCAAAGTGACGGTCTAATTCTGCAAACACGTGGAAGCACAATTTATTCAGATACGCAGACCTATATTGAAACAATCTGGGCACATCTGTAAAGTCACCCAAGTGCATAACTGCTTATTAGATCAGATCCCCAGCAAGTGCAAGCAGGCATCTGCATGCTATTTGAAATGATCCCAAATAATGTTACTTCCAGCTGAGGTCAGTGAATTTCTAGTTGAGTCACTGATACCTTATAAGCTGTCACACTGATCACTGCAACCAATTCCCAATATAAAATAGGGCAATAGCCTGTCATTGCTGTGGCAAGGTAGCAGCCCTCTATCAGAGTGCTGCACACACATATTTTGCTGGTCATTACCATAGATTGTGAGCACAACGATGAGCATTAGTGAGAGGAACAACAGGAGAGACCAGTTGCTTGAAAAGGGTGATGTCAGCCAGACAGATTAATGCACCTGCAAGCAGCAATCAGTAAAGCCAAATGGCAGCTTCAGCAGAGTACAAGCACACACGTTACTTTATAAATGACAGTATTGTGGCTGGAAGGGTTAGTTCTTTGACATGAAATGGAATGCATTACTATCTTCATGCTCCACTTCTTTGCTAGTTTTGATAATCCATTAACAAAAGCAGATGAAATTGAACACATGGAGGTGTGGCAGTAGGCTTCCAGCAGCCCTCCTGCTCTTCCCAGGGCACGGTCCAGCCTTTATTTTTTTTTACTTGTGTGCATTAATATACCTCTAAGCTAGCAATAGAGCTATCTCAAACTGAATTTTAATTCAGATAGCTCAAATCCATACAGAGATAGGAACTTTAAATGTGTTCCAACTCTCACTGAATGACAGCAGGTTTGAGAGCTGTATTCCCATAGGCTCTTCTTCAAATCCTATCCCCCAACATCATCCACAGGTCAAATTTATTCCAAGTACAGAATAAACTGAAATAATTGCTGTAATTTCACAAGAAGGGTGTTAGTTTTTTTTCTCCTCCATTTACAGCAGTTTTAACCATGTACATATTACTTGTAATTCAGCAATACACACATTTGGAAAATGTGATAGGAGGTTACGCCTTGCCTCCAGCATTGTCTTAATAAAATATTAAGCGAATTAAATACATGCTGATATAATTTATAACAATTTTTCAAATTAAATTCTTCATGTGGAGTGAATTTCCATTTAAATCCATTATTTCAATGAACTCAAACCTTCCCACGGAAAAGCCTTGTCTTCCAAAGGGACTATCAGCTTCTGTTCATTCTTTGTTTACAGGGGAATTAAAAATTGTATATCTATATAATCTAAGTCTGCATAATAGGAACTCCCATAACTGCAACAACTTCTGAAGTGACTCTCCTTAAATGAAACTTTGAATTTTTTTTTGCATAAATGTATGCAAGATTATCTAAGAAACTGAAATGAAAGAATGAAAGTTAGAAAAGAAGGAAAAAGTTAATTGACTATAAGTTGTTAGTACTTTCATTTCTCAGAAATCTCAAAAAAACTCATTTCTGTTCCAAACTATGCACAATTTCTCATGCTATATTTCCTACAGAACAGAAATTTTAAACACTACATAAGGATAAAATATAATTCCATGTCATTTTCAGTACCTCCCCAACTATGGAGAAAGGAGAAAGAGCCCTGGTTTTGAAATAACTTCTGTAGATTCTCTGTGTAAGCATTATAAAACATTTTCCTTTAAAGGAAGCATTCAGAAGTATATCTTATGTACTGACTCAACAATGAACAATGCCAGAGCAGACTGTGATAGCATACTAAATTCATATTTCCATTTCTAGGGCTACCTCAAATAACAATTATTTGCAGTCAGGATTCAACCACAAAGCATTCAACTGTTTCTCACTGAGAGAACCTGAGGTAGAACAGAGAAAATAGGAACAGGCAACTACAGTATCTCTTCTTAAATGACTAATAAATAGCAGGCTTGACACTAGTAAAAGCTATGTTAAAAAACACTGTGAGTTTTAAATAGCCTTCAGTTTTGTTAAAGTGCTGTAAATTGGCTGCAAGTGTGAAGGAAAGAATCATTTTCAACTCAATTGCCTTCATCTAGGAAAACTGCTCAGCTCTCTCTGTGACCACCTGAAGTGTCTTATAGTAGTTCCCACTCACAAGGAATAACCCTCAAATCATTTAAAACTTAAGCCCTCGAGTCCTGATTGTTTGGGACTCTGAGGGTAGCATACTATGTGTACCTGGCACTCCAAATGGTGTCGTGTGGACATAGCTATGCAGGACTCAAAATCTGATATGGAGTATTTTCCAGCAGTGCTCTTGTAGAAGAAGGCCAATCATGACTGCAATCTTTATTTGGCTGGAAGCATGGATTATGTTGCTTGCAGAGGAAACACAGACTTAAGAACACGCTGGCATACACTGTAGGATACACATTTTGCAAATGCAAGCTGGAAACACACTTTTGATGAACACTGACTCTTTGAGTCCTATTATACTTTCAAATACGAGTGAACAGGTCGTTCTACAGAATTCTGACCACACTATCTGCTACAAATAGCAGAGCAATGTCCCTTTAATGCCTCTGAAATATGTCTGAAAGAAGAAAGATGTGCCTAGGTATGAGACCAGAAGAGTAAGTAGCAAATGTTTGCTTGAAATATCCTGTTAACTAGAAACTTGTTTATGCCACCTTGTCAGGGGAAACACAGCATTAACACACAGAATGTTTAGTGCTAATTACGCTGTGCTTTTTTGAATTTTTAACAAGAAATTTGTTCTGTTTCTGTTTCAAATATATTACTAGCCATGTCTAATGTAAATGAATCTTGGAAAAGCTGCAGGAATACATAATCATGTTGAATGTACTGTGCTTAGAATAATTTAACCCTCAAGCTAAAGTTGTTTTCTATTTTTCCATTCAAATTAGCAGTGAAAGGATTCACAGACATATGTTACAGTCAAGCTGCATGAGAAAAATATCAGAAGAAAATGAAATCAACTATAGAAAAATACAGATTTTTTTCAATAAGTAGATGGATGATAAAAGAGAGCTCTAAAATAGAATGGTAGAGATGCAAGAAAAAGAGTACTTTTTACACTGAAATTTGATTTTGTTGGTTTTTCTATATTGTGGAAAATTTAGAAAGTAAATTATCCTGAAACTGCAGAATTTACAGAACATTTTTTTCTCTCTTTAATATACAGTTTCTCTGATATTTGCATTAAACAAGTGATGTTAAAGGTGGGAGTACTGGAATGGATCATTTTAGCATAAAAGGCAAGAATTATGCTATTTTATGGAATCAGATATATTTCTTTAAAATCTGTCTTCTCACTGTCTGTTCCATCAGTGCTTGGAATATTACATGGATCTGTTTACTGACTGCTTTTATTTCCTAATGCAGTTTTACAGCTCTTGTTTAAGCAATCCACAGTTTAAGAACAAGATTTCCTCTGTTTGACATCACTGAACACAAACAAGATTGCCTCTGGATGACCTAGGTGCTAACATGACAATAACTCAACAGCAGAATACCTCAATGTTACTAATGTTTTCATCCCTGTGTATATTTATTTTTCTCTACTTTTATCATCCAAAACTATGAAGAATATTTAGGCATGCATCTTCCACTAATGAAACATACAGAAGCAATGAGAGAACTTTCTTTCCGAGACCACTTTTTTTTCTTGTCATTTTTACCATCATTAATTGCTTCTTTTTATTAAAGATGTTGTAATACCTGAATAATAAATTTGTTCAAGAAGTTCAACAGATGAGAAAACGGCAGAGAAAAATTGTATCTGAATGCTCATCTTGGAAGACCTAAGATTTGAGGAAACTGATAGCAGACAATACCTGATAATGTGGGGAAGTACACATGGAGAAGAGAATCACAGAATAGCCCAAGTTTTAAGGGAAATATTGAGATCAGTATTTCCCTAACCCCCAGCTGCCCTCCCCTGACGCAGCTCCATGCCGTTCCCTCAGCCCACGTCGCTGTCGCACAGAGCAGAGCTCAGCGCTGCCCCTCTGCTCCCTCTGAGGAGCTGCAGCCACCATCAGGCCTCCCCTCAGCTCCTCTGCTCTGCGCTGAGCAAACACAGGAATCTCAGCCGCTCCATTTATGGCTTGCCCTCCAGATCCTTCACCTTCTTCATAGACTTCTTTTGGACACTCTCTAACGGTTTTGTGTCCTTCTTATCTTGTGGGTCCCAAAACTGAAGATAACAGCGTGCAATGAATATGTTGTTTATCCCAACATACTATAAGGAGTAGCTTGAAATATCCATATAATGCAAACCAGGTCTATGGCACTGGTAGCTGATTGATATTTAGATGACCAAGGACAATTAGAGCATTCTCAGAAAAGGGACTACAGAAGACAATTATATTTTCAACCAAATAATTATAAGTAGCATATTTACTTCAAGATGCTTTGTAATGGTAGAAAGACAGAAATCAAGACACATAGATAAAGCAGAAGTGGAAAGGGAAAGAATGTTGGTGTAAACGTGGCTGGCTGACATTTGGAAATAGTTTCTGAAGGCAAAGATCAATCATTATATACTACATGACTGTGAAAGTATAAGAAGAGGTAGATATGCAGAGAGAGCTGAGACATTGCTCATTTTTTCAAGGACATATGAAAAATGCTCAAGTGAAACAACATCAAGGATGTATTAGAGATAGCTATCTGTCATTTTTATCTGATCATTTCTTATACAAAACCATGCAAACATTTTCATGCAATAATAAATCATCTGTTCTACATAACGGGTTTATAATCTTTCTTTTACCACATGAACTATGAAAATAAAAAACAGTTAATTGACTCTAAATTTTACTAAAACAAAAACAAGCAAGCAGATAAATAAATCATTGCAATTGTTATGTCTTAATCACCACGAGCCCCTCCAGGATCAGTTTGGTTTTTTTTTTCATCCCTGTAAGAACTGACGAACTCAGCAGAATCCAAGAGAAAAATTCAGCCCATTATATTTCAACCACAACAAAAAGGAAAAGAGGAAGAAAACAGAAAGCAAAAATAAACAATCACATATTTATTTGATAAATTCAAATAGGAAATTTAGGAAATTTTATGAAAAAAGGTATTTGTTTATTTGACATTTAATAGCAAGATTGATCAGTAACAGAATCAAAATGTCCTACCCCCATAAACAAAGGGAACACATGATCACAGTTATTCTTTTCTGTAATTAGATACCCACTGCCCTTTAAATATGGGGAGGAAACTGTGCACAGTATAATAAATATAAATAATTAAGTTTATCATATATTTGACACTAGATGACATAATATTTTAAGACTTCTTAATCAGTCAAACCCTATGAATCAGTGTGTGTACTCTAATTAATGCAGTAACTCCAATGTCACTTTTTGACTCATTTTGTTCTTGAAATCTTTCTGCAGCTTCTATTCCACTTTGTGAAACATGCATATGCCATGTTCCACAGTTCCTCAAATACAAGAAATACATTTATCTATTAAGCTTTCATGCTTCTTCCTACTTCTACGCCCTTGCCTCTTTCTCACCATTCTGGATTAGAATAATAAAATGTAGGTGAAAGAAAGTAAAATAATTGAATCATAGAATCATAGAATGGCCTAGGTTGAAAAAGGTCACAATGAACATCTATTTTCAACCCCCCTGCCATGGGCAGGGTCACCAACCACTAGACCAGGCTGCCCAGAGCCTGGCCTTGAATGCATTCAGGGATAGGTCATCCACAGCCTCTTCAGGCAACCTGTTCCAGTGTGTTACCACCCTCTGTGTGAAAAACCTCCTCCTAATATCCAACCTAAACCTCCCCTGTCTTAGTTTGAAAGCATTCCCCCTTGTCCTATCACTATCCACCCTCATAAACAGCTGTTCCCCCTCCTGTTTATACGCTCCCATCAAGTATTGGAAGGCCACAATGAGGTCTCCCCAATGCCTTCTCTTCTCCAAGCTAAACAAGCACCGTTCCCTTAATCTTTCTTCATAGGAGAGGTGCTCCAGCCCTCTGATCATCTTAGTGGTTCTCCTCCAAACTTTTTCCAAGAGTTCTGCATCTTTCTTGTACTGGGGGCTCCAGGCCTGGACACAGTATTCCATATGGGGCCTCAAAAGAGCTAAGTAGAGGGGGACAATCACCTCCGTCTCCCTGCTGCCAACTCCTCTTTTAATGCAGCCCAGAACACAGCTGGCCTTCTGGGCTGCAAAAACACACTGCTGGCTCATGTCCAGCTTCTCATCTACCAGGACTCCCAAGACCTTCTCCACAGGGCTGCTCTCAAGGGGCTCTTTGCCCAGTTTGTATAAAGAGCTGGGATTGCCCCGGCACAAGTGCAGCACCTGTGCACATAGAACAATCTTCCAGTATATCGAGAATACCAAGAATGGAAAATTCACTCATTACCTAGAGTTTGCTTTAGTATGTCTCAAGAGTTCAGTTGGCAAGAAAGTAACCCTGTTCATCATTTATCAGTGTCTCACATATCATTTGTCAGTTCTTTCCAAATTAGCTTGCTCATGTACCACATCTAGTTGCAGGCAGTGAAAAAAAAAAAAAAAAAAAACAGAAACAACCCAACAGCTCTCCTAAGTAAATACCAGTCTGTTTGTGAAAGAATTTCCCAAGGAATATAACCATTTAGTATTACACGTGTTCACTGCACTAGATGTGTCAGGTCTTTAAGAAGCAATTGCAGGAAGGATGTGCACAAAGTCATCTCAAGAACTACAGAAGGATGTTCCAAAAATTAATTCTCTAGATGAGAATAAGATTTGTCACCATTTAAATATGCTTAAAACAATGTTTTCAGATCTGTGGAGCAGGCTATAAAGATTATCCTGATTTCAGCTTGGACAGAGTTAATTTTCTTCATAGCATCCTGTGTGAGGCTATGCCTTGGCTTTAGGAGAAAAACAATGCTATTAGCACCCTGATGTTTCTGTGCAGTGCTGCAAAGAGCCAAGACATTTTATTTTCTCAGGTGCTTGTACTGTCCTGCCAGTGAGAGAGAAGGGGATGAGACAGAACTAGGATAGCTGATCTAAACTGGACCTAGAGATATTCCATACCATATGAAATAATATGAAAAAAACCTGCAAAACTAAAGGGAGTTGATTGAGAGGTGGCTTCTGCTCGGTGACTGGCTGACTGGATGGGCATTGGTTAGCAGGTGGCAAACAATTGCTTTGCATATATATATATATATGCTGTTGGCAAGCAATTGCTTATTTTATATATATATGTATAATAGAATCACAGAATCCTCAGAGATGGAAGGGACCTTTAAAGGTCATCTAATCGAACTCCCCTGCAATAAACAGTGACATCCTTAGCTACATCAGGTTCCTCACAGCCTGGTCCAGCCTTGCCTTGAAAGTCTCCAGACAGGGTCATCCAGCACCTTTCTAAGCAACCTATTCCAGTGTCTCACCACTCTCACTGTAAAAGATATTTTCCTTATATTTGACATAAATCTGCCCTCTTGTAGTTTGAAACCATTTCCCCTTGTCCTATCACATGCATACATACATCTATGCATGCTGCTTTAAAAGTAATGCCTCCTACTTATTTTCATTGGCCCACAACATCAGAGGCAGTGGGTGTTAGGGAATTAGAGGTTGAAACTTCCCACCAATAGTCTGTTACATTTTATTGCCATGCAATGGACAGCAGCAGAGAAGCAGTCTGACAGAATGGCATCTCACATGGGAGTACTTAGTAAGCAAAGGTGTGTCACTGAACCTTGGTGGGATTGTCCTATCACACCAATCATATTGTCTGGATTTGGTGCCTTCTTGGTGACTTCCATCTGCTCAAGTCAGTAAAAGATGGACTGTGTGGGCAACATTTTCCTAACAACAACTCTACCACAGCAGCTGTGAAACAGGGGGTCACCTCCTCTGGTGTGGATTTTTATAAGCACAGTATGAAGGCTCTTGTTTATCACTTGCAAAAACAATAACGATTATGTTTATTTTGAACAATAGCATCTTGTAGATGAGAATTTGCTATACCAGTATTTCTGTCTTCTTTGTATCTGTTGTAGTTTTATATATGAGAAACATAATGGAAGGTTGCTACTTCCAGCAGGAAGGAGAGGAAGCATCAGAGAGATCATTGTATCATCAAAAAAAATCTGTCACATGAAATAGCAGGACTGAAAGTACTAAATCCTTATGCTGTGATTATGCGCACTTCATGTCATATAAAATTTCAGGATATTGAAACCTATATGTTATGACTTGCAGTCAAAGAAAAATACGCCTGTTTAGATACAGATTCTGACATCCTTATTTATCTCAGAGAACTACAGTAAATACAATTAACTTCTAAAATTTGACAAGTATTAGGCTTACAGAATTGGAACCATCTCAAAGTTGTCTAGCAAACATTTCTCAGCACTGCAGACATGAAATGACCCTTAGCAAAATCTTCATTGGCCTACAACCAAATGCTTTGGGCGGTGAGGTGTAAGACAGCATGATTAACGACAGCAATAATTTAAAAAAAGAAAAAAGAAAGAAAAGATTTGCATCAATTCTATAAAGATGCAATCCAATTACTACTGTTCATTGCTCTAGTATAAATAAAAATGTTGGCTTCAGAGATTCAGCAAAATTATCATCTCTATAGTATAAGGAGCTAATACTGCATTTGAGATTCACTCCTTAGCTATTTTCCTGATTTTATTAGCCTTTGAATCAGACTAAACATGCTGTGCTGTTCACTGCAGTTTTGCAACTCAATCTTTAAAAAAAACCATAATCCACTTAGTCATATAAAACTTTGATTACTGAAGCCAAAAACAACACTAGAGCTTTATGAAAAATCTGTTGGCACTTTGAAGCATGGAAATGGCTTTTTTTCATGTGCATTAAAAATAATAAATTGACAAGTGTTAAGTGTGAACGTGGAAGTTTCCAGAAAAAAAACAATTCTGCAATGAAAAAACAATGCTGCAACTATGTTGCATTTCCCAATGCCTTATGCATAACTTAAGCATAGCATCCTTATTATCAAAATACAAATTTATTTTTTTCAAGAAGCTTATAAATTAGCTGTACATCAAATATCTGTTTAAGCTCTTTTGAACCAGCTACTCAACAATAACTTCTTTGAAATACCCATACTTTATTGAGCAGGTACAAGTGAGAAACAATGTAACAGCCTTCTTTTCAGTGATCCTACTAGTTGCCCTCAATTTTGCAGCTCCATCTGAAAACATCATTACAAGCAACTGAAAGCCCTAAAACAAAATCAGAAGTTGTGAGGTGCAATCTCATTTCTGCATGACACTCATCAACACAGGACCGTTGAAGCTGATGTAGCAACACCCAAGGAGAGCTCTGAAGAGCTCATTTATTATATCTACTTATCATAGAGCATTAGTTGAAAGTGAATATCTTTAATGTTAACTTTTTATTTTGCCTAGAGACTTCTAGTAACTAGCAATATCTTTTTTTTTTCTTTTTTTCTTTTTCTTTTTTTCTTTTTTTCTTTCTCCATTTGGTATCCAAAAAAGTAATTTTAAGCATCTGGTGTTTTATGTTGACAAACAGTAACACATAATTCCCTTAAGAGAATTTTCTCTAACTTTCTATGTTGCTATCACTTCTGAATATTGCTGAAAACAACTGGAACAACTAAAACAATCAGCCAGACAGCCACAGTGCTACACAAACACAATCCTTCATCACAATGAAAATAGACAGTTTCACAGTATTAAAAAAAAATAGAATAAAAAAGGTGATAAATCTTACACTTCAACGTGAAGAAATGAACAGTGACTGCTCTGTACCCATGCAAAAACTCTGTTAAGAAACTTCATCTTTGCTTTGAGTTGTTTGCGTCAACAAAGAACTTGTAACTGAAAATGGTGACAGAGAAGGAAGAGCTGCTTACTTGGAAGCTGTTGAAGTAATTGTCTTGGGTGATTCTGCAATATATCATATGATTCCAGCTTTCAAACTGCCTAGTATGTGCACATGTGTAAGGATGCCCACAGACACGTACTACTCAGAAAAAAGCCAGACAAAACCAAGAGTCTGCCTTCCAAATCTTTGGTCCTTATTTCTGCCAGGAGAACCAGTAAAAACAACAACAAAGGAAATAAATCACCAACACACAAATTCCAGATATTGTTTTACATGGCAAAAGGGCTGCTACTCTATTCAGATGCTATTGAAGATATTCCCCATGCATACAGATATGTACTCTTTAATCACCTGTGGGCATTGTAAGTGCAGCAGAGTTAAATCTATGTGCCAATTCTCAGCACAACTAGAAAAATCCTGTGACATAACGTTTTACATTAGAGACACTAATACAGACATGTCTGGCATTAACAAGATTACTTTCAGAAATGTAAGCAGACTAGAAGAAAACTGTGCTGTCTTACAGCTAATAGAAATCTTCTACCTTAAAAAATTAAGGGATTTGAGCAAAAAAAATTGCCAGTCAAAAAAACAAGATAAGCAAATTAAATGCATATAGGCAGAACATGTTGCTGAGCATGCAGGAAGACTGGTTGGCAAGGCAAAACTAACCAAACATGAAAATAAGCAGAGTTCTCTTTTTGGAAGGACAGCAATATCATACAAACTTCCAACATAAGCCAGAATAAAAAGGAAGCCCACTTGTCTTCTAAATTCTCTCAAAGAGTACTCAAGTACGATCTAGATGTCTTCAATTAAGAATCATCAAGGACAGCCCCCATTGGATATACTCTTATCTTCACGGTACTGCGTACTCAAAACTAATTTAGAATACACATAGTAAGAGCCAATATATTTTTACAAGTAGTGAAGATGACCACTTGTAAGAACGGCCACTAGCAGGAATTATGTTTCTCTGGAGAAAAGTTTGCAAAGTTCAGATGTAAAGATTAAAATCGGCCCCAGTGTCAGTCTTCAAATATTCCATTTTCAGAGATCTCTAGTTCCCTAGGTGATATTTAGAAATATTCTATTGCAATCACTTCATTGTTATTCAAGCTACCCAACTGATCATACAAGCACCATGAAATAACGGCTGAAAGTGAAGAGTTGTCCACGAGGTAGCATTTGTTGAATTATAGGCTGTTGAGTTTTTTCTCCTCCCTTCCCTTGGCCTTCTTGGTTTGCCCTTCTAAATTAGAAAACTATCCATTCATTAAACGGTCGTAGAGCAAAACAACATGTATATGACAGTACACATGGGCCCAAGAGATTTCCAGAAAGTTGTTCCACTAATTCTTCTGACACCTTAAGGCATTGTGTAAGAATACAGTAGAGGTCTTACCACTGCTGCTTCTGTATTAAGCTTCTACGTACCAGGCTCTGTCAACAAAAGCAAACTACATACATACAAGAAGTTAAATGGAATGTTTAACTTTTTCCTTACAGAAGTCTATTCAGCAAATTTAGCACAAAGGGACAGACATATCCCTCACCATTTGGTTGGTGAGCCCTTTCTTCCCCTCCCTCTGCACATCAGGTTGATGCCTGAGAGGCCAGCATTCTGCTTTCAAATCTAGTAGGTTATGGTAGCTGCCACTTATGCTTGGCATGCAGATTCCCTTTTCCCATTCATCTTTTGCAATGATTTATACTTATCTTGTTTTGATTTGGTAGTTTATTACACTGTCTTCACCTTCACTCTGTAAATCAACTCTGGAGATTATTTCAAAGTGAAAGGCAGTTAGGAAAGCAGGTCTGTTGCAACATTTCAGGCTTCTTTTTTGCACAGAATTACTTCGGTACTGTTGCCTTAAAAAACTTCAAGCCTCAATTGGTATTGTCTCTGAAGCACTTTCTCATATGATCAAGTTTTCAACAAAAGAATAAATACCATGAGACTGAGAAATGCAGTATTTATAATTTTTAGGAATTTAGCTGCTTCTCTAAGCATTTCCAAAAGTTATTTTCCTCTTAAAACCATTGCTGCTGATTGCATATGTTAAGTACTCCTTTTACCGAGTACTGCTAAGCATGTACTTCTACTCATGCCTCTGTTTAGCAAATGTTACATCGTTTTTGCAATGTGATTATATCCATAGGAAAACATCATTCCAGCTGCCTTACATTTGCAATGAATTCCAAGCTCTGCTCACAAATGCTTTATTCCAGATATAAACTATCAAGTTCCCACTGATTTCTCAAAGCCAATACTAATATTACACAAGGCAATTCTAAAGCTTTTGTAAACTGTTAAAATGTCACTGAGACTTGCACAGCATAAAGTAGTGTCTTGAATTTCTTTGTGGCAAGCACTGTGCCAGTTGTTTTCATTTCACAGATGCACATGAATTAACCATTTTCACCAGCCCTCTCCTTTGCACTTTGTTTTTTTTTTGCTTCAACATACTTGTGGTTCTCAAAACATTCTTCAACACAATTACCCTGCAAAAAGAAACCACAATTACATATTATTTTTCCTCCAGGTAATACTGGGCAAAATTAATACATGCTGAACGCAGATGAGCCATCTACGATTCTGCTGAATTCAAAGGTCCTTAGAACTCAGCAGGAAGCATGCCAATTATTTCAAAAGAAACCTGTGTGTTGCATAAATTGTAAAGTCAGATCCACTGCAAATACAAATCTATGATCTTTTTCTAGAATCTGAGGCTCAGGTAGCGTCCTCATGTGACATTAACGCTTCTGTCCTTCAAAGACCTTGCTACTATCATTAGGAAAGAAGAAGAAAACGAATATCTAATAGTAACAATTTTCATTTTACTTTTAATGGCAAAAAATATTTCTGTTGTAGGGAAAAGTAAGCCTTAATATACATCATAAAGCAAAAGGAAACTTTTTATCTCCAATTCCTCTTTAAGCCAATAACTGTAAGTAACCAAATGTTGAAATGTGGTTACTCCTTCACAAGCTAATAAGCTGAACTGAAAATGCTCAATGTTTTTTTTCTGCTCCAGGCCCCTGAGCAGTTTTTCATCAGTGTGTGGATATCCTCTGAGCTGCCTGTTACAATCCTTTACCATATGTTAGAAATTCTAAACATTCACTGCACAGACAAAGAGCATCTGCAGTTTGTTAATCTTCCAACCAAGATATTAAGGTCTCTTAACAGGCTTTTAAGGATATTTTTCAAGAGTAAATGGTTTTCTACAGAAAACCACAAAACAAAAACTGAAACATTTTAAGACACTAAAGATAAGTAAAAACAAATACCTAGTGGTTTAGGTAGGAAACAAATTTACTTGCAGTTCTTAAACTACAGTTACTACAAATTAAATAGTTGGATTAGTTTCAGCACGTGAAAGAAGGATGATTGTGACTAGAAGGAGTCACCAGAAAATAAATTTGTGCTACATGTTATGTAACTATTTCACTAGATGTAACTGTCCACCCCCTTAGCACAAATAGTGGAGGCTTTACTCTTTAACTTAGTTTTCTCTCTGAAAATGGCCCTCCTGCTTAATATTGAATGAAGCTTCTCCTGAAAAAGCACTTTAAAATAGGAAAATAATTAAAAAAAAAAAAACACAAAATAATCTGTTTTCTTTTATTTTGACATAGCTGCTGGTTAGTAAGACTTCTTGAAAGTCTCACAGCACCTGCATTATGAGCAATTAAAATAAGTTTTAACTTCAATTCAATTTTAGCCATTTCCGTCATGACATGCTTTTGTAGGAAGGTATGTTTTTAACAAAGATATCTGACCTTCCCAAAAAAGTAAAGATAATTACTGTAAACATATGAAGTATTCACAGGCTGAATCTTCATAAATATTTCTGTTTTTCATTTTAACTTACACACTATCCTTTTGTATTACCAAGAAACAACATCTCTAGACTAAGCCTCGCTAATAGATGGAATGTGAGTTCAAGGACTTTTCACTGGTAGAGTCACCATCACTTCACACATCACTGAGATCTACGAAAAAGCCAGTAAAGCATTTCCTAATCTCACCAGAGTCCAACAGGCTACAATTACATTAATCTGCTCAGGGAGAAACAGTCAATGGGCAAGGCAGGTAGACTGTGAGGTTATCAGATGTTTAGATATAAGACAGCCTGACTAAGATACACGGAAGTAAGATAACTGCCAAAAAGAACTCAGAAACTGCCTCACTGGAAGATCAAGGCAGCTCAAGCTAAAAAAGAACACAATTAATTCAACTCTACAGTTAGACTGTATAGTTGTCCAGTCACAAAAATGGCAAGAAATTATGTAAAATCGAGGTGTTTCCTGACAATAATAGCCACCCAGGTACCTCACCGGATTGACAAACTATAAAAGGCCAGAGTTTTTTCCAGCTGCATACTCCAAAATAGATGAAAGGCATTTTGAAGTTGTTAGAATAGACAGTATTAAAGTATATCACACAAGAATTTTAAAACACACATACTATGAATAGGCATTCTATTAACATCGCTGTTTACTTTCCCTGTTTTACTCTGAAATTTCACTCATAGACAACTCTAGAAAATACTGCTGGTATTCATAGAGATCTCAGTGGAAAAATCTTTTTTTGTGTGTGTGGAAGTGCAATACTCAAGAAACTGCAGTATCCTCTGTTAGATTACAGGAAAAAATGATTCTGTGAAAAACCTACCTGTACTCCTATAAAGGAGTCCAGGGAGACAATTTATTTGAAGGGGAGCCCAAATAATACTCTGTTCTGGCTTACAGACCCATAACAGGAATTCATCCAGTCTCTCAGGACTGTTCCAGGAGAGCTTCAGCCCCATTCTAGAAGCATGAAACATGTCATGAGTCAAGAACAGAGCATTTTGACAGCTATGGGGGAAGTTGGGGAGGCAGGGGGTGCCCTAGCATTATGAAAACATTATGACATACAGAAGAGTACTTTAGGATTACAGAAGACTTCTGATGAGGTACCTGTACATAAAACCAAAGGAAAGGAAAGGTATGGATTTATAGAATCACAGAATGGTTGAGGTTGGAAGGGACCTCTGGAGGTCATCTCATTCATCTTCATTGATCAAGCAAATAGACTAGACTAGAGCAGGCTGCTAAGAATCATGTCCAGGTAACTTTTCAAGATTGCCAAGGAAGAAGACATCACAACTTCTCTAAACAATTTATTGTAGTACTCAGTTAACTTCACAGTAAATAAGCACCTTCTGATGTTCAGACAGAACTTCCTGTTCCATTTTGTGTTCACTGCCTCTTGTCCTGTCACTGGGCAACACTGAGAAGATCCTGGCTTCATCTTCTTTGCAGCCTCTCTTCAGGTATTTAAAGATACTGATGAGATGCCCCCTGAGACTCTGTTTCTCTAGGCTGAACAGTCCAAGCTCCATCAGCCTCACCATAAGGCAGTTTGGAGAGGAACAAGCATGGGGAAAATAGAAAGATATAGGACAAAAATGGCCAGTCATACAAAATTAATTTGCTGGTCAGTAAGCTTGCCCCCCACATCCTGTACCTGTCCAGTGCAACCTACCTAAATTCATTTCTGAAGTTCTTAAATTCTTTTCCTGAGTGAGGGACTATATCTGAGTGTATAGGCTTATACAGGGGAATTTCTAAGCACAGCAACTGGAATTACCGTACACCTACAGCTTGCAGAACCTGTGTCTCTGTGATGTCAGCAACTTCACTGTTAAAAACTGGAGTGTGATTGCAGGTCACAGTGGCCATGTATCCTTGATGCCAGAAAATGCAGTTAGGCTCTGGGTGCCAGCAGCCAGACTTGGATATACGTGGTGAATGCATTTGCTCTGCCTGTGTACAACCGCTGAGAATACAGATTAGTCTTGCTACTTTTTACTGACTGAAGCTGGGGCATG
Organism: Tetrao urogallus; assembly: GCF_951394365.1. Taxonomy (NCBI): domain Eukaryota; kingdom Metazoa; phylum Chordata; class Aves; order Galliformes; family Phasianidae; genus Tetrao; species Tetrao urogallus. The sequence continues at coordinate 76,060,867 of NC_136815.1, read as the reverse complement.
CAATTGTGGCAGATTTACCTCTCTTGTGCTGTCAGATCCAGTGCAATGACTTTTCCCTTAACATCATCAAAACTTGCTAAGTGCAGTAGGGCAGTAATAGCCATAGTTGTTAAATAAATTTTAAGTAATTCTCAACCCAAAGGAGCATCAAGATTCAGGCAAAATCAGTTGAAGAAATGCACAAAGTCAGGAGAACACAAAGGGGAAGTAAAAGGCAAAATAAGAATGAAATGTATTCCTAATACTTTCTCCAGTATTTCTCCTTCTTTTGGTGTTAACTGCCTTAAATAAAGTGAAGTTGCATTTCAGGAGAAGCATTAAAAAAAAAAAAATTATTCTAGGTGGGCCATTAAGATGTTACTGGTCCACATGAGGAGTGAAGTTGCTTCTAAACCTATTTCAACACTGCAAATAAAATGGTTTTATTAATGCAACCTTTCACTTATTAAAAAAAAAAAATCTTCATTTCTGGAGCATGGACATTTACTTTTGGGAAAATAAAAAACAGACAGTGACCAATTACATTGAGCAGAACATATCCTGTTGTTAAAGAAGGGCTCAAGATTGCTGCTGATATATTTCTTTCAGAAGCACTCACTTAACCACCGTGAATGATTCAGTAAGGTATTAAAAATTAGTCTGGAGAAAAAGCTGATTTACAAAATGTGTACTTTACAAATCTTGAATTAAAATTATTTAAATATTTGTCCCAGTAAACACCATTAGGTATTGTTTGTAAACGATGACTACCTTTCAGGATAGGAAACTATGGAATACATATATATACATATATATGCACATATATATAAAGCTCAAAATAAGGTACTTCTTACCAAAAAATAAAAAAATTTTTTTTAAAAAATCTGTCCTGTAGAAGAGGAGACAAATAATATCACTTACCATCATGGATCCTGCTGAATTTATCAGAAAACTCATAGCATCAGTGAATTACTGAGGTTGGAAGAGATATCTGGAGACTGCCTTGTCAAATCTCCCTCCAATGAAAAAGCAGCTACAGCAGGTTGTTTAGGACATATTCTAATCAGGTTTTGAGCATCTCCAAGGAATTTTCTCACTAGTGGTGAGGCTGTCAGAGAAGCTGTGGATGCACCATCCCCAAAGGTGTTTAAGGCTGGGTTGCACGGGTCTCTGGGCAGCCTGTGGCAACCCTGCCTTTGGTAGGGGATTAGAACTAGATGACCTTTGAGGTTCCTTCTAACCCAAGCCATTCTATGATTCTGTCTGCTTCATCATCAACTCTCCTGCCTCATACTTGTAAAACAAAACAAAGCAAAAAACAACAATAAAACCCAAACCATTCTCATCATCCTTCATATCCCTTACCATATTTAAATGCAGATAGCCTTTGGCTTTCCTAATCTTATCTCTGAGCATTCTGTGTCTTGCACATTCCTTCTTCACCCCTAGATCCTTCTTCTAACTCATGCATGCTTTTTCTGATATTTAAGTTTAGTCAGGAGCTCCCTGTTTGTTTTCCTCTTGAAACCTTTAAACTAAATTTCATTCTCCTAGCTTACTAAATACAAACTGGAAAAACATAAAGCAAAATGAAAATCATGATACTTTCAGCTAGCTTACATGGTCACAGCAATCTTATATGCTTCCGCTAGTTAATACAGTCAAAGCAAACTCAAACTTTAGGTAGTGTACATAAAGATGAATTACATCTGCATCTCCTAAATTACTGTTCTTGCAAATTCTCAGCTGTTATTCATTCATATGGTTCCATTGAAAGCAAGACAGATACTTTCAGTTATACTTATTGAAAATATAGCTAATTAGAATCTTCTTTACCATGTTACCTAATAAGCATGAGTGTCAGCAATTTCTTTCCTAATAAGAAATTTTGTCTAGATATCACAGAATCACAGATAAATATCTTCAAGTCTTGCAAGTCTAGCTACCATGTTTGTTCAGTACCTACTGTCTCAGAAAAGTAATTTTCTGGAAGATTCCACATTTCAAAGCAAGAAGGTGAAGAACTAGTCAAAACAGGGCAATTACTAGCACACCACTATAACAGACTTCCTATGTCTTCCTATAACAGACAACTGAAATTACAAAGACTTATAAGTCACAACAAATGCATGGTGGACTAAACCACAAATCTTCGCTAAAATATTGAACCAAGAAGGGCTATCCACTGAACGACCTGTATTTGATATTTCTTAACACATGAAAAAACAGATGTTTTTGTTTTTGTTTTTGTTTTTTTTTTACCCAGAAAAAATGAGGAAAACCACATCTCTTAAAAAAGTTGAATCTCAGAATCAAAGGATATCCTGTGCAGGAAGGGACCCACAAATTTCACTAAGTCCAGCTTCTGGCTTCACACAGCATCACCTAAAATTCAAACCCTAATCTGAGAGTGTTGTCCAAATGCTCTTTGAACTTTGGTAGCTTGGGGCTGTGACCACAGCCCTGGGATGTCTGTTGCAGGGCTCAATTACCCTCAGGGACCTTGTAACTATTTATCTAAGCAGTCTGAAGTCTGCTCTCCAGGCTTAAAAAGTGAGTGCTGAACTGGCTTCTGAAGGATGGAGCAACAAGTTTTATTTATTACAGACAATAAACCTTTTCATTGGTAGATAATACTACCAACTGGCAAAAATATTGAAAGAGTTCACTTTTGAAAGAGAGTTCCAGTTTCTTTACAAATAAAATTTATTGAAAATCTAAAAGCTTTCAATACATTTATTAAAAACAAATCACTGACCCCATCTTAAGACACTAGTTACAAAACTGAGAAATTTAGGTGTATTCCTTGCGTCATCAAGTTATTTGAAACATATTTACATCACAGAAAAAGAGAGAATAGTAATGCACTAAAACTAGAACATCTGCTCAACCCAGAATTTAAAACTCTAAGAACTGCATCGTTAATCACTTTCCAGATTCAGTGTAACTGCAGTGCCATATGGACACAGGCTCGTGGCTCCAAAAATGAACCACTGCATGTCTACAGAGTACTGTGAACATGACCCTCACAAGTGTTAGCTGAGGGATGTCAACATAATCACCATGCTCTCTGAGCACAGTTTTAATCTGTCACTGATTCATCTCCCAACTACAATTTGGACACTGAAAGTTCCTCTTTCAACCACATTCAAAAACATATGAAAAACTGGGATGCTCATGTTGGAAAAAAAAAATCAAAAACATAAAATTTCAAAAAGCAACTAAACAGCCAGCATCTCAGCTTTCTGAACAGATACCTCAACCTCATGTTGCACATCCTCCTCTGATAAACTGTGAAATACTGAGGTAGAACACCTTGAGGGATAATAAACAGAAAATCATTCCAATACTCTGTGAGCAACCTATTACGGTGGAAACTGTCTCAACGCCTAAGGAGGTTGTACAATTGTATGTTGAAAAAGTCAATTATTATCAGAGACCAGAGATATGTAGCCTGGCAGTCATAAAAAAACAAAATGCTATGTTAGCATGAGCTACCCTTCAAGTTTTTGACTGATTGCTCCAGCAAAAGTAATGTCAATAGTTACAGAAAAGGGAACTTTCTCACAATCTTGAAGGGGAAATTAAACACAAACAAACAAACAAACAAACAAATAAACAAAAATGTAGATTCTGCAGCGTTTTACAATTATATCTAAGTCATATCTCCAGTGTCATACTTTTCCAATTTAATAGGGAGAAACAGGATTCTAGAAGAGTGAATAAGGGCAATTGGGCAATTGCAATGCCTACATTTGAGAAGACAGAAGAGAAAATATATGATTGTAGAAAAGGCATCCTGCTTTTAAACTCAGGAAGGCATATGGGACAAATATGGAATTACCTGTGAATGTTTGAAAGATAAGAAGTGGTTAAGCAAAATACTGATGCATTAAAACAAAATTGTATTCAACCTTCTCTGTGATGAGGTGAAATACTGACAAAACTGAACCACAAGACTAAATATATTTTGACTTTAAGTATAAATTTTGACATCTCATACAATATTTTCATATGCAAATTAAGGAAATGTAATATAGATAAAACAATTACGTTTTGAAGCCTGTAGCTCCCTCTTGTAATCCCTCTTGTAGGGACTGTGCAAAATTCCTCAAAGGATCTATCTTGAGTCTGGTTTATATGCAGTGCTTCAATTAATAATTTGGCTGGTAAAATAAACGCTATGCATATTAAATTTGCAGTTGATGGAAAAAAAAAGTTAATGTCTTGCAAGTGTGCTGAAGATCAAAATCAGAATTTTTAATCACCTAACTCTATTTTTTATTTCCCCTGACAAATGATCTGAGAGGAAAACAAAGAATATGCATCAATAAAGACAAAGTAAGGTACAACATCCAAGTGAAACTAACCGTCTGTCCAAATATAGGATGAGAATAACAGAATTCTTCAGAAAATACTTGATTTATCATGAAAATAAATATCACTCAACTACATCATATCACTGTGAGAAAGACAAACTTTATATTGAGGTGTATGAACAGAAAACCAGCAAGACATGCAAGTAATCTCCTTACTTCCCTAAGTACTAGCAAATCATCAGTATGCACTGTTTAGTTTTGTGGTCTGCAAGTCAAGAAAGACAAAGACTGACTGGGGAGAGTTCAGTGGAGATCAGTTTGTACTTCTGAAAATAATGATTTTTCTACTTGTTGAGCAGAATGAAAGAGATCAAAATGACTATCACTAGTTTTCAGATATGTGAAAACTGAAACAGAAGAACAAAAGGAGCACCCAAATTTTCCTCTGTATTCCTCTAGGTGAACTGAATGCAATGATTAAGCTACAGCAAAAAATCAGTTAGACATAAAAAATTAGACATAAAAGTAAACTTTTTTGGTTTTGGATTGACCCAAATTGCCTTCAAGTCCATTTTAACCCAATTTTAAGTTGAATCTGTAAAGGTTGTGAAGCCGTGTAATTTGAAAGGTCAATTAGAATATCAAGCAGAAAGGAAAATGTGATATGACAATGATATCAATCACAAAGTATTGGATTTAGGGACTAATAAAGAAGATTTTTATTTACATGCCTGAAAATCATTATCTGGAAAGAATAGGGTTATAATAACCATTGTATGCTTGGTAATCTTTCAGTGGTCTTCCATCACCCCTTTTTGCTTTGGAGGAAAAGTCTACTCTGTAACATACATTTGCATTAGAGAGAAAGTAAGACAAACGCCTTCGTGAAAGGCAGTTGTGATAGGTCCCTCACCTAGAAGACTATATGCAGAATCCCTTGATCATCATCAATATAAGAATTTTTAAATTATTTTTATAATTTAATTTAGTACATTTTTCACTATGACACAAGCACAGAGTGACTACGAACATAACCAGAGGAACAGAAAGCTTTTGTTGCCAAATGGTCTGGAAGTAGTAGTTCTGTCCTTTATTTATCAGACTAAGATCTGACAGCAATAATAATAGAGTTAGAAACCATCAAGAAGAGAAGAAAAATATTCACACAGTACTCACTCAGGAATAAATAGAAATTAAAAATACCAAAGATACCAGATTTACACTAAAAGTGTTACAAATAACTTTTTTAGAATGTGAAATTACAGTAACAATAAAAATCTTGTCTACTAATAGAAGAAGCAAGAAATCACCTCTGAATGACTTCTAAATGCAATCTGATGCATTTCTAACAGGCAAGGGTTCCTCATCATTTCTTACTAAAATCCCCAGATATCTGAATCATACACAGATATATTGAATTCATACTTAGAAATTCATGCCTCTTGCATAAAAAGTACTACTCAGGGATGTAAATGGATGAATTATAAAGTAAAGCTTCTTCCCAATAAAGAATTTTTAAAATTCACTTTTTTAGATGTATACACATTTTCCCAAGATTTAACTCACTTTGATTATTGGCAGTCCTCATATGACTCCTATGGCTTTAGTCACAATCTCGTTAACCAAACAATGATGTTAACAAAGCAGTTTTCCACTTTTCTACCCCAGCCTCACCCAACACATGTACTTTCTTTATTGTTTCTGCCTTGTTTCCTAAACCTTTCATGCACATGCACACTTCAAATTTGTTTTTGAAGGAAGAGATTTAAATAATTGCTAGTGTTCTGACAAAGACTTCAACAAAGATGACACTAAAGTAATCCATGAAGACTGATGTAGATTCAGAGAAAAGTTGATTGCTGACCTTCAAAATTAGAGCAAGGGCTTACAAGTTCTTGCTCCTTCTCACCTTTTCAGACATGGGAAAGCTTAATTTCTTTTTCCACTATCTGAATGGCACAGACTGACTTCAAATCCAATTAACGGAAAGGAAACTTGGGATTGTTTGCCTTACTAATATTGATGCTAATTCACTTTGCTATATTGCAAGAACCAAGTCAGAACTGTTCTACAAAATCTGAAATATAGCTTGGATTTGTCCTTACGTTTACAGGACAAGTAGATGGGATTTTTTTTGTTTTGTTTTGGTTTTTATGTTTTCGTTTTTGTGTTTTTGTTTTTGTTTTTTACATAAGCCTAATGCATAACTAGTCTTCATTATATCTGAATATTTCTTCCAGTACTTTGAAGAATAGCTAGAAGTAGAGCTCTGCATTATAAATGAGCTTTATCTTAACCAATATGAAAATATTACTTGAAAATTTCACACTATCTCATAAGTCATGCAGAGAAAACATTTTTGTACTTCCACACTCCATTATGAATAATGCAAAGAGACAATTAATAGAAAATGTACTGAATTATGAATTAGAACCAAATTAAAAATGTAAAATTGCAGAATAAAAAACTCCCCAAAAACCAACAATGAATGCTTGTTTTAAATTCCTCCTCCAGACAGGTAACCATTTTTAACCACATCTGCAATCCACATTTGATCTATATCTTTATCTATTCTTATAGCTAATGAGGAACAAATTACTTATTACTCATGAATGACACTAACTACCCACTCTTGCACAAAAGAAGAATATTACAATTTACATTTAAATGAGATTTGAAATGTTAATGAACAGATCCAGTATTCTAATTATCTATACAAATACATTAAATTAAGGTGAACTTTAGTAGATGAATTACTTCAGAATCACAGTCTGTTTGCCAAGCAGCATTACTGAATATTAGTTCAGTATTTATAGGAAAATTCCTAATAATCAAGGGGTCAAGAATGGGTAAACTATGCCATTAATATCTAATATTATTTGATTGGAGGGGGACAGTTAGTTTTCTATTATATACACAGAAATAGCTCGTGAAAGAGCTTCAAATACATCTGATACTTCCATGCAGTTTCCTATCAGCATAGCTGGTTTTCTTCAATTAAAATTGGTGAGGAAGGAAGTTTTTCTTGTGTTCTTTTTCCCCTAAAGATATCCACCTGGTATTTTCTTAAAGCTTGTGCACATCTTTGGATTTAGTATAAGCTTTTTCCTAGAGTTAGGTGTGCTCAGAGGGACATGGAATTGTGGTGTCTATCTTCAATTCCAATGCTTAAATTCCCATTGCCTGAATTCTTAATTGGCATTTAAACATCTGAGAGGAGCAAAATAAAGAAATGCATATGAATGCTTTGTGCACCTGAACTAAAAATCTTTTTTTTTTTTCCTTACCTCACCAGACTTACAGATTTGATTGAAGCCCTAGCTCCAATGCCAGGAGAAACCACTTAAATATTCATAAGTATTTTTTCTGACCAAGTGAAACATTTACTTAGCCTGCATTAACAAGCCAAGAAAACTGTCACTGTGTTCAGAAACAAAGCATCAGAAACATAGTACTCAGGACAATTCAAAACAGCCACAAAAAGCCCACAGTCAAGATCCCTAAGGCAGTAGATGTGCCATGATAAAATTTCTACGGTATTTACTAGACTTCTGAAATTTGCTTTAACTAATGCCCTCTTTACATATTTTACGTGAAAAGGGTAGTTATCAATAAGGAGTTGGTGAAAGGAATTCAGTAAACAGTATAGCACAAGTAGGATTATAGCATAATGGTCTTTCAAACTTTGTATGGTATTTCAAAAGGCACTTAGCAAGGCTTTGGTTTTCAACAGCATGATCACAGGAAGTTGATGAAAGAGAGCAAAGTCCAAACTGAGTATTTTGGATTATGACAAGAGTTAGAACCGATTACTATATTGCTAAACTGAATTCACTTATCTCTTTTAAATTATACAGAGTCCATGCATTAGTTTGAATCACTTCTAATACTCATATGTTTTTCACCATTTTGATGCCTTCTTCCAGCAGTACCCACTTGTCGTTTCTGACTATCTTTCCTCTAACATAATGATCCACTCAGAAACTTCAGTTCCACTGGTTGCTGCACATCTTGCTCATTTGTAGCATGCTCTTTGTTTAAGCTCAGTAGCAAATGCTGGTGCCTTGAAACTTTTTTTTTTTCTTTTAATGCTAAGGAAGGTCTTCAAAAAATAACACTGAAATGAGTCTGGTATGGAATTCTGTGTGATTTAAACTCTCAAGTCTACTTTTGTAATATTACCACTATTGCTATCTCTTGCTTCTTCTTGTAATAATTTAAATAAAGAGGTAAGATAAGAAGATAAGGAGTTCAAGATTTATTTCTAGGAAGGTGAAGAGTTCAACAGTATCAATGTGGACTACGTCAGTACCAATTCCATCTGCAACATCCAGCAAATAAGCATTATGAGAGGGGAGCAGAGATGCTCATAAGGAAAAATAAGAATAAACAGTTACAAGTTAACTGTTAATTACTCTGAGAATTTTTTTTTCTTTTTTTTTTCTTTTTTTTTTTTTTTTTCCAGTTTGGCCATGGAATCTCTTCTTTCTATTCTTTTCTCTAATATTTTTTTCACATCTAGTGAAATACTATTTTCTGACAGAATTATGCAATGTTTTTTAACAATCTCCACGTTTAATTTTTCATATATAATTATTGTAATTTTATAGTAAATTTTATAATTTACTTTTATTATTACTACTAACTCTTTAAGGTTATCTCATGAATTTCTCTGAATTGTCTAAATACGTGACACAAGACACATGACCGACATTTTTTGCTTGAAATAGCAAAGGCTATGAAGTGTATTTGGAAAGATGCAATGCATTTCTTCAATTGTAGGTTTTTACTTAGTCACCATAGTGCCTATTATCTCCAAAATGCATGTGACTTGCACTTCTGATTTATCAAAAACAAACAAAAAAAAACCCCTAGAATTTGAAATGCACAGAGGATCTGTATTTTAAATTTAAACCAAATCTCAACAGAAATAGTCTCTATTAGCATGTTTCATATCCACAATCATATCTTTAATGGCTGCTTGAGTCAAGTTATCACAGTTACAGTAGAAATCTCTCTCCAGAAAATTTGGAAAAAAACCAACCCTTATTTACTTCCTTCATTACGCATGCTCTAAATTACTTAAATATACTTATCTATAGAGAAAAGAATACCATTCTGGTCTCTAGACTCTCCATATTAAACTTAAACTACTCAGGTGAAACAAGCCACTAATATATCTTTTGAGCCAACACGATAAAATGAAACCTTTAAGTCACTCTCAATGTCAAGAAAAATTCTACAACCTTCTGAATGGCAATGTTTCACATGAGCAACCTGATGACAGAAAGTAAATTCACACCATAGTCATTCATTCTTGTCATCTCGCTACAGGTCAAAAATTATCTCTTTTTTGTGACTTTCTCATGAAAAGTTGCAAAATTGGATGTAGGAAGCTTCATTTCACTTGTAAGAAAGAAGGTTTCTGAGTTAACTTCACTCAAATAAAGATGGCCTAAAGGACAAGTTAGATTTTTGGGTTGAACTTCAAAAGAAAAATCTCCACAAAGAATTAGTGCCAGTGCCTGCTGTGTATGAAAAGTGTCTGTATTTTAACCACAGTTTATATTATACCAGTGTTATTACTGCAACTCATGGAAGGAAGTGCAGAACATAGTTTAGTGTGTAACAGAACTACAGGCTTTAGCAACTATGAGTTGCTGAATAGCATAACTGGGTCCTGAGAATACAGAAGCAAAAAAAAAAAAAATTATATGCACATTGTTCATCAAAAAAATCTCTTCAAAATTAACTGTGATTACTAATAAAAGTCAGCATTATCAAATGTTTTTCTGATCTTAGTTCCATAGAAAGGGAGAGATACTGTTTTTAACAAGTACTATATAATTGATGATATTTCCAAGACACTGGTTGGATCATCTTTTCTTCTAAAGTAGTTTGTCAGCTGCATCTACCTGCTAGAACTATTTGTATTTCAAGGGCCTTGCATAAAATATAGCTGCTTCTTACAAAAGGATAACAGACTTGGTTGATAAAAATCTGATAATTTACATTTCTACATATTAGCCCATATGGACTAAGATAGTTAATATAGTAAATAGTTAAGATTTATTTCTAAAATAAAATTGATAACAACGTTTTGTCTGTTGCTGATCAGTGCTTGTAAAGCGTTGATGATTTCTCCATTTATCATTTTGATCCTGCAACGCAATGACTTTGGGATGGGAGAAAGGTAGTAAGGACACATCTGGGACAACTTACCCAAACTGACTGAGGGGATATTCCATCCTAGATGCTCAACAAAAAAGGCTCAAGGAAACGAGGAAGAAGGAGAGATTACAGAATGGTTGAAGGTGGAAGAAACTGCTGGAGGTCATCTTGCTCAGAAATCTTTGTTATTGCATATTGCTCAGGACCATGTCAAGGTAGTTTCTGAAGATATCCAAGGAGATTTCACAGCTTTTCTGGACAACCTATGCTGCTGTTGAGTCATCCTCACAGTAAAGAAGAACTTTTAGATGTTCAGACAACACTTCCTGTCTTTCAGTTTATGCCCATAGTCTCTTTCCATGCCACCGGCACCACTGAAAAGAGTTTGGCTGCACTGTCTTTGCACTTTCCCTTTGAGTGGTTATAGACATTAATGAGAACCCCTCCCAAGGCCGTTCTTCTCCAGGCTGAGGTCTCAGCTCTCTCAGCCTCTTCCCACAGATGATATGTTACAGTCCCTTCATTATCTTGCTGGTGGCTCAGTTGGACTTGCTCCAGTGTTTCTAGCCCCAGACTGGATTGAGCACTGAAGGTGCAGCCTCACCAGCGCTGAGTAGAGGGTAACAGATCCACTGGCAACACTTTGCTTAATGCAACCCTCTTTGCTGCACATATACTGCTAGCTTATAGTCCACTTGGTGCCCACCAGGACCCCAAGTCTTTTACTGCACAGTTGCTTTCCAGGCATGTGGACTCCAGCTTATCTGGATGCCTCATATTGTTTCCTACCTAGACGTAGGGATCTGCACATCCCTCTGTTGAATTCCATGGGGTTAATACATGTCAGTCCATTTGTCCAGCCAAAAGAATCAAGGTCCTTGAGGTTGGCAGCACAACTCTCTGGCCTATCAGCAACAGGTCCCAGTTCTGTTTAACCAGTTTGATTTTTGGTGCATTGTTTTGTTATCATCAGCCCTCCAAATTCTGTGTCTGATGTAGGTGTGGTTAGAGTGTTTGTCTTCCCAGCCAACTGCTAAGACCTTGCTTTCCAGGTAGCGGTTGGACATCTGTCTGCCAGTGGGCAGAAGTGAATGAATTATTTGCTTTGCTTGTGCACACAGTTGTTTATTCATTTGCTAAGCTATCTATCAACTCGTGAGTCTCATTGCATTCATTCTACTTTCTCTCTGTCCCACATGAGAAGGAACCGTTCAAGAGATTGTATGAGTATTTGGCAGCTGGCCAGGGTCAACTCACTACAAAGAAAATAAAATACTCTTGAAAGTGAAAAATTTATTAAAATTTTATTTGATGCAAAAAAAGATCTGTACTGTTTTGTCCAGAGACATATGGATACACGCTCATGTTCATTTGTCCCAGAAGCCCACTATGACCAGAAAGTTACTCTAGCTTACAGAGTAAGCTAGACATCAGCAGCAGCAGTCTGGAAACACCAAAGTGCCAAGCCAGAGGTATTGCCCCACAGGCTGTTAGTACTACTGTCCAACTAGTTTCCACCCCTGTGGTAAACAGGGATTTTGAAGGAAAGAAATATCTGTAGACCTCATGCAACCTTTCACTGCTCAGAGCTGCAAAGTATTTCCAGCCTGGCAGCATTCTTTTGAAAAAAAAAAGTGCAACTAAAATATATTCTGTGTGAATAATTCACTCTGGGTGAGGAAGGGACACTCTGCAGCTATGTGATAATGGGAGGAGCAAACAGGGTTAAAGCAGCATGCCTCAACAAGCAATGGACAACAGAAAAAAAAAAAAAAAACAAAAACCTGGGACACAAGAAAAGAAAAAAAAAAAAACAACAGATAAACAACTGCTCACAAGTTCATTTAGTTTGAAAAAGCTGGTTTTCACTTTGGTCATGCTCCTGCCTCTGAGATGTATTTCCTGTGAATATCTGAATATTAGAAACTCACTGAAATGAATGCCTAGGTCAGTGAAGTTTAAGCTTAAACAACCAAATATTTATCCAAACCTCACTTTGAATTATATTTTCACCCATAGAATCACAATAACATTCATACTGGCCAGTTATACCAATCATTCAGAATTCCAGGCAGAATAAAAGATAAAATTGGTAGTTTAAAAGCATGTAAAGATTCGCAAATACCAAAACCAAACTCTCCAGCTGCTATGTATAAAGAGCTATTAGCTAACAGCATACAAACCACAGAACCTAATGTCAGAAGTTTAACTTATCAGATATTAAGGCCATATCTCCAAGATCTTAATTAACTGAATATCAACAGATTGCACACTTATATAACAGTTCAGAAATATACAACTATTTCTTCAAAATATGCCATTTGAAAATGGTTAAATAAATCACTCACTTGTCGGTTAAATTATAGAAGTACTATTCTTCTATTCAACACTATATGCAAAACTTCTACTATAAATATAAAAGCACTAAAATAAATTTTAAAGATTTTTTTTTGTTTAGGGAGCATCTGGCTTTTCCTTATCTTGCATGCATTAGAACGTAGCAGAACTGCTGCTTATTTTATCAAATGTCAATCAACAACTTAAATCAGATAATCTTGTCACTTTTACAGAACTTTCAACATAGCTGCGCCTTCCAGTATCAAACAATCCTTTGGTTTTATTATCTCATCTACCAGATCCATTTCACTTTTCTTGCCATTGTAAAATAATAGCATCTACATAAGTGTAGCTGCTAATGGAAATCAGAATTACAATTAAATCACTGGGTGGCTTGGTGCAGAAGGTACTGCGGTGAGTCCAGGGATGCGATAAGGACACTATGATTCTATAAGGACACTACCTCTGCCAGAGGCCTGGGTGATGCCTGCTGCCTGGCAGCTGCACCCAAAGGTGCCTCCATCCTTTGGCCAAACAACGCTGCTGCTGCTTTCTGCACAGCAGTTTGGCCAGCAGTAAGGCTGAGCGTGTATTTGTGACACGTACACACGGAGGGCTCTAGCACAGCAGACTGCTCAGACTGCCACTGAGAGGAACAATGCCTTGTAACAACTTCAGCATACAGCCACCAGAATTCACACAAAGTCCACATACAGACAGCCAAGCCTCCTTCCTCCTCTCCAACTACTGAGACTGAAACTCACAAGAGAAAACACATGCCTTGTTCTTTGGATTGACAAGTTTACTCATTCTTGCCATTCTCTCAAAAAAATAGCAATAGCTGTCTGCTTCTCTAATGCCCATGCCTTGGTTCCTTTTATTCCCCAGACACGTAACCAGTTGTATGGAGTTTCTTAATGGCTCATCAACTAGTAGCTGGAAACTTCTGGTCCTGGACAGGGATAACAGAGACAATGCCAGGCAGATTCCTCTCTTTGAAAGGGTCCTTTATCTAATCACATCAGTGAAGCAGACTCTTTCATATTTCATACATGCTTACTGAAAGCATACTAAACATTTGTGATTTTACGTAGACAATCACTGTGTACTGAGGTTACTACCTGGAATCAAGTTTTTATTTTCTGGAAGGAAAAAGAAAGAGTAGCCTACAACACCTGAAAGCTTCTTATCCCATACAATATCCAAATATGTTAGAGAAGAATAAACTGACACATAGTAAGATTGTTATTATTTTTTATTCTAAACATGGAAAAATCAGGAATATAAAGGGGTCTGTTGGGAGCAGACTGCTATAGAACTGATGCAGCTAGGTAAGACATCTTGAACGAAAAGAGCTCTCCTGTACAAATTCTGGACTCCAAGTAGCAACAAATATAATCATGTTAGGATGGAAACGGACGTAGTAAATCCTGTTGGCTAAAACACAGGAAAAGGCTGAAGCACTAACGCATAAGATATCACCAATGGACAGAAATGTCAAACATCCCTGATTAGAAAGCTGAGAAGAAATCTCTTATGTTCTTATGGTTGCATGAGTTATGGGGAATAAAAGTGGAGAATGCTTAAAGGAGAGGGACTGGGTTTTCCACATATATAAAGTGAGCTTCTCCACAGCTGAGCTGTTGCTGTAGAGTACGGGCCAAAACTCACTAAGACTAAAGGCCTTTTACGCAACCATTTCTTTCAAATTTCTTAGCAATTTTCTCTCACCATCCTTTTTCAATTTGAAGACAATGCAGGGTCCAGAATGAGAAACATAGTCAAGATAGAGACTAATTTTTAATTGGGCTTATTTGCATAGAATAGTGGCACACAAATCATAATATCAGACTGCCATCAAGCTACACTGAGTCTGCATATCCCCTTATATAAAGCAGCAAGAAACACAAAAAAAATCGATACACACTGCACATGCTATGTTCTTGCAGTACCACAGTCAGATTACCAGATCAGAACATAAAGGAGGAGGAGAAAGCACAGGCCTCAGTGTACTGACCTCTCATCATCTGTTTTCTCATGACAGAAGGAAAGTCTAAACATTCAGTACATTACTTTTGATGCTACATGTTCCTTACTCATCAGTTCTGATGCTGCTTTCAAGCAAATTTTATAATGGTGTAATTACGTACACTGACTATAGGGGAAATCTAGCTACCACATGATAATGTGGTACCACACTAAGATAATAGGTCTCTGTATCTGCAAAAGCAAAATTTAGCAACCTGATCATGTTTGATAGAATTGACTCCTCTGGAAAGGCCACAAGTGTTTAATGTATACACAAAACACATACTAAATTTGTTATGTAGTTATAGAAAATAAAGGTGATTTTGTGTATGAGAATACATGGTGTTACACACAGTGTAAAAAACTATTTACATGTTTTTGCTATACATTTCAATTTTTAAATTGATATCCTTCCAATGATTTTGGATATTATGTCTCAATAAGACAGAATTGCTAACTTGGATTTATAGGCAGTCATAATAAGTGAACAGTGAATATGATTGACATGCAGCAGCCTTTAGCCTTTTGACTTACTCCACAGCTGAGCAGGCATGGCATTATTTTGTTATGATTACTAATTCAGAACATATTCACAACTAGCAGATGTTTTCCTCTTGGTTGCTTGGCAATTAAAGGATGTTGCTGCAGCTGAATTTTGCACCTGGACACGAAGATGACCAAACCAGTTCTGTAAAGCTTTTGGATTAGGAAAAATTTCTCAGTGCAAATGATCGTTTTGAAACTAACACTCAATATGTTTCTCAAGGAAATCTGACTCATTCTGACTCTTGAACTAGTTAGTTCAAGATAAGATATCAAATAACAACTGGACAGCATTTAATTTTCACCTGCTATATGAGTATATCAAGAATGCGGCTAGAAGAGATATCATTCTCTGCCAATGAGAATTTCAGACAACTCAGTCATATGCTCAGTTTCAAGCATATTTTTAGGCTTTCTTTCCCCTCTTCAGGAGAATAATAATAAGTAGCTTTACATACACTGAGAGAAGAAGGCAACTTGTGTGATGAAAGCTATTTCTTGCTACGTACAAAAAAAACCCCAAAAACTCAACAGCTATGAATTTATAGGTATTATAAAACTACAACAGCATACCAATTGTGAGGAATAAAGCTTTAGATATTAAAACAGAAAAATTACGATGAACTTTTTGCAAAATGAATTATGAAGAAGCACTAATATTTCAAACAGCTATGCTAATGAGCTAGCACCAGTATACCAAGCAGAGACGAAAAAGAAGGATTTTACATGCAAATCTCTCACCAAGCACATACATTATATAGCAGAGTCATTTATTTGGAAATAAGGAGAAAAAAAAATTAACATAATGATTTCTGATGAAAATCACTACATAATCACAGACTCCTGAGCTGTACCAAAAGAGGTACACTTCTGCTGTGCTAGAGAAAGACTGAGGTCCAGAGGAAAAAAAAAAAGAAATAGTGCCTCTTTACCCTTTTGAAAACTAAACCAAGGCATTTTGTTTTTGTTTTATTCAAGAGGTTAACAAACACAGTGACAGGAAGAGAATTTCAAAACAAAAGGTCTGACTGTCTAATTTAAGATGAATAAGGTACAATGGAATTGACTGCTCCAGAAAGCTGATTGATACATGCATACTTAGTGTATATTGAAAAGATATATTACAAATATATACTGAATGTTTTTGTCAGTTAAATATTTAAATGAAACGAGCTTTAAAGAACATGGACAGTTGTTTCCTTACAAAATAACAATGTGAAGCACAGCTGAGAAAAGGCGACAGACCAAAAGGCAACAGGCAGTACCAAAGCAACTAAACACAGCCTGCCATACACTGTCAGTTCAAGATGACTCCTTTATTATGCTAGAAAGAAAAAAAAGAAGAACCATCACTAACACTTTCTGTGACCAATCACTGTGAACTCATTTGTTATTCATTGAAACATCCATCAAGGATCAAAAATAGATTCATTTGCTATTCATGATGCTCCCATATGCACTTTTGCAGGTCTTGCACTGTATTTCAGCATTTAGATGACAGACTGCACAGTTGGAAGTAGCATTATATATTAATACTTCAAATACCACCTTATTCCCTAGTCCAGAAATGCACACAAGCATACTCTGAACATAAAGTTTAACTGGGCTGAATGGAATTAGACATCCATTTAAAATTATGTTACTTAAGCACGAACACTGGAAATTCCATCGAGAAGAAACCACACCCTCCGCTCATGCATGGTGAAAGCTGTTTTTACAGCAGTGCTTTATTGATTCAGCTCTACAGAAACCAATGAGTCTCAACTGCCTTCACCTAGGAACTAAGGTAGAAAGCACAGAGAAAGGGCACAGGCAACAACAAGGTAGTTTTAAGTAATACAACACCACCAGAAATGCTGTTTTTCCCCAGTAATTAATAATAGATGTTTGTAAGAAAAAAAGCTATTATGATAACTATATTACATGCTATCTTATATTTTCTGGAGAATACATCACTTTATGGAGAAATTGTGTGAATTTTTTAAAAGGAACAACATGAAACTGCTTACGAAGTTAGAAACGTGCTTAGAGAAATGGAGTCATAACCTGAGACTATTCCTGCAGCACAACCAACAATTAGCACAAAATAAAGGAAGGCTGAGGAAGCAAGGACAAGTGAACAAGTACACAGAATAAGCTGGAGTGCTTATTTTGTGTGTAGAGCCTCCCTGCACTGCAGCAAGGAGTTCTATCAGGCAAACATCCCTTTTTTTTTTTTCTTTCTTTTTTTTAATTATACCACACAAAAAGAAAATACAATTTTTCCATATAAAGAGGAAGTTAAAATTTGTTTGCTGGTTTTCTGGGCCTGTATACTTATATGATTACAAATGTAAGGTAGCAGCAACCACAAAAGCGATTATTTCATCCTCCGGTCTTCCAAAAGGCAAGATGAAGCTTGAACAGCATCCTACACAAGCCTTAGAGCTGTTTACATCATGTTTTGAGATATTTTAACTTTATTCCTCATTTCGCTTCAAGGCCAAGTGCTCAACATGGGATTCTCGATTCTACCTCACAGAACAGGTCTTTAACTCCAGGTCCCACTGCTCCTAAGCACCCCACGCACCCTTCAGGAACAAAGCAGATGTAATGTGCCACTAATCAGAATGGCAAAATTACAACTTGTCTGATACTGCAGTAAATCATTGTAAAAGACAAAATTCGAGAATCACCCAACTCAAAATATGATGTCTTTCTGAAAATCTGATATTTGTGATAACATCACAACAATAAAAATGGAAGCAAAAGAAAGAAATGTTTGTTTATAACAATTTCTATGGGACTTCAAATAATAACCACCTGGTAACCGTTTTAGACATTATTTAAAAGGCACACCTTAGTGCCGCATTTGAAAGTAATTCTTACACTAAATAATCCTGAAAGTTTAAACATCAGTTGCTCATATTTAAAAACACTATAAGATGTAATATATCACAGATCATATTTTCACCTATTTGCCACTGACAGGCATATCAATCTTTCATGTACTTTACATAAGTTTTCAATGACTTAATTCAACAGTTTAAAGTGACAGAAACTTAAAAGTTTTAAAAATATATACCTAACCTTGACACAGACACTAAATTTTTTAATTCTTTGATTTTGAATAAAAAGAGGTACACAATCTTTAAGTAAAATATTTATTCAGATCAGAAACAGACAAAAGAGAATAGCTCATGCATAACTCAGGATAAAACAATTATATCATGTAAAGAAAGTTTCTCTATTTCTTGACACTTCCTCATTTTATATTTGATTATTATTCATAGAACAAGAGATGACCATAATAAATTAAACATTAAATATTTGTCCTGGGGTGTTCTGACTTGTTCTTGCTTCACTATAGTCCATTTTAAACAACTCTTATCTAATAATAATTGAAATGGTAGACAATACATGGGTCACTCTGAAAGTAATGCCTCCTATTTATCTCCATGGAAACTACATGCAGATGCACAGAGCACAATAACTCAATTTGATAGAACAAATTCTCAGCTGCAAAACACCATTTTTCAATACAGTCAATGCATGAGCTATGCATTTTCACCTGTGACGAACAAGACCCTGCACACCATAAAAATCTGCACCAGCAAAGGTGACCCGTTGTTGCCACCACTGAAACACACCACCCACTTCCTCACTGTACTCATGTCCAAAGTTTGGTTTCCACCAACATTCTGCAAATGTCCACAAACGTCGATGGGTGCCATTTTTTCCACATGGAGGAATTCAGTTCCAAATGTTTGCCTGACACGAACTTCTATGTCAGACTTCATTTTGTCAGACTGCCCCTCTGATGCCATCAGTCACATGATAGCAGAATGTGGCAAAATATTGGTGCAAATGTTCAACCTCTGCTGTTTTACCATCAACATCTGCTTTGGACATCATGGGCCAATATAATAAAATAGGAGGCATTACTTTTGGAGCAGCCTTCATAGAAGTCTAAAAGTAAACTTCAAGTAAGTTATTTTATAGAGTTATGAACTTGCAAGAGTAAATATTTTTTCTCTAGATAAATGGAAATTTATTCATATCATCAATTTATTCTGACTGAAAACAATAACAAGATCTAGTGCATTGCCAAGTCTCTTCCTAGGAGATATTAATAAATTAAGAAAAAAAATGCAAATTAAGAACTCCATGTTAATACTTTTAGATCTGAACTGAGGGAAAGCTACTTTGTGTGCTGTACTCCACCAGCACACATTGCTCACTCCACACACTGACTGTGCAGTAGTTCACTGCCCAGCAAGCGGAGAGCAAGGCACGCTTAATAAAATGCTGGTTCATGCAGACTGTATGGTGCTAATACAGATTACTTCAACATAGGGCTATACGGCAACTGATGTCCTAAACATCCATTTTAATTCTGAGTCAGGCATGCATATGAAATCATAACACACACCTTAAAGTCTGATATGGTCTGATAAATTCTGAATACGTTGTCAGATTTTGACTGGTTGCTGCTTTAAAGCATGCATGCCTCAACTACTCTTGCAAAACTCCAGCAGGAGATCCAGATGTAATATTTCTTGCTTAAGATGCACAGTACAGCTGCCCCTCTTATTTGTCCTGAAATATATTCATGCCTAATCTTTGCCCATGCTATAAAAACACCCAGTTTTAACTGGTTCATTAAACACAAATTTAAAAGAAAAATGGAAATTACTTCATGTACAACTGAAAATTGGCTCACATCATGTACATGAGATATACTTATATATTCCACATTTTTATTGGTGGCATTCAAGGAATTTAATCACTTTTTTGACCTACAAAACTCTTTTCATTAAGTAAAAACATCAGCAAGTTTCTGTGAATGTTTAGTCATTTATAATGGATTTTGGTCAAGTTCATCTTCAAGATCCAGTCCACTGGATTTGGACGCATTCATTTCAGTGTTTTGTTTGAATTTCAACAAAGGTGACTTTGAATAAAGAATGAAAAAGCAGTCTTCACCTATAAACAATGACTAAACGTGTAGTTATGAGATCCTAGCAACAGGATGCTTCTTCAAATTAAAAAATGATGTATCAATTACTACACAATTATACTGATGCTTTAAAAAGGTGTCTTGGGATACAAATTTGTATTCTCAAAGAATTTTTAATTGAAATAGTTGTTTGACTAGCTAACTTGCATTTTGAATATTACATTTTAGATCTCTACAGTTAATGATATCTTCTTACTTAAAGGACATTCTACACTGTGTAACTTCTAACAAAACCAAGAAATATTTTGGTAGTACAGTGGGAAATAGATGTCTTAAAATAAAAATCAATCCAAGAGCTACGATGCAGATTTATTATTGCTACTTTTCCCAATGTTGCGGTTTTCGTCTCAGTACTTTTCAAAAAAGTGCAATTAACAGGCACATCTGAAAGTCACCAATTCTGAAACAGGTGCCTATAAAGCTGACAGTGAAATGTGCAAATGTCTGCTTAGACACACTCTTTAAACAAAGTATTAGAGAAAGGTTGCACCAACAAGCTGTATTTGTATGATCTCCAGAAGCATGTGACTAGAGGAACAGATCAACCATTTTTTTCCTCCTATGAGGAACCTGAATGAATGAGATTAATGACAGGTAGCCCACAATCCCCAGAGACATGGCCAAAGAAAAGGATAAGAGACTCTTGGGTGTGCCTCCATCCTTCCTTTTTAACTTTCACAATAAAGCGGAAAAGCAGGCACAGTCCGATATATTTCATGATCATCTCATTAAAATGAATTGTCATGCTTACAGAAACAAATTTTATTTAGGCTGACTCTACCACCAGAGAGATGGAAGGTACTAATAGGAGAAAGAAAATAATGAAAGAGCAGCCTTCTCCCCTGAGGTATGCTGAAAAGCTTTAATATATAGTGTCAATAGCTTTCCAAGGCTAACCTTCAGCAGAAGCTTTTTACTGAGCCCCAGCAAGATGCTTCACTGGGCCAAGGTGAAGTAAACACATGGAAAACAAAGGCTTTAATTCTTAGTGTCCCCAGTGAACACTGTACTCTGGGACAAGATGACAATGGTACAAGTAGGGATGTTTTTACATCCTTCATCCAGACATATAATAAGAGGAATTCCAGTTAATGGATGACAGGATACACAGTGAGAGTCCCCACCACAATCATAGGTGATATCAATTATCACTGAAAGGATTAAGTTCTCAAGCACAAACTTTAACAATTAAATAACAAGGATTCAGAATGCATCCACTAAAACATGTACTTTGCACAGAGCAGGGGGTATTGGTCAGGGCAAATAAAATTACAAATTAAAAGGCTGAATTACTATTGCAAATGCAGTGGCTACTCCTCAAAGAAGACCTAAACTTGGTGCTGGAGGATTACTAGGATATGGTAAGACTAAATGAAAGTAGTTTGTTTCCAGCAACTGACAAATGTGAGAGGAAAGGTAGCAACTACTCTTATCAACTGCTGCACAAGGTGCCCCTTTTTATCCAGTCCAGCTGTTTTCAAACTGAAAACTACAAGCTTTTCCAACACTTACAACCCCCCTCCCCTCCTTTTTATTTCATTTAATTTTTTTTTAAACACTCTACATTACATTTGTTCCATTTTTATTTCTGGAAATTAAGATATTTAAAATTGAGAACATAAAAACAAATCAAGGGTAAATTTTACTTTGTGTATCACAGCAGTCAAATTTCACTTGGTTCAATAGTAGGGAATAAGGGGAAAAATATGATGAAAACAAGGGAGAAAGATGTGACTCCTCAGAGCTCTTATTTTGGCAAACCATCAGTAAGTCTCCATGCTTTCTTCCTCTCTTTCTGAAAAATACATTGTCTACAATATCACTGAAAAACACATTATGAAATTCATGAATGAAAAAAATATTACTTTCATAGGCTGAAGAACAGTTTCATCAAGAAAATGTCTCCATGGGACAGTAACCCACTGCAGTAACCTGAGACATTATAGATGCTCAGAACATATTAATCAATGGATTGTTAAGCTACCCAGATACTAATAACACCCTAGGTCAGTGAGATGGGTGCTCAACACCTGTCAATGTCAACACACCTCTGAAGATTTCACTATGACACAAAGACACTGAAGACGACTTTCTGGTCTAATTATACTTTCTACAGTGGTTCTCAACTTTAGATCTTCCTGTTATGTCTATCAAGATGGGCAAAAATAATTGAAAAAAAGAAAGATACAGAAGCAGTAAAAGTGACGGATAAGGCGTAAGTAGCACAGAGCACACTGGTAAGAGCTGGAGGGAAGATAACCTGCCCAGTGAGAAACAAAAAGATGAAGAATGATAGTGGAAGAATCAATATAGTCACTGAGAAAAGTTTCACAAGGAGGTCTTGCTGCTTCGTTTCTGTTTAGATGGTACCTTGAGTCCCCCAGGAAGAAAGTGCCAATAACATACACAACCAACATTTACTTCCACCTCTTTCAGCATCCAGGCATATCCAGTCTCTATCCTGCAATTTCAAACAATCTTTGGGACCAATTTTGAAGTTGTATCTGATACTCTCTATAGCTTCTCCTTTCAACCAACATTGTCACTGTCGTCTTCTTTGATTAAAAATCCCTGCAATCTGAAAGACTTAGGTTCAAAATAGTACTTCTGCATACCCATAACAATCCAGCAGTATCACTTTATAGAGTTACTGTCTCCATGCTGTACAGCATTCTTAAATCCTAATAACTGAACGGACCATCAAAGACACTAAGACAGAGATAACACTATGCATATATACCCAATGCATGCTGAATAGCAATATCAGCTGTTATTCTGAAGGCATGGTACTGCCTGCCGGAGATCAGTGGCCAGTATAAATGCAATTAGAGGACACATACAATAGCTTCCAATGAGCCTTCGCAGTCAGAAGAATTTAAGTTAAAACTTGAAAAAAAATTAAAGAAAAACACAGGTCTCTAGAAACAACTGCTGTACAGAGCAAGAATGTCAACACAATGCAAATATTTTCAAAAGTGGAGCAAGACAATGAAAATTCTAGTTCATCTTTGCAAAAGTGATTTGTGCGCTAATGAAAGTGTCAATATACATGCATAGCAATTTTATTTCTGAAACATATTCCTATCACTACCCATAAGCGAGTCTAATGATATTCCCATGTACTTAAAACACTTGAATATTCTAATGCATATGCCCTTCTACATTCAGTCTGCAGGTCCTAAATAGGTTTTCTTTGATCTCCTCTTGGTACTGGAACTAGGAGCAAGATAGCCAGCATAAATAAGATTACTGAGTTAGAAGATTCCTCCTAAGTGGACACCCTTGCAATGGAACACTGTGTGTCATATTAATTCCTTTCCTAATTTAAGGAAACCTCCATCTTAAAAAGAATAAACAAACAGAACAAATTTTAAAAAGCCATCAAGGCTTCCTTCCTAGCATCTATATTTAGTGCAGTGCTATTCCAGAATTCCTTTCCTCAAAGAACCTGGAATCTTACAATTTCTGAATTCTGTTCATTTGCGTTAAACTGCTTCCTACAGATCCTTTCTACAAAGTATTTGTGCTTGATATTTGTAGGTTTCACTCTCATCCCTTCTTAGCCTTTAGTCTGTTAAATTAAACATCATGCATTTTCAGTCCAACTTCATCTGCAGGCTCTCTGTTCTTCTGACTCTTTTTTTCTGCACTTGCAGCTACTCCAGTTCTCCTTCTTGAACCTCTTATTTCTCACCCCATTTCATCACAATTTTAACAGCACAAATTGTTCATTTTTTTATTTTAATTTTTTAAGACAGCCCTTCTAATACTGCAAAGGAAAGGCATTTTGCCCTTTTTGCAGAAGTATCACAATAATAGTTGACAGCTGTACCAGTACACTAAGACCTTTATTCAGTCACTTGTTTCCAAATTAGGAACTCTCAATGGAAACTACAAAATGACAACTGAAGAGCAAATAAAAGAAAAAAAAAAAAAAAAAAGAAAGAAAACTAGTATCTAAGAGCAAAATATTCCATAATATATCAGTCTGTCTTTGTGCTCTCCAACTTGATTTTGTTGCTGGATTACAATGTTTCTGTACTAATAATGTAAAGGTCATTGATGAAAACATTTAGAAAAATTACTCCCAGTGCTAGCCAGCCCGTGAGAAACACTAATGATTTCCTTTTGCTTGATATTTCTTTTAGTGAGAACACTGCATTAACCAATGTTTTATTCTCCTAAGTAACCTCTGTTTCTTCCTGTAATTTCTAATTTAACACAAAATCACTTAAAACATTGTATTGAACACTAAAATAAAAGAAGTCTACCTCATTTTCACGTGGGAAAACTCATGATTCTAGAAGTGGCACACAAGTGTGTAGAGAAAAAACAACAGCTCAACAGAGAAGTATAAGGAATGAGATCCAAATTGGCAGTGGAAGGGAAGAGCAAGGACTAAGGACAGCAGAAGAAAAAGCAGAATACTTGAACAAGAAACATAGCAGCACATGGGAGGATCTGCACCTCATAATCTAACATGTATCAGAAACTCAGAAAAGACAACTGAAAATGATAAAAAGATTGTGACTGTTGGAACATGGCCAACAAAGATCATGGTGAGAAGCTCCATAGAAAGGTGGAGAAAAGTAGCGATGAGCTAGAGAAAAAGAGGAACATGTGAGTCTGTGTTCAAAAGGGCTCAAAATCACAATTCCAAGTCTCAGCTGCCAGCAAGCATCTGCAGGAGGACAGAGAGTCTGCATTACTGATCCAATTGCTATTGCTGCACCTGCACTGTGGGTCAAGTGCACATTCTGATTTTTTTCCCACTGCACAGTAAGATGAAAAGCCAATACTCATGGCCATAGCTAGCTTTGTGACAGAAGTTAAGGACACTGGCAAGAAGGGAACTGTAGGTTGCGACAACAGTTCTTTCAGACTGGACATTCAGGGGAACCAGCACTGGCAGTTACATCATGGAGAGTTCTTGCTCCATAGCTGGGAACCTACAGGGGAAAGGGTAAGGAGTGCACGCACACATACCTGCAGAGCCAGCCACAGGTTATGCTACTAACACAGCACAGAAACAGCTAAGCGTTATATGTTTACTTAAGGAACAGATGTCTTTATTTTAAATGTAACAGTTCCAAAATTGATTTTATAGGTGCCATGTCACTTTTTTCGTGCGCCTTTGTAGCCTAGTTTTCCAAGGAAATGCTGCATGCGTGCACACATTCCAGGTGTATGCTTATCAGCCAAATAATAAGCACTACTTATTGGTACTGCAAAATGTGACAGAGGCTGCCACACAGATAACAAAAGGCCAGAGCATAAGTATAAGCTTAGTAAAAATAAAAACCTCTAGGTTGTGAGGTAATACAAATGGCCCAAATGCAAAGAAAGCTAGTCTCATTTTGACTTTATTTCTCTATTCTCAGCTAAAAGAAGCTGAAGCATCTATGAAGCAAACCTATTCATTTAGCTACTTTTAGAACTATCTAACTGAAAAGGAAGAATTATAAGCAAATGATTAAAGTGAACTGCAATTAACATTACAGTCAGCCACTCCTTAATCCTGAACACTCAGGTCTGGGAGAAGTCTACTGTAAAGCTTTTGTACACATATTTAGTGATAAGAATATAGGTGAGGGAGATCCAGTATACATCTCTAAACTTAAGACTGTGCAAATGTTGTTCCACTGATGTTTCTCATCATAAAGGTTTAATTTGGTTACCATAAGCATCCTTTAGTCAAATACTTCACTTTTATATTCCTTGCATAAAAAGCCCTCAAAAATCCAATCACCTATCAGAATGAACAATCTAAATAGAGTCGCATGAATTGAACAATACAAAGAACACTACTGTATATCACAGCCACCCAAAACAAACGGTAATAGTCCACTTGTAGTACAGTTAGTAAGATTGTTTTCCCCAGTATGTCTTTTAAAACATTTCCTACATTCAATTAAACCCTGAGGTATTCCAATCTTCTTAAAAAAAATATTCTTTTAAAGTGGGATTTGTATTTCCTATATAATACACAGCTTTGCTTTCAAATTTCCATTTCAAAGGTCCAATTATTTCAAGTGTAAGCTATAAAAGCTACTCGTCATCCAATCTGACTATCAAATTTGAGGGAAAATAGAAAATTAATTTTCTCCTATTCAAGTTTTAACAAGAGGAACAGGTTCACATCAGATGAAAGCTTCCATTCTTGACAGGTTTTTCTTCTAGCTGTCCCTGACATACAAATGAAATTATGGCAAAAAACCAACAACAACAAACAAACAAACAAACAAAAAATAAATAAAAATAAATAAATAAAAAAAAATAATAGGTTTAACATGAAACTCACAATATCAAAATTTGGACTTTGATGAATGACTCAGAAAAATAAACAAAACAACAGAAAATAAAGCTCCTATTTCATATTAAATCTTTCTGGATGTGTGATAGACAATCTTCAAAGGTAGCAGACTTCCTTGGATGAGGTTTCCTCTGAATTACCCTAAGCCTTTTTGAATTACCTGAACTTTTGAAAGTCCAGGGGCTCTTGTTACCTTTACTATTCCTATTTGGCACACTTTGCTGTAGAAGGCACAAGTTGTGTGTCTGCAGACCAGTATCAATATTCATTAAAAAAAAAAAAAAAAAAATAGACTGGGAACCAGAAGAAATTACACTCTGATTCCTTGTAGTTTGACAATTCAACTGAGATCTCAGTTCTCAACATATCCTGGTTTTCCTTTACAGAAAGGAAAATTCAACATACTGCAAGATGTACTTAGTCAAGTAACTTTGGTTCTACCTTTGCTATCTGCATTTCATGTTATAGATGTTTAGTACAAAGAATGTGTCAGTCACTGTTTCTCAAAAACATGAACAAAAATGTAAAACCATTAGTGCTGACCAATCAGACGAAGGAGCGCGCAGGTGTTTCTTTCAGAAAGGGAGAGCAGTCAGAAGCCTGTCAAAAGGTGACAATAGTTTTGAGAGGAGCACATGGATAGAACACACCAGGTACTAGGAAGTTTCTCAGGTCAGTGGTATAAAAGACAGGGAGATCTGGGAACTAAAATCCTATCAGCATAAAAATATTGAAACACCTTTATTCTTCATATTACTTGAGTTTCCCAGTACTGTTTTCTCCTTCTTCCAAGCAACACTGTCAGAGACATTTCCTGGACTTCAAAACTATCTCTGAACTTCACACAATTTCAGCAACTGATAAAAGTCATGAGTATTTTAAACTTTTTAAAAAAACTTTTAAGATTAGTCAGTCACTTCAATTGCCTCGCATTTTGTGAACTTCAAGCTTTCTCATTTTTGAAACGGAAACTGATGAAATTTAAGCTAGTCCAAACAGAAAATAACTGCCAAAGTTTCATTACAACTTACTTTGTCTCTGTTTTTTTCTGCAACTCCAGGAGTTTAAACTAATCAAAGTCTAAGTTGGCTGTACATATGAATAAGGATAATTAATTTTGATGGAAAATTCCCTAAGCAGCTCTAATATAAAACAATGCAGAGTATAATACAATCAGAGCATCCAATAAACCTTGTTACATCAGTTTTCAAAAAGAAATGCAGTTTCCACATCTTAATTAAAAATGAGGACAACAAACTCCAACTAGACCAGGAAAAGAGGCTCTTAAAACCTGAACATGGTTACGATAAGAACTAGATAGATTTGTTAAATTATCGAACTACTTACAACAGAGTGCTAAAATGTTTAGAGATAGACAGGTCTGGCAAGATTACAGTATGGATTCAGAAAGCTCTGACACTTGTCATTTTACACTTCCAGATGGTTCTCTGACAATCATGGCTAAGTATCAAAAGAATTAGGAACTTTGCTATTAATAGTAGTGTAGGAGCTTAAACTACAAAATGGATTCAGATTTTTTCAAACTGAATTAAGATTTGCGTTAATGCAAGCTATTATACTTCATAATGTTCCACTTAAAAGGAATAATGATTAGTATTTTTCTAAACAGTTATAAATATTGCTGAGCCCTTATCAATGTTTTAAATCTTAATATACGATATTGGGAAAACCAATGCTGTTAGTCACATTGATATTCTTCCACAAATTGCTTGAAATGTGACAGTAATTACTACAAGAAAACAGACTATCCTTCCCCAAAGGTAAAGAATAAAAAAGCAGAATTTAAAAAGAAGGCCTATATTAGAGTTCATAAAGAATATAAGTAATCAATGTAAAAAATGTTCTAGGATCCTCTGGAGTAGGCTGGATTCAAAGTGAGATGCAGTTGATTTTGAAGACTGAAATACCAGAGATCAAGGCTCTTTCCTCAAATTCTGGGATTGGGAGAGCAAAATCCCTCTCACTGAAAAGTCAGAGCAGGTCTGAGATCACATCTGAAGGCTGAACAGGTCCTTGAGGCCAGATGACATACATTCCTAGGTCCTGAAAGAACTGGCTACTGTGGATGCCATGCTGCTCTCTATTCCTTGATTTTTTTCTCTTCTAGTCTGTATCCTACTACACCAGGGGATGAGAACCTATCTCCACAACAGTTCATAAAATCATAGAATGGTTTGTATTGGAAGGGACTTTTAAGATCATCTAGTTTCAACTCCTCTGCTATAGGCAGGGATGCCTCTCTCTAGATCAGGTTGCTCAAAGCCCCATCCAGCCTGGTCTCAAATGCCTCCAGAGAGGGGCCATCCACAAGCTGGCCAGTCTGTTTCTGTATCTCATCACTCTCACAGTAAAGAATTCCTTCCTAATCTAGTCTAAATCTACCTTCTTCCAGTTTAAAACCATTTCCCCTTAACCTATCACTACATGCCCTAATAAAAAAATTCCCTCCCCAGCTTTCCTGTAGGCTCCCTACAGGTACTGGAAGGCCAATGTAAGGTCCCCATGGAACTTTCTCTTTGCTGAAGAGACACAGCTCTCTCAGCCTGTTCTCATAGGGGAGGTGTCCCAACTCTCTAGCCATCTTCATGGCCGTCCTCTGGACCTGCTCCAATAGCTCAGTGTCCTTCTTGTGTTGAGGGCCCCAAAACTGGACACAATACTCCAGGCAGGGTCTCATGGGAGCAGAGGGGCAGAATCACCTCCCTGAACCTGCTGGGTTCACTTCTCTTGATGCAATTTAAGGTATGGTTGGACTTCTAGGCTGAAAGCACACATTGCTGACTCATATTGAGTCTTTCATCAACTGACAATGGCTGACAGATAACATCAGTACTACCCTCAGTGAGTTTCTTGATGATTATAACTACCACAATTTTACAATAAAAAGGGAAAAATTCCCTTCAGCCACATTTTCTATAAACTACCCTGTCAAGCAGAAGTTGTCCAAAACAAACATTCAACAAAAGGGTTAAGGATTCTTTACTAAATTCACAAAACTAAAAGCTGAGACAAAGGCAGGCAAATTCCAGATGGTTGCCACAGGAATGGCTCATGAAACAAACAAGGCTATTGGTAGATACTAATATTACATTCATTAAGTCAAAGGAAACATAAATATTAAATATTTGGAAACATAAATATTGAATATTTCTTTTAAATAAATTAATCTTAATTTTTTTATCCAGAAAAGCTATTGGAAAATCATTTGTGAGTTTTCATTACATACATACATAAATGTACAAAAAAAAGGGTTTCTTTTTTGCTGTTTATTTAAGGAAAAACAAACAAACTAACTAAAAACCAAGATAAACTCCACAATGCTCTGTCCTGTAATACATTATCTCATAAAAGTGCAATTAACTGTCTGTTGACCCCATAACATTGTTTAACCTCTATCAATATACACAGATACCAGATTAGAAAATTGAGATTCTGATGGAATATGCATTTTCTATCAAGAGTTATAACCTCTGAGCAGCAACTGGCAAACCAATAATCTTTTTCACCAGCACTGAAAATAAATTCAGCCAAGGACGCTAACTGGCCAACCATGAAATTGTGCACTTAAGCAGACTTCACACTGACAACAGAAATGCCAAATGAAATTTATACAGGTCTGCTAGTACCACATCTGCTGAGTCTTATTGTCCAGAATCTTCTTACTCAAAAGGCCATTGGTAATGGCAGCAGCAGTCTATCCATTCACTGTATCGATGTCACTTTACAGAGTCACATTGATCAAATCGTTTCTCATTGAAGTTTAAATAGCAAAAATAGTTCCCTTCATTTCACATCTTTAAAAGAATGGTGGTCGATTACACTATGTGTAAACATCAGGAGCAAAACAACTACCTCAGGAACTGCTGTACCTCATCAGTATTTTGGGGATTTCTGATAAGATAACGTACTATAAAACAACATGGTATGCAAAGCTAAACCAAGAGAGAACTCATTTTATGGAAAAAAAGAAAGTATTCATATGTTTTAATTAGAAATACAACATATATTAAGTCATACAATTTGAAAAGCATGCTGTTTTAAGAAAACAAATTATGTTTTCTGCATGAAAAATGAGGATTGCTGGTATTGGATTTATTTTGTAAGTTTGTAATGCCTCTTTATGAATACTAGATATAGCAAAAGATACAAGTAATGGAAAAGTGCTGAGTTTCTATCTACTTCATTAATCCGAAATAATACCAAGAAAACTCTTAATGCTCTGAAAATTGTTTCCTTATTCCATTCCTAATAATGGTTTCACAGTATTCATAGGATTTACAGAAGGTATGGATTTCTGCATCCTAAATTATGTGCAAGTCTTGCACAAAGTTTTGCCATACAAACATAAAGCAAATAATGCATGAGATATTTGAGATTGAAAAAAGCCACGAGCAGATCTATCACAGAAATTAGATAACATACTGAACAAGGTCTTCCGTTTATTTCTCCCATCCCAACATTTAATGCTTTTAGAATGAGCTAGATTTGCTTAAATATAATTATTTTTCATCAAAAACCAAACTTTCTCCACCTAAGTTCAGTAGCCATGCATCTAACTTCCCATGTATATGCAAAACTTTCAGCATTTTTCAAAATAAACACTAAAAATAGTGAAGGTTTACACAGCTTACTCTCGAACTTGTAGCACGTTTTTCAACTGCTGTGACAGCAGAGCATTGTGCAAGCTGAAGACTTCATTCACAGGCATCAGTCTGCAGCTCCTCTCCCCACCTACCAGTTAACACATGCATGCACTCACACAGTACTCATCAAGTGCTGTGGCAAGGTCGCAGAAAGGAAACACTTCTAAAAACACGATCCAATGGACCAGATCAAGCATAAACAACTGACAAGTTCCATTCATTTAAACTGATTTTATGACTATTTATATCACCAGTGCTCTATCCATTTTAAAAATACATTTTATAAAGCTGGCTTGGCAGACCATTTCCAGCTCCAAACTCAGTGCAGCATCTTTCCCAGTGGAAATCTTCCTAACAGGTTACTATCTCTGTACAAAAAGAACCAAGCTAAAACCTAAGTTATAGAACAAAAAAAGGGAAGTGAAGGAAATAGGAAGTGACTCCTTACATTTTCTTCATTAACAAAAGCAGCTCAGATCACAGCCAAGGATTCAAAATTCCTTCCAGAAATTCTTCATTTTTCTGCACAGTGAGGAGGGGAAAAAAAAAAAAAAAAAAGCTGTCAAATTGCCTTTTACGTTCTTCTTATTTCAATAAAACACTCTTGCACTGGATTTTCATGGCAAGGTTTTGCTAGCAAGAGGCTGCAGGATGGCTCTGTGAGCAGAGCCCAACACTGCTCTAGCTGCGCCAACACAGACTCATCACTGCCAGAGCTGAGCTGTGAGTGATGCTGGTTGTGCTCTGGGCAAGCAGATTGAAGAAAAATCTGTTGTGCTATTGCAGCTGGGAGAATGGAATGAGAGAATCAGAGAGAGGAACAGTCCTGCAGCCACCGAGGTCAGCACAGCCCGCAGCACAGCATGGAGCAAATCTCTTCATGCAGCCATGGAGGAGCTTGTGGTGCAGCAGTGGAGGAGGCCTGGAAAAGACACAGCCCATGGATATCCTCACAGGACCAGCCCAGGCCAGAGCTGCAGCCCGTGGTGGGGCAGAAGGTGCTTGTAGTTTGTTTTTTTGCTCTCACTGCTCTAGTCTGTTAGTAATAGGTAATAAATTATATTAATCTTCCCCACGCAGTCTGTCTGCCTGTGACAGTAATTGGTGAGTGATCTCCCTGTCCTTATCTCAGCTCTCAAGCTTTTCTTTTTCACTCTTATTTTCTCCCTGTCCTTTCTAGGAGAGGGAGTGAGAACAACATGATGGTGCTGAGCTACCTAGCAAGTGTGAAACCATCACAACTTTAGCTTTTAGTTGAGTTAACATAAAATATGATTATGAACTTCCCCCACCCCATGCCAGTTAGCTTGTGACTAGGGAAGTCCAACCTTCTGACTGAAAAACCATTTGTCCCATAGCATCTACGCATACCCTGTCACCTTTTGTAATCCCCTGCTGTTGACTACATGTAGTGATTTCAGACTGTAACAGCATGCCTGTTTCCCTGATCCTACAGCTGCTGAGTTCATTTCCTGGGCAAACTTTGCTACGCTGCTAAGTGAATTAAGCATGAAGAGTAATGTGAAGCCTTCCATCTCCAGATCCCAGCTGATTTTCAGGAAGGACAGGATTAAGTCTCAGAGACTGCACTGTAAAATCCATCCTGTGGATAGCTTGTGCACCACTTTTGACTTTACATAGCCAAATGAGGGGAGTCACTATGACCTACCACCAAGGATACTACTAAGCAACAAATCTGTGGTAGCCTTAAAAATGGCTTTCAGTACACAAATCTTCAAAGTAAGTTTCAATAAACCTATTAACCATATGCCAACACCAGCAGAAAAGTATGCAAACTGTTAAATTGGCTCCTAGCACTTTCTTAGTGGTGTAGACAAGAGCCAGTTGGCAAAGCAAGAGCTAAATGACAGATTGAAAGTTATTTTCAATAAGGGCTGTCATTACAGTTGCATTAGTCTGCTGCTGATCATAATACTGTTTGGTTTTTGTTTCTTTTTACATGGCCTTACTCAAGCACCTGTAACAGCAAAAACAATTTTAAATGACATTTCAAATCTATGTCAAATAGTTTGTTAATATTCTTGTCTTCCTATCTGTATCAGACCTGTCAGTTGTTATACCATTATTTTTAAGAGTTTTCATTTACACACATTCAAGTTAGGGGACATCACAGGCAGCAAAGTGATTCTGATGTAAATGAGAAGGACATCCAGGCAGTAAGTAGCCATTATCACTTCAGTTATTACTTACTAACAGAACATGCAGTCTACAAATCCAAGCGCTATCTTTATTTCTTCCAGGTCCCTTGCCTCCTGGAGCCTTCAGCTGAGGGTCTTTATTTCTCATCTTTCTCCACACAGTCCTGTCACAAACTCCACAAATGGATTAGGAGAATGAACTGCCACATGCTCTATGCTATGAACTCCCAATAGAATCATAGTATCACCAAGGTTGGAAAAGACCTCCAGTTATCTACTCCAACCATTTTCCTACCACCAGTATTTCCCCAATAAGCCATGTCCCTCAGAACTTTATCTAATCCCTTCTTGAACACCTCCAGGAATGGTGACTCCACCACCTCCCTGGGCAGCCCATACCAGTACCTGAATGCTCATTTGGGAATTTTTTTCCTAGGGATTTTTTTCCTAGTACTCAATCTGAATCTCCCCAAGTACAACTTAAAGCCATTCTCTCTAATGCAATCATTAGTTACCAAGGAGAAGAGGCTAAAACCCACCTTGTTACAGCCTCCTTTCAGGCACATGTAGTGAGCTATCATTATTTCACAAGGGAAATTCCCCAAATTTCTTTACATGTAATATTCATTGTAAGAAGGTAAAAGCTTCCAAGTACCTTGCTTGCTATACCATCATAGCATTATTTACTTTATAGAAAAGTGTGCTTATATTCAAACAATTACAATCATTTCTGTTTGGATACTGCTATCATACTTAATTTTCTGCCTCCCTTGAGAATTTGAGAAGCATACATATATTTAGGTCTCAGTTTCCATTTACCAGAAAGCACATGCTATTTCACATGAGATGATTTTCACTTATTTTTATATGTTGTGTCTTAGACAGTCCAGAAATTCCCTTCAGATTTGTAATTTTTTTTTTCTTAAACTTAACATCAAAGTCAGTTTTGACATTTTCCATGTATTTTTAACTTGCATCACGCCTCCAGAAACAACTGCCAGATTGGCATATCAAACTTTATATCCTTTACTTGACTAGATTAGTAAATCAACTTTTCATCGAAGGAGAAAAAGGAGAAGATTATTGTTTTTCTGATCTGATCAGACAATGATTAAATTTTAGTTTGAAAACTTCTGAATGCATCTGGTTGCTGGCAACTGATTTGGTGGAACCAAATCCTTCCTGGTCTAAAGCCAGCAAATTGAAATTATATAAGCAACATCTCTAGGATAGAGGATCCACCATGCAGTTGCTGAACACAGCCTGCCAGGCCTGACATCCTGTTTCTAGCTATGTCAGGAACTGGTGTTTCCAAAAATAAATTTCAAGATTGATCTGGTGTACGTCCTTGTTTATGGGTGGTGAGTCCTTCTGATACCCACGCAGCTCAGCATCTGAATCCCTGAGGCATGTGACTTGATTTTCTTTACCAGCTTCCTCACACAGTGCTGTGTGTTAACACTGTAGAATTAAAATAGAGGTTAATGTTCCGCTACTGGCGTGTAAGCATAAAGAGGAGGCATGAAGTGAAAGCAGAATGAGTTTACACATCATACTGAGAAAGATTATACACTTATTCACCTTGAACAACACTTCACTGAAAAAGCTTGAAATTCAAATTTGATACAGAATGAAGCCATAATTTGCTCTATAAGAGCAGAAGAACGTGCTTTGTAAAGCACCACAAACATATTTTTATATTATAAGGAGTTTAAGCAAGTGTATTTTGGAATTCCAAATATTGTTGGGAGAAGTCATTTCCCTTGAAACTTTAGTGAAACTACAAAGCATTTTGCTCTAATGCATTTTCCCAAACCACTGTGCAGAAAGTATCTGGGATGCTGTGTTCTGTAAAATCTGCAGGAAGAAATTCTATTAACTTCATCAGATTGAACCTTGCTGTTGATATAACTAAGTTTCTACCCTACTCAGCCTGACTTTAATAGCAGGTCAATTTCATTAGCAGAAATTGGAAGGGCAATAATAAACAGCTGACACCATCTCCACTGAGACATACCACTTATGTCACATCTTGTGGTAACAGCCTTTCTGAATTCTACTGAAGGAGCGCAGGCAAAATATTACCTCTGGCATCCACCTCAGTACATTTTTGGGCCTCTTTAACCCACCTGAAACTCTACCACTTTCTTTCAAATTTATGATGTTTGATGCAGTTAAAAATTTTTAGATTGTTATACCTGCTGGTGATGAGCAAGGACTGAACAAGATAAAAAGATGAGCAAGATGTATTAACGGAGATAACAGACATGGCAGAAACAACGTGGTCAAGAATTGTGATCTGAGAGATCACTAAAAAAAAAAAAGAACAAATTTTGACCTTTGAGTTCTTGAAATTAATTATGCCTTTAATATTTTAAAAGCTTTTAACAAGTAGAAATTATTTCAACAATGACTACCATGTTCAGCTAGTTCAAATAAAAACAAAATGAAAACATCTGGCATCAGTTTTGTTCTTTAATAAGAAGCTTTAATAACAAGGATATATAAGCAAAAAAGAGAGCAGGAGAGGACTCTTTCAACATAGAAAAAGCAGTATTTTGGAAAACCAAAAAATGAAAACCCCCGCTAAGAAAAACCACACACTACTCATAAATTCACATTTGAGAAAGTAGCTAGAGTCAAAACATGGAAATAAAGGCAGAAGAAGTAGAGTTGAGATTGAAATGTTCACAGCTTCTATCCAGAGGGAATCCCTGATGTTCATTTTTCAGCTCAGTATACTTGAAACTTGCAGCTGCCTACAGTTTTAGCTCCTTAGAGTACTTGCCTAAGAAGGGAGATAAGGTGTTCTGAGATATAACAAGCTTCCAAATTGTTTAGATCCTCTAGTACCCTATGAAACTGTATGCATTTCTGTATCAACTACAGTGTCTCACATTCTTAAATTAAAAAAAAAATACTGAGTTTACCAGTTGGAGACAGACTGCATCTCAGATTTCTGTCAGTGAACCTGTCTACACATCTGGGAACTACAGACTGCAACATATTGAAAGGGGTCTGTCAACGGTTTATGGGCTGGTCCGGCCCAGTTCCGTGACCAGCAGGGCGGAGGGATCTGCGGATCCGCGCCTCTGGGAAAGGGGAAGCAGGGGACCCCAAAATACTTGAAAACAACAGCACTAATCTGAGGTGGAACAAATGATTTTACTAAATATAGTATTAGTAAAATACAATGAGAGAGAGAGAGAGAATCTGTTTGAATTGTATAGACCTCACCACAATGCTGGGGTGAGAAGTGCAGTCCAGTTGAGTGACTGAAGTACAGACGGCAAAGTGCAGATGGCGAAGCGCAGGCAGCGAAGCGCAGATAGCGAAGCGCAGACAGCGAAGCGCAGGCGAAGAAGAAGGATCAGGTGACCTTGCATGGAGTTATATCCCCTTGCTGACCGCAAAGCCTCCTGGGGAAATGCAGTTCTTCTCCGTCGGACGAACATTCGGCAGATATCAAACCCCACCCCCAGTGCATTACATGATGTTATGGTGTGGAATACTGATGACCAAAAATCATAAAACCATGACAGGGTCTTAAGTAGATTTTCCCATTCAGCAATTATTACAGTATGAGATTTTCCTGTCTCCCTCCTGATCTCTAGTTCTGAACCAAACTGATGCTTTCTCTGCTTGCTCTTATATTTCTAATCCTGATTCATATCACATCCTTTTTTGATTCAACAAAAGCAGCAGTGTTCAGCTTGGAAGACTTTTTATGAAATAAAATTACAGTGCAAACTTCAGAACAGAACACAGTCTAACCCTTGGCTGTATGAAGTTACAGCACCTAACAAACTATCTTCTTCCAGATATAAGTCCTCAGTTATGATGCAGGAACATGAAAGAATAAGTGTCACAATCGTAGACAAAGAAAACCAGACAACATGCTAATATTCCATAATTATATGACAATACAGAACAAACCTAATCAATATCAGGGAAGAAGCAGCTCAGTGGGAGCAAAATCAGAATGGAATGTGATGGGAAATTAAGAAAAGAAGTTCTTATGTGCACATCAGTACAAAAGCAAGACAAAGAGAAAAACAAGCTTGTTGCTAACCAAGGTGGAAGACCAAGCAATGAAAAAAGGACACAAACAGGCCTTAGTACTACATTTACTCTTGCCTCAGCTTTTATAGGTGATGTATGCTCTCAGTACTTTTGCCCCTACACCTAATGACAGAACTTGGGGAATTAAATACATTCCACAACCAAAAAAATCAGCAAGAAGAGTACACACACTTCAGCTCACTGGAAACATACATGTCCTCAGAACAGTTTAGGTTCCAAGGGCA
Source organism: Tetrao urogallus (assembly GCF_951394365.1). Classification (NCBI taxonomy): domain Eukaryota; kingdom Metazoa; phylum Chordata; class Aves; order Galliformes; family Phasianidae; genus Tetrao; species Tetrao urogallus. The sequence continues at coordinate 76,023,048 of NC_136815.1, read as the reverse complement.
TTGAAAAAATTACCCAACATTGTTTGGGGGCTGCTACCATTTCTGAAATATTGTACCTTTGTGCATCGCTGCTAAAGGTGCAAAAGATAGCTTTTGTTCTCTGAGGAGGAAATAGGAGTAAACATCACAAGAGTCAAGTCCAAACATTTCCTGTGACGAACCAGAACAAATATGCAGTCTGTCTAGAATATGCTACCAGTATGTAGTGGGTAGTACATCACCACTAGTTTGGATGGCTAGCAGAAAACAGTGCCATAATAGAAGTAATCCAGGAATCAGAGCTCACCAGTGACAGAAGGCAGCATTAATTCTGTAAAGCAGTGCTGATCACATTAGTCTCTTAACATTGCCCTTCTGTATTTGGAGGAAGAAGCAGCATGGAAAGTAGCTTCCATAATAGGCAGAATGAAGAACACAGGAAGCAAGAACACCATTTCTTTACAACATAAATAGAAAATTTCCAGGAATTCTGAAGTGTGAGGAGGAGACTAGGCAGACTCCCAATCACTTACATAATCAGAATCTCCTCAACCTTTAAGAAAAACTCTCACATATGAAGCTCAGACAAAAACTGGAACACAGAATCACAGAAACACCAAGGTTGGATAAGATCTACAAGATCATCCAGTCCAATTATTCATCTACCACCAACAGTTCTCACTAACCCATGTCCCTCGACAGAAAATCCAAACTTTCCTCAAACACCTCCAGGGTCAGGGACTCCACCACCTCTCTGGGCAGCCCATTCCAATGCTGACACCTACAGTACTGACTTGCTTACTGAAATGTTAGTTCTTTTACTTCTTTTCAAAAAGGAATATAATAGACATAATTGAGTTAACACAAAGTACTGCATTAGAGATGGACACGTGTTGTGCATTAAGGTACTTCAGAGCTGCATGAACAGCGGAACAGTGCACTTAAGTGAGATGGGGTGGCATGCAGAAGAATAAAGTGCCAAAAATAAAAAGCATCAATACTGTTGAATTATAAACAAACAAAAAGGGTTCAGAAATAAAATGCAAATAGGGAGCTACTGCTATAATGCAGACACAGGAAAGAAGTTTGTTAGAGAACAAAAATTAACTTGACATTTATCAACATGTGATGCATATCATTGCATTGTTAAAGAGTGCATTAATCCATAATGGGCATATTCGACTAATAACATCAGAATCTTAAACACTTCCTTGTTACCATACAGTACCACTGTTCATAGTGGCATTGAGACATGCTTCATATATGAAGTGCTGTTTCCAGTATTTAAATAGAAAAAAGGTCTTTTGCTTGTCAGGAAAAGACTGAACAAGATCCAGATTCCTTCAGAACCTCTACAGAAGAGAGAATCTTTCTGCAGGAATTCTTTAATGTCTTTAGTCTTACTTGTATGTTTGAGAATAAAATCAAAAGAAAAAAAATAATATTTTATGCCAAATACAGATTTTTTTTAATCTGCTGGACTGTTATACAAGAAGAATCAGAGAATCATTAAGGTTGAAAAAGACCAATAAGACCATCTAGCCCCACCATCAAGTTACCCACACCATGCCCACTAAACCACATTTCTCAATGCCACATCTACCCATTTCTTGAAAACCTCCACGGATGGTGATGCAACCATCTCCCTGGGCTGCCTGTTCCAGTGCCTCACCACTCTATAGATTATGTTCTATAATGCACTGTTCTTCATACTGCTTAGAATACCGGTATCAGATCACGGAACTCCTCCTAAGACGTACCTGTTAGCTCTACTTTTATCCAAACCTCTAATCCATATAGATTAGGGATTTCTTTTGATTTTTTTTTCCCCACTAATTTCTGACTTAACTCTAATTAACTTATCACATGTTTACCTTGAAATAAGTTATCTATAAAAGAAATATTATTCATTGTTTGTGAAAATTCAGGATAAGCAAGCTGAAAATCACAAACTAAATGTTAAGAGAATATTAAAAGTCACATGAACTATGAACGTGTTCGAAGCAAATATGAAAACCTTTAGACCAGCTGTTAACTAACATGTGAAAGCCAAATGAAGTGAGTTTGGAAAATAATACACCAGATGGAAGAAATATGTATTCTCAGGGAATAACTGTTTCTTTATCTGCCGTTCTATCTTACTTTAAGAGATGAATTCATCAGCACTGAGTAAAACTACTCTACATAACATCTTGAAATTACATTCTATTCCTTGTGTCCTGGTCTTTTTTGTTGCTGTCCTTCACTGTAGAAACAAAAGGAACAGCAGAATAAAACACCAGGGACATGCTTATTTTGAGTATAAGTATCTGAGAATCTGGCTATGAAAGATTATTTAATCTATTTATATATATTTAGAAGTCCTTATAAAAGAAAATAACAGGATATATATATGTATATATATATATATATATATATATATATATATATATATATATATATATATATATAAAACAAGTTTTCCACCTACATAACAAGTAATTATTTCAAATATACACGTATGTTTAAATTAACCATTTCCTATATTTGGTATATTTTGGATGTGCAGAACTGTACAGAAATTAAATTAATTTGCAAGTGTTTAGGAAATCACACAGCTTTGCCAATATATGGTTAAATACCAAATGCACATGCTGAAAATGATGCTGTCAAGCAACATATTCAATTTTAATGTGGCAGAGGAAATTGTACCAATGCAGTATGTGCTAATAGACAGATACGAAATAATGACATCTGAAATTAGTTCATTAACACCATAAACAAGAGGACATTTTGGTTTTAGTTTTCTCAGAAGATGGAGGAAATGGATAAGGAGTACCCTCCTGCACAACAAAATTAATGTTCTGCATATGATAACTATGCATGGTCCTCAGTTGCTGCACAGTCGTCTAGCTCGTGAGTGATTTGTAATACCATGAGCAGTGGTCAATTTCTGTGTGTTAAAGTGTTTTAGAGAGAAGTTTTCCAGTATTAAGTTTAAGAAATGGTGGCATATTCTAATAAATATTACACATGTGCATGTATTATTAAATTTTAAATAAACATCAACATCCAGTGAAATTATTCATGATTTTCTATTGGTAAGAGTGAAAAAATGCTTTCAGAGAAACTTCATGCTAAGAACTACAGGAAATACAGAGTTTGAGGCATACATCAAAAACTAATGTATTCTCCCAGCATTTTGTTAAGCTAAGAAGGAATCTCTTTGTTGTTAGAATGGGTTTTAATGTTGCATTGAGAAGAAATTAGCATTCAATATAAAGAGATTTTTAAAAAGTTTTTCCTTGTTTTGTGCTATGACTGTAATAATTTTGCATAATTACTGCAGAAAGTTGTGAAAGAGGCATAAAATGAATAAAGCCTACCAACTGCACAGAGGATAAAGCCATTGCTGTGATTTTTCAGTTGTGCTGCACTATTCTATTAAGTGCACATTACACAAATCAGTAAGGTTCAGTTTGGATGGAGTCAGAAATGCTGAGGAAACTAAAGTTTAATTTTGAAGTGCAGATATTTTATTTATAAAATATTTATCCTTTTATTTTAATTTCTTACCTCTCTAAGGCACTTTCCCTATGACTGTTTTACACTCTTCTCAGTCTACCATTTTTGATTAAGAAAAAAATTCACATTGTTGCTTAAGAATAAAATAGTTAATCACTCATATAAAAATACCATCACTGAAAGAAAGGTAGGGGAACCATGCAGTTAAATTCATTTCCTCTCTCCTGGAAGACTAGAGTGCAAATCCTTGCTTAAGATGTAATGAAGGAAGGTTTAACAATAACTAGTAAGGGAGAGCAGAAAGCTGCAAAAATTAGAGTCTTCTGAATTAGTATGAAATCCACAGCAACTCTGTCAAAGTTAATAGTAGCAAATTCACATAGCTAGCACAAAAAAAAAAAAAATAAAAAAAATAAAAAAAATCAGATCAGCACGAGACCAGAGTTTGCTGCAGCACATACAGAACTAAATAACATAGAGATAGACAGTGGGCTCAAGCTGTGCTATGTTTCATTCCTAGATTTAGAACCATCTGCAAATAGGAACTGTCAGAGCTGTATTTTCACCTTACCTCAGCTAATAGGTACAGTCCAACTTCACTGTTCCTCAACAGTCAGGATGCCAAACTAGAGAAGAGCCTTTTTATCTCAATCTGATAATGTTCATGAAAAATACATAAAAATTGTGCAACAGCTACAGAAAGTTTGCCTTAGGATAAGAGAGAAGGGAGAAAATATAATACAGCTATGTCCACACATCATCTTTCGGACATCAGCTCCATCTCCCCAGCATCATGCTCTATTTTAAACTTGCCTCACAGTAGTACAGATTAGAGTCAAGTCTGTCTGCAGCTATATGTTAGAAAAGCAAGCTTCCAGACAATGAAGAGAAGAAAATTTGGGCCTGTGCTATCCTTTCATATGAAAACAAGTGCAGACTTACAGTCTGAATTGCAGTCAGTCACCTGCAAAACCATGAGGGAAATAGTCAAACATTGTACTCCTTCATTTCTCATTCCAGGTTTCAGAAGTCAGCCTAAACCAAGCCTGTGCACCATCAACTGCTAGTCCTCTATTTTTTTGTGAGCTCTTAGCTCTCTGCACTGTGGAAGTAGAAGGGTGAAAGTGGATGAGTACAAAATACAAAAACAGTTCCATAGACATGCCTGTTGAGAATAGGATTCTGCCTGCTGCTTCTCTCAGGATTTAGTAGTGTCCCTGTAAAAACCTTTTGGTCTTCCCATCATCCTCTGATGAAGCAATGCCCAGAAGTCTCACTGCTGGCTTTCATCACAACGGGGAACAATGCTTGTGAAAACCTAATCAAAAAGCAGTACAAAACTAAACCTCAAGTGGTCCATACTATTATTACCTTATAGAAACATCATCAGAGAATATGAACCAAAGAGGTTAGTGTAATGTTAACTAAGCCCCAACAAAATATCATCCTCCTCTTTCTAGCAAAGATGAAAACAAACCCCAAACTGCCACTGCTCTCAAATTCATCACATTGCATGTACTCCAAAACAAAAATTCTGAGCAATAGAAAAATTAATGTTATAGAAATTAATAGATCAAAGAGTCAGGCAGATGGGATCTTCAAAATCCCAGCCAAAGCAGGGTCAGCTCTGAGGTCTGACCAGGCTGCTCAAAGCTTTATCCAGTCTAATCTTGAAACCTTAAAGTATGGAAATTGCACAGCCTTTCACACCTCTTGACTGTCCTCAGGGTGCAAGTGTCTTTATGGACAATGTGACTCTCTAATATCAACTTGTACCCATTGTATCTTGTCTTCCTGCCATGCATCACACTCAAAAGCCTATCTTTTGGAATAATTTATATAAAATTCATGCACAGAAATAAATCATTGTATGAAATACAGTAAGGTCTTCTAAATACAGACAAACTTGGGAACTTGATTTGCGGAAAGAGAGTGAAGAAGCATCCCACCTTCTTTGTTCTAACAGGACTGTCACTGCTATTTTTGCAGTGTGTCTGACCCAACAGGAGTACTTTGAAAACATCAGCTAGAGTCCTTCAGGAAAGGCAGAGAGAGAAGTGCCAAGTTTCTGTAGAGAAATTTACCTTGATTAAATATGCAGCTTCTCTGAATGGAAAGCATTTATTAGCACTGCAGTTCAGTATCAGAACTGCTGCAGCTTCAAAGTGTAGACAGATATGTGATCATGAACAAGATCTCAAGAGTATGCTTTTTGGTTTAAATTCTGTTTCATTCCAAAAGAAACAAACAACAAGATACCCTCAAGTACTTGCTGCAGATGTTACAACTACTGTATACTTCTTCACATGCCTCCCTTTCACTAGCACAACTCTTTAGACATTACATAAATGTTAATGTAATTTATGAAGTACCTAAAAGTCATGGAACTTATTTTTTTTTATGTACAGAAGCCAGACAGAACACCTTTACCAAATGCTTGCAGAAAATCTCCAGTAGAGCTAGAAACTGAACCCACTTTAGTGGGTCATTCGTTTAGTCACCCAAAGTGCAGCAGCTTGCTTCCTCTCCAGACTGCCATACTACTCTGATGTGATCTTTTGGAGATGTTGAGAAGAGACAGACTCAGAAGTGCTTGACTGCCAAATCAGTAGGGAAAACAGAGATCAGGCCCCACAGGTATTTGATTACAATGCAGTATAGACTGCCATTACCTTCCCCAAGTAAAAAAAAAAAAAAATCTGCTGAAAAAATAGGGGAAGAACAGAACACTCAGATGAAATTTAAAACTAATTTGTCTTATAACTCCAAAATATAAAAGCCAACTAATGTTTTATTGTTGTTATTGCTTGCATGGGGTTTCTGTAGGTTTCTTGTAGCTGGACATACAGTTCAGAACATTGACAAACAGACTACCAGTTAGAAAACAGCATTAAATAATTAAATCAACAGTTGCATATCAAAAATCTAATTTTCATCTTTTTCTGCAGATATAAAGAAATAAACCTGGACTTATTTTCAAAGGGTTTTTTACTTGTTTTGGGTTAAGGAGCTTTATATATGGAGTTCTATTGATCTTGTTCCTAAACATTAATGGGGAAAAAAAATGTTACAACTAGATACTAAAATAAAAAAAGGACAATTGATAAAATAGTACCAGGAAAACTCAGCTATTATTGTCACAGCATTTTGCTTTTGAAGATTTTCTACATATTCATGCAAACCCATCCACGCTAGCCAGCTGACATCATGCTCTAAGCCCCTCATTCTCACAAGAACATTCTATGTCAGAAGATGCATAGCATTATACATTTAAAAAAGATGCTTAGAAGATGAATTAGGGCAGGACGAACACACCTCAAACTAGATCTTCCACAACAGACACGAAGGTGGGACCTTTGGCACATTACCCTTCTACCTTTATCTGTTAGAATGACAGCACAGATCACAGCACATGATAGATTCAGCATGTTCACACAAGTGGTCCAGATCAGGGAAAGAGAAGAAAGTGGTCTCAGAAACAATGGAAAATGAAGCTGTGATCATCACGGAAATCATATCATCATATGCTTCTCCAATTCACAGAACCCTGCTTCTCTTTCCTATGTGCCTTTTAGGTACACAAGGTAATTTGAAAACAGCCTTTCAAGCTCTCACAGGAGAATTACATATGGAGTCTCCAATTAATAACCCTTAAAAAAGTAGTCCGGATTCTTTTCACATCCTCAATGGAAAAAAAACAAACAAACAAAAAAAAAAACAACAACCCAAAAACAGATGCAATTCTCAGTCTGTCAAAATAAACTACGTAACTCAAAGATGACACAGTAAAGAATACATCTGCTGGAAAAATATGCCAACTCTAGATCATAAAGTGAATTTAAAGAAAAAATAGGTATTTTATCCCAAATGTGGACCAAAGACAAATCTTTGACAGAAAGAAATGCTGATGTATCATCAACATTTCAGAAATTTCAGCATTTCTAAGTATACTGTTTCTGATTGTAAAAGCTACATAAGAAAAGTTAAATTTAGGGTAATAACAGCCATTAATAAATTTATAAGGAAAAAAACACAAAATTAATGTTAGCTTTCTTGTTTTCTGGCCACCTGGCTTCTACTTAACTAAATCTGAGGCATGAAATGCTACTATGATTTACCCCAGACAAAAGGTCAGAAGAAGCAGGGTGTTGAAACTAAATGGTCCTTTTCAACCTAGACCATTCTATTATTCTATGATTCTATGACATTATACCTGTAATAAGGTACAAATATACCTAATTATATTAAAACATTTTCATTGGTAAGAAAAGAGTTCAAAGCCTATCCTTGTTTAGAAATAGCTGCTTAAAAGGATCCTCAAGCCTTTCATGAAAATAGACTCAGAGATCTACAAATTAAGCTGTCTCTAGTACATTAATTCTTACTTTAACCTCTCGATTCCCCACCCTCCATCCTTAAACTACTTTTCCCTCACATTTATTTTTCCATTTGGCAGTCCTATAATCAACTGGATACTTTTCAAACTATTACTATTCACTACACAATTTCTGTGTTACATCTTTTATTCCCTCTACTAAGTCATTAGGTCGATTCTTCTTAACTAATTTGTTAAAAGCCTAGTCTTCCATGGAGCTGATTCCTTCCACCGTTGTTTCCCAGTTAATGCCTGAGAGGTAACATTTTTCAGCACTTCAGTTCAGAAATGAGAAGTTTTCATGCAGCAGGAGAGTTTTCTTCACATTTCTGAGCTCTAGATTTTTCCATTCCAGAGAATACTATCAGTGCAACACTAAAAAGCACAGGCTGCCAAACAACAGAGCTTTTTAGCAGTCTGTGTATTTTCTTAAAATTATTCTACAATTACCTGTTATTATTATTTTCAAGAGCATATATTAGTATAACATTTTTTAAAAAATGCCTTCCAAGAAAATAGCCTTCCTTGAAAAAAATTCTCTATTAAATACCCACTTTAAGTATTCACTAGCATGGAGAAAAAGGGACCAAAAACTTTGCAGAAAACTTCTTTACTTGACTGTTTCAAGCAGTGTGGTACTTGCTTTCCATGTTACAGGTTAATTTTCTCTCTTCTATAACAGCTTTGTTATTCAGAAGGCTTTTTTCCCCCAATGAAAGGAGGAGGATTTGGTCTAAATATGCATAAGCAAACATACACACATCTTTTTATATGCTGTTAATTTTGTATTGAAACTCCCCTCTCTACCTTTTCCTTCTATTACAGGAATTACTGAGTGAAATTGGCTGGTGTTGATTGTACAAGAGTTCAAAGCTGATGATCACAGCAATCCTGCAATCCCTTAAGACCCCAACAACTCGGAGATGGTGGTAACAAGAGCATAATTTGATACATAACAGTAGGGCTAAAGCTTTAAAGGTAGGAAGACTGCATTACCCACACAAACAGGTCTTTCAACACTAAGGCTAAAGCACACTGTTTGGATAATCTAGCATAAGAGTGAGTTACAGTTGTCCCTGCTGGTGTGTTTTACAGATCCAGAGACTACCACACTGCTATTCTCATTCTTTACAAATAGCATATTTTAAATGATTAAATAAATGGTAGAATAAAGTTTCATTATTAAAAGACAGGTAATCACAGAGTTTATTTAAAGAACGCTTCTGAAAGGATTCATTTTCCTGTAAGCAGCTGTTGGTGATGGAGAAAGAGCAGCTGGTAGATGTCAACAGCTGATGACATCAATTGCTGATCAGAAACTATGATTTCTGATAAAGGAAAAACACCGTAACTCTTCCTGAACACTGAAAGCAATTATACTACTAGCAAGAGGGTTAAAACCTCTTGATTACCTTGTTATAAACTTGGGACATGTCTATCAATGGCTATAGAGCAAAAACTGTCCAAAAAAATAAACAAAAAAAAAAACCCCACAACATAAATCTAATTTGAGACCAAAAGCTACACTAGTTTTGCTCTGAAGACATAACAGATGTGTTAAACCAGCATTATTCAGATGGAATCTAGTAATAAAAGGAAAGATATCTTGCAGTTGACAGCTCCAAGCTTTCTGTGTCTTGGACTGTAGTAAAAGTAAGAACATACTTCAGCATGTTTCCACGTATCTGCTGAAATCCTGCAGGATACCCTTTCCATTTTAGGAAGGCAGCACACAGGAACAACTGTCAGTATACAGAAATTATTTAAAGTGCATAATCACAGTTGCTAAATCCCTGTGTTCAAGTACTTCTTTCAATAATATAGAGCCTGTTATCTTAAGTGTAAACATTTTACTATTATTCAAAACTTCCTGGAGTAAAAACATCAACTCAGAAAAGATGCCAGAATTATTTTCTAAAGCAGAAAATGGTTGAAAGTAATGATTCTCCACTATATCCCCTTGGTTAAGAAAATATTTTACTATCTAAAAAATCTAGCCAGTTTGTTGCTGGGTCTCCAACCTATTATGAAAGATAAAGATACTCAAAAGGATAGGTATCAGAGACTCCTAGGTAAACACTAGCTTTCAATCAAGAAGACTTACATTGAGATCTGACAATATGAAATGATGAAGTAAGTCTGTTTCTTAATACCTTTATGGAAGGCATCTTGTTAAATTTACCCCAAATTTACCCCAAAAAGCAGAATATAAATGGTTTGCTTGACACTTCATTCATGTCTTTTCAGACATAACTATTTCTGAATTTGAACCCAACCTTTAAATACTCAGTCAAAGGTGAGATTATTCAATGAATAAATTGCAAAAATCCATTCAGTCTTCCTAATGATAAATGTTGATATAAAAAATACGATAGCATGAATGCTTTCATTTTAACGATTACTTCTAAGAAGCTGCAAATAATACAAGCTATATACACTTAACATCTAGAAACACAATCAGTTTCAGTTTCAAACTGGTGCACAGTTCCCTCAGAAAAATGATATTCCAAAACCTCCGCCAGCAGCATAGAAAAGATTTCACAAAGCACAATTTATTTATGGTTTAGAAGAAAGCTTCAGAATTAAAGCTCAGAACTGAATTTAGTCTGGAAATAAATAGATTTCTTTCTTTGACAGGACGAGCAGCTTTGCTGTCTTCCCTGCATTACCTGTAGATCTGCTAGCTTGTTCCTTGCAATTCAAAATTATTGACAACCCCAAAGTTTCCAGCTTTTCTCCCCCACCCTTGATCCCACAATCATTTAAATCAATCTGTACGCTGCCAACTCAGCCTGTTACAACAGCATCGGAATGAGCCAAATCACAAGCCAAGTAGGCACTGCTAAAGATGAAAGAGCAAGTGGTTTTCTGTTTTGTTGTTTTTTTCACTTCTGCCAGCAGAAATATTAGGCGTTGCTCATTATACTGTGCGGTACTCTTTGATGATTCATCTTAAGAAGTTTCATGCTGGTTGATGCATTAGGGGACCACGGATCTGCACTCCAAATTAATGACAATTCATCAAACAGTATCCAACTTCATGGAGTATTTTCCTTCCTCTTCCTTCACAGTATCCTCAAGCACTAAATCCTAGCATCAAGCTAACCAGCATATCTTTGAATGCTGAAACACTACCAAGCCTCAGGCTTCAGACATGGGAGCTGGCTCCCGTGTTCACCAGCCTGTGCCTCTGCCAGCTGTTTTGTTGGCAGAACACATAGAGGAAACTCAGATGTACAGCTAGCATGCCAAGCCATAGCTAATCCAAGCGATCAGGGGATCAAGATCATTCCCGCACGTACTGAAACAGCAGGAAGAACATAGTCTAAAAACGTAGTAACTCAAATAATTTGAGAGGAGACGATAAGAAGATGGAGGATGGAAAGCTATGAATAGCATGTGAAAGACTATCCTATCAGTCCTATTTCTTCATTTATCTTAAATCAAATATGTAAGTATATTTTGTAAAAAACAAAGGACTCACAGTGCATAAAAACAGATGAAAAATTACCAAGTGCTGCAGAGGGAGAAAGGGAGAACACTGTTGTCACCGTACATACAGATATTACACAAACTAGGAATAAAGTATCAAACATCAAAAGCCTACTCAATTACTTCTAAATACAGTGCTACCTGCCTGAAAAGCTACCACATTTGCCACATGCCATATTCATTGATGAGTTTTACTTTCCTGTATCTAACAAAATATATCTCCCCACTCCCTTCCCTCCCCCCCCTAAAAAAAAATTCAGTGTACTTGAAACGTGCAGCACAAGGACTTTGGAGTGTGCTGGAGTATCATTCATTTCCAAATCAAACCTGATTGCTTTAATAAAAAGGAAACAGATGTAAATGGAAGAAGTCAACTTCCTAAGATTTAGTTTTCCACATTTCCATCATTTTCCCTTCACCAAAAAACATTATAAATTAAGCTTACACAAAGCTCTGCTATTTTTAAAATTCATATCCATTACAGTAAGGAAAAAAAAGATGTCATCTCAGGAAACATCTAATTGCTTCTCCTTATTTTTACATTTTTATCCTCCCTTAAAGAGTCAAACAATTTATACAGGTAAATGGAACATTTCAACTTTGATAATTCAAACTGATAATTTCAGTCAATACCTTCAAGCTTTTCAAAGCACATAAGATACACTTTCACATAATTAAATGCTCTCATCCTGCAAGGAATGCAGCCAAAAATAAACATTCAAGTTACTCTTTAACTAGATCCTGAGCTAAGAATAGACCCAAGAGAAAAATATTCTACAATTTCAGAGAAAAATTAAGTCAAACCATTTTCACAGCATTGCTTTTCCAATTTATTCCGTTCATTTTCCCTATTACTGAGATCCAATTAACACTCAAATCCCATGAAACAAGATCTTGAATACTACAATATGCATGAGAGCAGAAGAATACTGATGTTAACCAGGTGTTTGTACCTTTGCAATGTTTCTATCCCATTCAAAACATCCTTTTAAAAAACAAAATAATTCAAATCCTGTCATTAACACGATAAAATACCAAGCAGCCAGTATTGTGGGAAATGTCGTCTTTTAAAATCTTATCTTGAAGTGAAATGCTTTTAAAAAGGTAATAAAAAAAATACGCAATTTTTCAATGGATTAAACAAAAACAAACAAACAAACAAAAAACAACATTAACCAATAACATATGAAGCAGCAACATATTAAGGCAGAATTTCATTTTCTTGCCTTTTTAAATTCAAGTGGAATTCAATTCTATAACAAATTCTTCCAGATGTGGTTCAGAAAAGAACAATCATATACCTAGCTCCATCTGGAGATAAGTTATCAGACCAAATACAGACAAAACCAGCATCACAGAAGACCAAACTCACATTGTTTTAGTCATGAAATGCAAGCTTATTTTGCAGAAAGCCTTTGACATTTGGATTTTTTTTCCCAATTCTATCTAAAAAAGCAGTTGTATAACTTCACACATTGCTCTACTAAGTTCCACTGCAAAATATGTCTTCAAAATATTGCCATCATGTAATATTCAGCTCCATTTGAGGTATTAAATACTTAAAAATGTGTAGTACATACAGCTGAAATATTTTTCTAATACTGTAAAAGCAATATTAATTTATATGCATACATAAATATTCAAAATTTTATGCACATATATACATAAATATATATGCAAAGATCTCCAAATACACACAACTCCATACAGATAGAAGTATTTTAAGTTTTTTTGTTTGCTCAGAATAGAATTCTGCTATTCAGATATTCCTTCCTCCCCTTGTGCTTCCCCACTGTCCACTCAATCTTGATCAATATTAATCTCTCTTGCTCTCTAATTATGACATTAGTTCCCTAAAGGCCTATCATAGTTACGGTCTTTTTAAAACAGGTAAGTAGTTTTGCCATTAAGAGTCTTTTACCTTTGTGCTATTAACCAGGCAAGCTTAACAGGGAATCCACTCTGACAGAGCCCTAGAGAAGCATTTAGGGGTGCTGCACATACAATCTTCCAACAATGCTTTCAAGTAGAAAGTTAGGTGAAAGAAGTCCTTCAACTGAAGTTAATTTAACTATAACCTTGAGGTAAAGCCTTACTGAAGGAGTACATTAAGAAGAAATCTTTGCTTAAATTAATTCATCCTGAAAGCTCAGCAGAGACATGCTCATATTCATAACTAGTCATATCAAAGCAGGGAGGCTTTTGGTAGAAAGTAGTATTAATTAAATAAGAAAGAGCTCCAGAAATTTCTCTAACCTATAAAACTTTCAAAGCCAATAGGGAAAAAACCAAAACACTTTTTATATTAACACATGCGTTAATAAAAACTCCTTGTTCAGCAGACCCAGGTTCTTAAAAGATTATTTCTCCTACCATTTGTCTGTTCTCTCCCTCCATTCTTTTTTGCTTTTTCCATCTCCCTTAAATCGCTCACCTTCTCTCATTTCCTTTGTAACTCTCCTCCTGCATCAAGCTTCCTCAGGTTAACCAATTCAGCTACCTCTCTTGCTCTAGCTACACAGATACAGGATATTTGTGTAAGGTCAATAGGAAGGACAAATATGACATGAGAAATACAAATCACTAAATTAAAAAAGAAATTTCTCTGAACTTCAAGGCTGGGAAACTCATGCTTACCTTTATATATATGATGTAAAATTACAGGAACGCATATGAAATTAGGAATCTTTTCCACTGAAAATTTCTCAACTTTTTCTTGCAGTTTTACATATAATTTTTAGTAAAGTCAGTTCCTTTCACTTCAGGACTCGTTTAGCTACACCAATGAATAATTGCTATAAATTGAGTAAAACAAAATTTGGAGTTAAGCTCTTTAAATTATATTACAACAATTATTGCAAGTACAATTAAATTTCAGTGCTGTGCTAGAATATCACTGGGGTGCATATTTAAACTCAATAAATGAAAAAATGATTATATATTGTTCAGACGTGGGCTGAAAGCACCACTTCATACAGATAAAAATGTATTGGTTGTTATTATTTGTTTTTCTATATATAGAGTAGTTGCTTTGTTGTTAAAAAAAAATAAGTGATGATTTGGGATATTTGCAAAGTTTCCAGTAATTCTTATATAAACATGCATCTCTTAGGTACAGACTAATGAAGCTATTGTCTGACACGAAATAGATTTTATAAAATTTGCTCTCCAATGTAGGACTAGAGAATAAATTAAGGTATTTAGCTTTCATTAGATTACAAACCAGATACTGAGATTATGGTGCACAGAGGATTACTTTTACTTCTGTAAAACTTAGACATTTAAATAGTGTTATACAAGTTAATGCATTTAAGTCAATATAATCATTAGTAACAAATATTTTATTAAACAGATGTTTAGGTAGATTTTTTTGAAAAAAAAAAAATCATTATATTCATTATTACCCATAGCTATTAAGATGACATTTTAACTAATGACCATTATTCCAAGTGTATCTTTAATGTAGAAAGCAAAGATCCTGAATTTGAAATATAAATTCCATTTCGTGCACTAGCTCTTTTGGGTTACATTACTACCATGCAAACTCTCATTAATTTAACATTTAAATAGCTACCTCACCTTTAAAATGTCATGTCTTAATTTCAGAGGCAATAGTGCTTTAAAACACCACAAACGTATGAAAAGATCAGAAAATAGCATTAGTTCAGAATGAGCAGTAGTATAAAATTCATAATTCTACTACATGAACACATTAAGATCACACTTTGTAGCAAAGGCCAGGAAGTCATAAAAGCAAGAGAAGACTTGTCAAAATCTGAGCCAAACACTGTTTGCTAACTAAAATTAACTTCAATCTAAAATCTTGTACGAGGAAACATCACCATTACTATAAGCCCTCAAGGCACATAAGAAGGGAAAGAAACCTCAAGAAAGCAGACAAAAGGCAATGAACAATCAAAGCAATGCACCGCATGTATCTGGACTAGCCACTTACTTACATTTGTTCCTTTCCACTACTAAGAGCTTCTTCATATCTACAATCACCATTTTTGCTCTCAAATAGGTTTTTCATTCTACTTATCTATCACTGGTTATTACCAGCTACCTTCATCACAGAGCTTCGTGAGATACCAATTCTCAGGTGGTACAACCAAGCCCCCTCAAATACCACAGTATTTCTGTACTCTCAACAGAAATGGAGGATTGTTCATTTAGAGAGCAAGACAACTTAACATGTGAAAATGACTTTGTCCCAAGTCATCTGAACGGACATCAAAATATGATCTTTCCCAGTCACATGAGGCAAGATTGACCCAGTAAAACAATCTGCAGTGATTGAGGATTTTTTTTCTTTTTTTTTTCTTCCAGCAATGATTTTCAGTATTGATGGCTTCTTATTTAAAACTGCTGGACTAGGTTCAGAATTAGATTCCATTGTTTTGAATTCAACAGGCTTCAATTTAACATTAATTAATTTTTTTGCAGTGAGTTTTGTTTAGAAATGCTGAATTTGTTTTGTATATATTGATTAAAACTGGTGTAGCAAGCAACTTTTTTTTTTTTCTTGCGTAAAATGCAATAAAAATCCCAGTTTTTTCAGTAGCTAACATCAAAAGAACAAAAGGAAGTTTCTCTGACAGACAGTAAATACTTATGACTGGATCACCAATTTAAACTTTTGATCTCACAGCCTTTTTTACTAATACAGTAATGTCAGAAGACAAGCAGTAAAGGCAAGTTGTGGAAGAGGTTCCTTCCCTCTCTGGTAACCTTTGATGCTAACATTCTTTTAGCAGACTGAGTAGAATTGATTGAATAACCTGTTAATGTAGGCCATAACACGCAGTTTCTCAACAAAGTAGCAGCTGAAAGCAGTAATGCTGTTTCCTTTAAATACTCCCTTCTGAGATCAGAGCATTGAATATAAACGCTTCAAACATTAATAAGAAGTTACAAGCCATGAATTAAAGACCTTAAAAAAAAAAAAAAAAGTCAATAATAATAAAAAAAAAATCACTGAACCCAGGATACTCCAGGATCCAGATTACTCAATTCCAGGTGCTTAAATCCAGTACGATGTTCTCAGACAAAAGAGGTCTCTCTTGTCCCTGGTCCATGGGTGTAGCTGTTCTTGTGCTCCTCAGCCAGCAGCAGGACTGAATGCTTATTTCAGAAGGACACGCTAAAGCACACCATGTTGACAAAGTCAGTCACACACAAAGAGCAGTGTTTCTGCCAGCACTCGCAGAATCATCAACACTACATACTTCAGCTCTACAATCATGTCTTGCTCCTCATCAGCTGATTAGAGCTGAAGCTCATTTGTCATAAAAATACACCACCACCTCATTGCACCTACATTCATAGAGGTCTCAAATATCAGCAGACTCCATACCTATCAGATAACCATTCCCAAACTCTGTCTGCCTTAGTCACTGTTCAGACCTCGAGCCCCTTCAGATGCAGGGCTCCTGTTTGCCAGCCAGTCCAATTTGGCACCTGGTAGCTCCCTGCATATGCATGAAACTCCATCTGAGTTATTTAAACTAGGTGAGGAAACTTAACACAGATCAATTGCTGGCACTTAGACCTATGTACCCTGTGATCCATGGCTACTTCTCCAGTAGCAGACCTTTCAACACATACACCTGCTGTCCCTCCAGTTCCTGGTATTCAGAGCTTTCATCACACACACACAACAGATTACACAGAAAAAAACAGTTTCATTAAGAAGATAGGGTAGGCTGCAGTGAACATGTACTTGGCTCAGTCAGACAAATGTACTGACATGTAGGTGTTTAAATGTGACTGGCACCTTTTATTCTCTATGTTTTCCTACACTTATACTTCTCCCCACCCACCCACCGTTGCCTCTTCCTTTCTCTTCCACCTTCATCTCCTCTCAACAAAGTCTCCCTAACTACTTTTTCTTCCCTTGGTCTCATTTTGGCTTTAACCATATTTCAATTCGGAATTCCTGACATTGTTAACTAGATCACCTTGCTCTTGCATAGCAATGCCATCAAGCATGCTTACAGCAATTTCTGAGACAGTGCTAACATGCAGTAACTTCTCACAGTTCATTCAGTGAGCTAACACTCAAGGCCAGGATTTAGTTCTTTTACTTGTATATCTTAGCATTTTACATACACACACACACACACACACACACCACCTTAAATGCCATAAACTGCTTCCAACTCATCTCCAAGGAAGCAATTAATCACTCCCAAGTTCCTTCACCAAAACTGAAGATCAAGGTCTTTCCTGAAAACAGTTATTCACACTCTTGATGGACGCAAATCAAAGAATTGCTGCACTAGCTGCTAAGAGTTTGGAAAAGATTAGTTAGTCAAGCACAGAGAAGCATAAAATCAAAGTATGGAATTGCCTATAAGACAGTTGGCTGTGTACTGCTGTTGTGGCCTTGGGATTTTGTTTACAAGTTGCTCTTGTGGTATGGAATTAGTGAGCTGATCCTAACACAACACAGAGGAAAAGCTCTGTATTTTTTGTAAGGTCATGCTCCCCTGTTCTAACAATAGGGTAAAGCCTCAAGACAATGAGTGTATGTTTGAAGTCCATTTTACATTGCCAAACAGCATACTGAGAATTCAGTGCAGTTGAAAGTTGCATTACTTCTTGATTAATATTGCTACCAGAGTTACAAGCCTCTAGTTTGGCATAGAAATACATCAATAAGTGCACTTGTCTCCTAAAATTATATTAAATATATTAGACAGGAAAAAAACACAACAAGAAGTGGTTTAATTAGGGAAACAAGAATGAAACTCAAGACAAAGCCATTGATGCCTACTATGCAAGAGTTTGCAAAGAGCTTCTGCTGCTGAGCATGTCCTACATTATGTTCTATAAAACATGACATCTGTTTTCTCCAAAAGTAAATATCCATTCATAAATAAATAAACTTTTTTCCATTAGAGCTCAGTGAGGTCACCTTATGCACACTGGAATTTGATAGTTGCTGCTAAAATCCACACCAAATGCATCCAAATGACTGAGTACCTATTCACTATGCCCCTGGAATTTTTACATGAAGTTGAAACCCACAAGAGGAACTGAATTTCAATCCATTCAGTAAGAATCATATCTTACATAAACTGCAGACTCTTGAGGGACTAAGCTGCCAGCATAACAGTGTAAGCTGGGGGTAGATCATGCCTGCTGATAGGCCCATTATCCTAATACCTACTGAAAACGTTTATAATAATCTATACCCTGACAGATAGATGTCTGAATTCATCCACTAAAATCTGAAGGCAGACAAGACCAATGAACTCCTTGTAACGTTCTGTTAAAATAAAGCTACTAGCTGTCTGAGATAGTTTCAAAGTACAAAAAATATTGTGGAGATCCTCACTAGGAGCAGTAGCTTCCCCCAAGTCAGCTATTCTATACACAGATTTCCTGTGACAAAAACAGGAGGGAAAAAAGAAAAAAAAAATCTGAAACTACATGTTCTTACAGTTTCTCTTGTGAAAGCTGTTCTAAAAGCCATAAAGTATGAAACAGGGATGAGATATGAATATGCATGATATTGATACACACATTTGGAAGAGAAATTAGGAAAAGAAGCTCATTACAAAATTCCTTTAAGACTTTGAATATGACCCTGTATGTCAAGCTCTAACTCAGAGAAATTTTAATACAACCAAAGTTATAAACCTCAGAAGCCAAAAGTTATAATGAAAATCTGGAGTGACCTGTACTACAGCAGCAAACACTGCTATAATCTAATTTCCCCTATGATTCAGAAATGAGTTCAATTTCTTTTTCTTAATGACATTCTACTCTGACCATTTAAAGCCTACTTATTAAGAGACAATATAGCAGAATACACACAGAAAAAAATTATCAATTAAATAGAATCATCTTCTCTCTTTAATCTTTTTCTGTTCAGTCCCTTTTGTGGGCTGACAAAATTTTCTTTCCCCATGAACCTTCTCATATTTTCTAAAGCAGGAGTTACTTCTTAAAATCAGCCAGCTTTTTTGAGGTCAAGAAATAGGGGGTAATTGCACTTTCAGATAATGAGTATGCAAATGGGGTGAGAAGTGAGATGCATTGGAGAGTTGGACTGCAGTTTTGTTTTTTTTTTCCCAGAATTAAAACAGACATTAAGTGATTAGTGAAGCTTAGCCATTATTAGCATCATTAATTATTCACAGTCATAGACATTATTTGAAAAGTAGTTTTGTTTTCCTGCACTTTATCTTGCTAATACTTAAGCAAAAACACTAAGGCAGATTAAACTGAGTCTGTAAATTTTTGCAGAAAAGTACCTCACTGACCTCCTGTTTAAGTTTCACAAGAATCACCCAGGTGGCAACTGGTCATTCCTCACCTTCAGAACCCACCTTCACGTGGTTCAGAATGCCATACCTCACTGTGTCATTTACTCTTGATGCTGTAGTTCACAAAGTTATTCTCTCAGACAAAAAGTTTACCTTTCTAACACTGTTCCTGTTCCTTACACCTGCACAGAAGTTCTCATGACATCATATGAAATCATTCTTTTTATTCAGAGTCCTTCCCTATCCTTCATATGGTTCACCTTTAGGTACTGGAAGGCTCTCTAAAGGTCTCCCCAGAGCCTTTTCTTCCCCAGGCTGAACCACTCCAACTCTCTAGTATGCCTTCATAGGAGAGATGCTCCAGGCCTCTGATCGTCTCACAGTCTACTCTCGACCCACTTCAACACATCCACATCCTTCCAATGTTGGGAGCCCCAGTAATGGATGCCGTACAGCAGGTGAGGCTTCATGAAGGCAGAGGAGAATGGTAGAATGGATTCCAAAAAAGCATGACCAGCAAGTTCATATGGGTATAATGTCCCATTTAAAACATTCTGCTTTTATAGGGAAGATATAAGACATATAACCCTTGGCAAATCAACTGATGTGCTCTTCTTCATCAGGCTCTCCTCCCTGCTGCTCAACCAGACTGCACATATTGCCTCAGTGTTATAGTGAGGCCTATCCACCTGTCAGACACTCTCTCTCATTATATTTGATTTATTAGCTTTGATTCTAATTATATTTTATTATAGTGTGGTATCTTGCATTCTGATACTACATTTAGTAAATTAGTTTGTTTCTCCTCAGATCGTTGCTGCTGTTTTTAATTATTTTGGGGTCCCCTGTTTCCCTTTTACAGAGGCACAGATCTGTGGATCCCTCCACCCTGCTAGTCATGGAACTGGACCAAACCAGCCCATAAACCGCTGACAATCTAAAATTAGCAAAATAACCAAAAATCATAAAACCATGACAAGGAACAGGGACAGCTGATCTGAACTGACAATACCATATGACTTCTATACTATGTGGCATTATGCTCAACAACAAAAGCTTGCAGAAAGGAGAAGGATGCAGGGACATTCTCAGACACAGCATATCTTTCAAAGTATGCATTATACATGCTGAGGACGGGTCTGGACACTTCCTGCAAAGGGTAGTAGTAAATAAACTCCTCATTCTACTTTGTTTGCATGCATAGCTTTGCTTCATCTAATAAACTGTCTTCATATCAACCCACAAGTTTTCTTACTTCTGTCCTTCCAATTCTCTTCCACATCCTGCTGAGGGGGAAGGAACCAATGATGGGATTAGGGGTTAGCTACCAACCAGGATCAACACACTATAGTCAGTTGAATCTTCTTCTGCAGGATTCACTCTACTGAGGTACCTAATTTAAGAGCTCAGTGGGACAAATCTCAAAGCATCACTTGTATGAAGTGGTAGTGAGTTCCAAGACTTCAAAGAACACTCTTTGCATCTCTATGAACCTACATCTCAATACAGGTTCTTGCACACTTCACTTCTGGTTCATATCAAAGCTTTTAACAAGCACTGTCAAAAAAGCATGTTTCCCTACAGCTGGGAGCAAAGGCTTTATAATGTTACTTGTCCTTTGGATACTGACTTAAGAATGCTAACTAACTTTTTAACTGTTTAAAAACAGTAATGAAAAAACACCAACAGTGGTTTTTTGTTTTTTTTTTTTGTTTTGTTTTGTTTTTTTTTGGTTTTTTGGTTTTTTTTCTCCCGCAGTTGAAATTTTCATCTCCTTTATTAGAACAGATTACAACAGATACTTACTATTTCACTTAGTGAGTAACTCCACCGTTTATGGACCTCAGTGAAAATATCAAAACCTGACTATTAAATCTGGAAAAGGAAAATAAAATGTATGGAATTCTGCAAAGGCAAGGGAAGACATGCTCCAGTAACAAACGCAAAGCAATACAGCCTACTTGTCTACGATTACTTCTATTTAGCTAAAGCAGAAAAAATGAAGATATAGGAGACTTTAGTTAAAGAAATAGTCTAGGATGTAGCTTCTGTAGCCACAGAAAAATGTGATTTTAACTTTCAAGAGCATTATAACATAGTATAGAATTAAAGAAATTGGTTTTACCATCCATCTCACATAAGAGTACATTTGAAAGCACAAACTGTAGCAAGTAGTACAAAAAAAGACAGAATAAGAACATTGAGATAATTTCACTCCAAGAGTTTCTAAAAACTAATAATGTATCCCATGCCACAATACAGTTTTTTTACTCTTGGGGAAAAATGTTTGCTTTTTAAGAACAGACAGTTCTTTTCCACTAATCACATCCTGCAGTTATTCTCAGTACAATACACAAGCCAGAACTGTAAAAAGCTTTTCACACCTTTTGCTTCTGTAGCTTTTGGAATGTATGTTGTACTATCTACAGCACCCAGCTGTGCTCACACTGGATATCCTCAGTTAAGCAGGA
Organism: Tetrao urogallus; assembly: GCF_951394365.1. Taxonomy (NCBI): domain Eukaryota; kingdom Metazoa; phylum Chordata; class Aves; order Galliformes; family Phasianidae; genus Tetrao; species Tetrao urogallus. The sequence goes on along the minus strand of NC_136815.1, from coordinate 76,000,951 downwards.
TCAGATTTTGGCAGTGCTGTTATTAGCTCTAAGTATTTGTTTATTTCCTCATTGCCAATTATGCCCTGTTGGGACTGCCAATGACATACAGTGATTCATGAGGTAGATTTAAGAAACAAGCTCCTATCATTGACAAATATTCCCACAAAGATGTGGGAATGGACCGTATTTAATATTTTTGACTATTTCTCAAAATGTTACAATTAACTTCTAGAAGCAAGAAATCTCACTTTTTTATCTATAAAGGTATTTAGGCCTTTGACTTTCACATTAGCTGTGATGAGAAATAATTATTAAAGAACAGCCCTGAAATTTCACTAGAACTTTGCTCATTTAAAGGAATACTCCTGCTTCTTATTCAGCATGGGTAAGCCTTTCAGATTAGTGAATCAGAACCTGACAAAAAAATATTTTTCCTTTCAGTGCCTACAAGTCTATTGTCTAGATACAACATAAGGAGTTTTGCGTTCATAGTGCTCAGCCACAGACAGCTGGACCTAAAATTAAAGTTAGGTGAGAAAGAAAGGTACAGAAGTACACCACTCAGTAGTATTCTGGAATAAGCCCAATGAGTTGGATAGAGATAAGAACCAGCAATTCAAGCAAATAAAAACCAATAGTAGCAGAAAGTATTAAACTCAAATTTAGGCTGCAGTTCTTTACTTCAAAACAAAGCAGAAGTACAAAGTAATGGAAGAATCATCCTTTAACTTCGGATAATTCTGTGCCACCAAACTTGGGAAGAAATCAAATTGGTTGATTTTGAAGCAAATTAAAGTATTTAGATAATACTGCAATTTAGCTTTTCACAATAAAACCACAGTTTGGTTAACAGAACAAGATGCTAAATATAACAGGTAAAAGACATTTAAATAGTCAAATATTAAAGATTTGTCAAGTAGATTATAATGATTTCCAATTCTCCTTTGGTCCCAAATTCAGTTTAGGGAACATCACAATATCTAAACAAGCAGCATAGAGCTTGGCATTTGTTTAGTAGTCCCTATGATTTAGTATTAATAAAAAGGAATACTGATACTGAAATTTTAACTTAGGAAATGCTCATTTTTTTGCCTAATAGCAAAAAAAAAAAAAAAAAAAAAAAAAAAAAAAAAAAAAAAAGTTGCTAAACCATTCTACCAAGAACTTATAGATCTGTTGTTCTAACCACAGAGATCAGAATGACAATTCAGAACCCAAATAACCAAAGAAATGTAGGTGACTATTAACAATATGCCATAGTTTCCCCCTTTTTATTTGGATAAAAACAAACAAAAAAAACAACTAAACAGAAACAACAACAACAAAAAAATAAACTGATACCCTGAATAAATAAATAATTCATGAACCATGGCTAGGAAAACAGTTCTTTAGTTATAGAAATCTGTTTGTTCTCATTAGCTTCTTAACCCTTGCTAGAAAGCACTACAGGTAATAAGAATCTAGTAAGAAAAACAAACAAGATTCTTTGAGACAACAGGAAAATACTCAAAGAAGGGAACTATACAAACGTCCTATGCATCTAAATCTTCATTGTTCTTTTCTTCACAACTTAAATTAAAATTCAGAAAATATGCTTCAAGAGCTTAATCTCACTCTCCATAAAACAGACACAAACTTTTTTCCTTACTGTGTTTACATTTATCTACTTAGAGGAAAGGCAAAAAAGCTCTAAAGAATTCTATTTGGGGGAGATTATCTGTTTCATAAAGTATCATCTGCACTGGATATTTATTCAATCCTTTTATAAGATGAGATTTGGCAGCTGAATATTATGTATGACAGACTTCTTTCACACCATCTGTTATCTGCAGCAAATCAGAAAGCCTTTCTGTGTTTATTTTTGTGCAGGTTTGGAACACTTCAAAATACGTTTGCTGTTTATTTGAGCAGGAGTGACAGTGGTCATGTCTGGGTCTTCAATACCTTTGTCTTCAGAATTACTCCTCAAGAGTACACAAAGCTCACAATATGGAAGAAATTTTAAAGGGTTATAAAATTGGGAAGCAACCCCCTCTGTTTTCTCTGTCCTATCTACTCACTTTGGAGTTAATCTAATTGCCTTTTGCGTGAACTTCATCTTCATGAAAAGAAAACTAATCTCAAGAGAGGTACTGCTTTTAACTTCAATTGACTACAGTGAACAACTTCTTCAGCTGTTAACTTCTGTTGTCATCTGTTAGTATGAGCATCAACTGAAGTCAAAATTTTCTAGTGTCATAAGTCTGGAGTTCACTTGAAGTACACTTTGAACAGTGACACAACCATAATTATAAAAGCAGAAAAACAGAGAAAGATGTTAATGATGTAGGGTTTGGAGTGGGCTTTGTTGCATTTCTTGTTTGTTATTGTGGGTTTTTTTTAGTAGAGGTGTGTTATCTTCAGATGTCTCTTTGCTCATGTTTGAACTCCGGCAATTTCACCACCTGTTTCTTCCTCTATCTATGAACAAAAATTTGAGGTGCGGAAGCAGTTTGGAAATCAATTAATGTTTCTATTTTGCACTGGTCTAGCATTTGAAAGCAGCTGAAATATCAGACTGAAGCTGTTCTCTCACAAATCAGGACAAACACACCCTTTCCTGAAGCAAAAACTAAACAAAGAAATAAAATAAGCTCAAAATCAGTAACTTCACAGACAAACTCCCTTTTGTCAATTGATTGAAATCACTGAGAATTTCTGGAAGCATTAGAAACAAGAAAACATTAGTAGCTGAGTGAGCACCAATACATGCTTCCTGTCTTTTCTGTGAACATAATAACTAATCTGAAGCCTTTTTACTGTGGACAGTATTGTATCATTATCTCTGAAAACAAGACAGGATCATTAATCAGGAAGATTAGTGAATATATGTGTATTGTATGAGTGTATCTGAGTAATTCACCTATATTTAGTTACTGTGGCAATCTGTACCTACTTTTCTACATTTCCCATCTTTGCTACTAATTGCCTCCACTGTCTGTTTTGTGAGTACTGAGGTTGTAGCAATAACATCAATTTGTGCAGCTGAGCATTTATCTTCAGTAGGCACACATGTGAATACAGCCAGTCACCAATCAACAAGCAATGAAAATATACAGTAACAAATAAATGGCACAGATGCTTATTTGTGCTTCTCCTACAGCACATCAGGATGGAGGTTGCAGTTGACTATATACACAAACTTACATAGATGACCTCAGAAACTACAACTACATTGGCCCTGTGTCTTCTGATCTCTCCAGTACTTCCATCACAGATGGTCTTTGGAAGCCTATGGTCTCTCCTGTATCTGACTACTAGGCCCCTTACCCTATTCAGTAGTCAATATGTATTTAAATCAGCTGATGAGGAAGGCACATAAGGAGCACGAAAGCTCACTAAAGACACAGCCTCCCTTCAGTTACTGGCACTCAGATCTTAATATGCACGCATACACGTTACCTGGATCAATGCCCAGAGCTCAACTTTTAATTCACAAGAAATTTAGCACAGAATCCCAAACTAACTCCTTTGGGTTTCAAATTCTTTTGAAGCCACCAAATCAGACTAATTTCATAAAGATACAAAGAATTTTCAACAGTGCTACACTGAGAGCAAGCAGACTTCCCAATCTACAATTTATACAATGACACGAGTTCATTCTTTTTAAGAAATGTAAATAGCATCAACAAATTCTGCAGTAGTTCTGTTTTGTTTTTTTTTTTTAAAAAAAAAAAAAAAAAAAGGTGAATTGAGAAGGAGTTGAAGAATTTAAGTAAATATGTTGTTTCCCTCAGAAAAATAATCCATAAGTTTCTTGTTTCTGTCTGAAAGGCATCTACAACTATAAAGCTGTTGGAAAATCTTTCAGGTATAACAGAAAATTCTACAAGAACTTTAAAAGCCTCTCGTAATGGCAATTCCTGTTGTCTCATTCTAAAGAGGTACCTAGAACTGAGATTAACTTCAAGGATCTAACAAAAAACAAGCATTACTTCAAGAAGGATTTTCATTTAATATCATTATTTTACACCCACGTGGATTATATCCCATAAATACAATAGTATCTGTCTGCCTACTGCTTTAACAATAAATAATCCTTCCCATAAAAGAATTCATATCATGCAGTAGTAGGTCTCTATTCTTTTCATTGCCTAGCTCTTACTTTTATGAACATGCTTCACTTATTTCTCTGGCCTTGACAAGCTTGCAACTTGAACTAAGGATTATACTTTAACTACCTATGTATGAAGCCAAGATTACAATACATCTGGACTTCATTTTGATCAAATATGTTTCACTCCGTTATCCTGAAAGAATGAAGAAACCTTTTATTCTCTCTGCATCTCATTTTCATTTACTCTCTCAGCTGGTCCTGCTCACATTCATAAGGTAGTTACCTTTCAAATACATTTTCAATTTCATACATACATTCTCAGTAGTTTCTCAGTTCTGTTATTTAACAACACACATGCAGCAAGTGCTATAACGTGAGCATCCAAGCCTTCGTCCTCTGCAAATACTAAAATGAAACATGAAGGCGTATCGAGAAAGATGAAATCTTCCATCCAGTTCTAGAAACTTTTTTCCCTCCCTCTGAAGGGAAAAAGTAGTTGTCATGTCTACTTTAACACAGATGAAGACCAGCTGCATTATAGATACTTACTGTGGACTTTGTTTTAATAGTTCGCTATATTCTCATATTGATGTTTATACAAATTCCACAATACTTCAGCATTCAGACATCAGCATCATTAGAGCACACATTCAACGTGTGTGTGAACACATTCAATGTAACTGCAAGACTTCTGTGAATCCAGGATTCTGCCTAGAATATTTCAACGTTCACAAAATACACATTCGCAAATAACACAATAAGTAATCCTATATACAAGTATATGGGCATAAACTATAACGTTTATAAGTACTTAATTACCGTTAGCTTTTCCAGCAATGTAACAAGGTGATACTAACCAGCCAAATTATTAACAATGAAAGTCAAATCAGCCAGTGATAGTGGTACAATCATTCAAAAACCAAAAAGCTTTCTCCATAACAAACCTTGCATAAACCTCCTTGAAGCAGCAGAGAAAAATAAAAAGGTATCGTGAGAAAAGGAAGTCAGAAGATAAAATTCTTAAATCTACTTCTTATAAGCTTAGGGTATTAGAGAACTAATCATGGAAGTGTGGTGGTGATTAAATGCAATGTACTATAAAGCATGGCACTTGAGTATGATGTAGAATAAGGGGAAAAAGTTAATTTTCTTCCTAACAGCTGATATGGTGTAGTGTTTTGGATTTAGGATGAGAATAATATTAATAACACACTGACATTTTGGCTTTTGCTGAGCAGTGCTTACACCAGGTCAAGGACTTCTCAGGTTCTTATATTGCCCTGCCAGAGAGGAGGGTGAGGGTGTACAAGAAGTTGGGAGGAGACAGAACCAGGAAAGCTGACTCAAAATGGTGAAAGGGATATCATACTATATTGCATTGAGGTTTGCAGTAAAACTGGAGACAGTGGGCTGAGGAGGCTTTTGGGAACTACAGGCTAGACATAAGTTGTCACATGTAAAACAATTGCATTTTGCATCACTAATTTTGTATATACTTTTATCATTATTTTCCTTTTCTGTCCTGTTAAACTGCCTTTGTCTCAACACCTAATTTCTACCTTTTCCTGATTTTTCTCTCCCGTCTCACTGCAGCATGAGAACACAAATAGATGCGTAGCACTTAATCATGCACTGTGGTTTAACTAGGCAGGCAATTATGGAAATAATCTGTCTTCTCTATCTGGTTCAGTTTGTCAAGTAGCTGAGCATAGGGAAAGAAGTTAGTGAAACAGTTTTCTTTCAAAACTTGCAGTGGAAAAGTTATACAGCTGGAATGTAAGCGTTTAGAGACAACCAGAACAGTATTATGCAGCTGTTTTAATGAAAGAGTGGACATTTTGCTTTAAGTAAGGCAAACTCCTCCTCTTCTGCACTGAAGTACAGTACAGTAGTCTAGCTTAAGTATTTCTCAGTTTTCCTATTGAACAAAACAGGCTAATGATTGACATGGTTCTTGAAATAATTATTTTGATACCTTATTTTATGATTTTACATCAATTTCTAGAATTCCCTTTTCTAAGTCAGCTCACAAAAGCCTGACTGCAGAATATGGATAGAGTGCCTGAATATTCCGCTCTTTCCCATTATTATTTTTTTCAGTCTTAAAGACTTCCTAATTTCTTCCCTTTTATCTTTAAAGTTATCCATTCTGCATCAAGAGCTAAACTCTGAAGCTGATTTCCTAATTATAGGAAACTAAATCTTTATTTCAACTGCGAAAGAATCAGACATTTTCCTAAATACAAAGAACTCAAAGCTCCATAGACAGAACTTCAGTCCAGTTATTCTGCTACCTAAACAGATTGAAAGGCCTCTTAAAGAAATATTTAAATGCAGATGGCTAAGCAGCACCAGGTTTGAAATTTCAATCCTTTATCTCTGTAAGCTTCCATGAACATCAAACAGAAAGGGGCAAAATGATTCATGAAAACTGGCCCTTCACATTCATTAGGTTTGAAACTCAGCTATCTTTTAATCCAGACTTCTAGGCCAAGCTGCACATTTACTGAAGTGTCAGGAAATAAGCTGTAAGTCTATAAGAAAGAGCAGCTCTTAAAGTTTAGGAGCATAGAATTGACACAATATTTTTATTGAAGAGGATATAGTTCTGTATGTGAATCTGGTACTTTAACAATACACATTAAGAAGCACATAAACTTTCTTCAAATATAACTTTCATAAAGTTACTTCCAACAAGAAGTTTCCAGTTAGGCAAATGGAGTCATTCTATTCCTTAGCGGGAAAAGCAGGAAAGAGTTGCTGTTTGGGGAGAGGGTTGGGAAGCAATTAGATTTTGGAAATAGGTTTATTTTCAGTAAGATTAGTGAAATTAGTAGTTTAGCTTCATTATACAGCATGTATATATTAAAAAAAATGTAAGAGCAAGTCAGTATATAGAAAAAGATTAATGCTGGCATGCAAATCCATCTTCCAAGCAGATTTATTGTTTCAGGAGATTTGATCCTTCTTCTAAGCCTTGATTCCTGACATTTCAGTGAATTTTGAAATTCACATAGCTCTTGAATTAATGCTACTTGTTGCCCATTCATACAGCCTTCTACATACTTCTAAATGAGACTGAGGAAAGCAAGGGCAATTACATGGTTCTGAGGACTTGGCTAAAGAGGACAGGGGCCTGCAGGATGTTTTCCTCAATCAATTCAAGGAGAAGGACTATGGCAGGAACAGATGCATTCTGCCAGTCAGCTCACAGCTCTACAGTAAGCAAAGAGCTTTGATTTCTACAAACACAGTGATCTTCATAGAGAAGGCTGCTGAGAATGAACATTGGTGCTACCTGACAACATCGGGCAACAAGTGAAAATGGAATAGTTTTCATGAATGGAGTTGAAACAGATACAAACGGGATTTCTAGAAGATGAAAAATTGCACTCTGCATAAAGAAACAATATGAATACATTGAGATTTCCTACAATAGTCAAACAGTGTTGGCAACAAGTCAAAAAGAGATGTTAATGAACAGCTAAAACTGTCCAAAAAAAGAAGTAGACAAAATCTTAGACAGCTGTAAGATGTTCCAGTCACATCTTGGCTCTCAAAGAAGACTCGACCCACTTTAGTATCTGCTGGGAAAACAATACTGTATAGAAAGTCTTAGAGATATTTTTTTCTTGATTGTATAAGTCACATCAGATAGGGAGGTGCTCTGCAGCTTTCAAGGGACTGATTATGGCTGTTATAGTCACTTTAGGCTTATGCTGCATTGAAGAATTGAAGATCTTGAGGAAAAACAGGAAACCAAACAGCAAGAAGACCCGTCATGGTTTTATGACTTTTATTGGAATTCCACATCATGCCATCACATAGTGCAGTGGGAGCTAAAGAGTTAATGCTCCAGTTCTGTGGATTGTCAACAGTTTCAAGGTATGTTTCACAGAACACAAAAACGGCATCTCCCAAAAGACTTCACTGTTCCATTTCTGTTTTCCGTTCAGAGGGAAAGATAAAACCGTTCACAAATCATGAGACTGCCTCTTCTTTTACTGCCCATCTCTACAGTGTATACTCCCTAGACATTTTGTCTTCAGTATTAGAGTAAGGCCTTTGGTTTTGGACACATTCTCTCATTTATTTATTAGTTTCAATTCCACTTATATGGTATTATATTGTGTTATCTTGCATTCCACTATGATATTTAGCAAATTAGTTTTCTTCCTTAGCTCTTTGCTGCTATTTTGTTTTTAGGCTCATCTCCTTACCTTTTTCCCTTACCACTTATGGGTCCCTCCATCTCATCTAGTTACAGAACCAGGCAGAACCAGGCCCAGAACCATTGACAAGACCTTTGACTTCAGGGTTTGCTCGACAGCCAATCTCAAGCTATTTAGGGAACAGCCAGCAGGTTTCCACATGTTGCTCTGAGGAGATCCTGAAGTCTGATTGATTTTCAAGGGTAGCCTCTCTTGAAGCACAAAGACAATCAAAGATAGCATATCAAGTTTTAGACCAAATAATCTTAAGGGCAAGAAAACAAGCGGGCATAGCAGAAAGTTTCCTCGCTGGATAAACAAACCTGGCCTTGACTACTTTGACTACCTGAAGTAGTCAACCTTCCACTGTTTAACTAGCTAGTCAGCTATGAGCAGCATTCCTCAAACTTCAATATAATTCATCAGCATCCTCATCTGAGATTCAGAATGCAGAATGCATTAGGCATGATACAAGTGCCACCAAAGTGGAGCTCAGGTGTTACACTGGAGTTCAAAGGTGTCCTTAACAGTCAACTTACACCAAGCGTGTGAATTTATGAGCAAAGAAAGTCTTCTGCTACAAAGTTCTTAACTCTCTTATATAAACACAAAGTAAAGAGACATTTAAAAGCTGATTAAAAATAAAGTTTTGACCAGAGGAAGAATACAGACATTTTTAATATAGAAAAATCTCCTTCAGCAAATTACAGACTACCAGAACAAGAGATGTTCTCATGCTGGACATGGCCAGTTCCAGATAGGTTCAAAACAGATTAACTGCAGGACACAGCTGAACAACCAACCACAGGTACAGTGATAATACATTTAAGAAAGAGTTAAAAAAAAACAAACAACAACAACAAAACACAAACACCACTACAGTGTGCAGGAGCAAAGATGAAGGAGTGAGAAAAAAAAACGTGAAACAATTCTGTAGACATCAAGGTCAGTGAAAGAGGGCAAGCAGGTGCTCAAGGCACCAGAACGGAGATCCCCCATGCAGTCCATGGAGAACGACATGATTGCTCCTCTGTACAGATGGAAGAATACACAGAAGTAGATCTCCGCATGCAGCCCATGGAGGACCCTATGGTGAAGCAGGTATATGTGCCCTGAAGCAAGTTGCAGCCTATGTAAAGCCCACACACTGAGCAGGTTGTTTGGCAGCAATTGCAGCCTGTGGGGCACTCACACTGAAGCAGTCTATTCCTGAATGACTGCACTCCCTGGCAAGTACTTTCAAACACATTCTATGGCTCTGCTCATTACTAAAGACTAGTCAAACTAGCAAAATTATTTTAAGTATATCTCCCAATTCTTATCCTCAGAGAACATATCAAACAGGTATTATTAAGTCTCCTAATCAGGCAGAGAGTGCATCAGTTTTCATAGCAATGTGAAAGGGAAATTAACCAGCCTTTTCACCTATATATTTTCGGCACTTTAAATTTTCAGTTTTCCCTTCCACTTCAGCAGCTGTCACTTCCACTTCCATAACCATTTCCATTAGCCAGTCTCCTTGCTTTAAGTTCAGTGTCATCACCAGCCATAAAAACAAAACAATCGTTACATTCAAACAAATTAAACTCAACCCAAAAGCATCAAACTGTCAATTCTTGACAGTTTTCTCTTCACGTTGCATTCTCCACATGAATGAGGATCCCTAACATCATGTTAACTTCTGGAATAAAGAGGCCTCTCAAAGAAATTCTTATACCACAATTTTATTTTTTGTGCACGGAAAACAGGTTATAAGACCTCAGAATTCAAACAGTACAAAGAAGGGAGCAGGTAAGAAGTCCAGAGGGCATATCATATCATCAAGTGGGCTAACAAACACCAGACAAAACATTGGAAATACATACCAGTCTAAGTTAGCTCTCCCTCCCTGCTTTAAGTCTGAATACTCTGATAGCTTTCAAGACTGATTAATGGAAAATGAGATGCGTCAATTCAGGCACTGTCTGCAGGGCATGCACCAGTCACAGAATGCTGTCAAGAACAGGAGGAAATTGTCACTACTTCAAGTTGCCAAACGTTACCTCCTTTCAGACTTAATCTGAATGTTTTTACATAGTTTATGGACTGATTGAAAAAGTTCTCTGCACAAAAAGCCTCACCTCTGATCTCACCTGCAAAATAAGCTTCTGTAGTCACAGCAAAGCATGAAAACATTTGTCACCTTTATACAAATATTTAAAGTTACCTAGACAATCAGTAATAGTCATTTATCTGAAGGACAGACAATGAGGGAACAACCTATTGTTCACAATATTGGAAGTATAGAAATGGTCTAGGTGTAAATACAGTTTTCAATTGCATTAAGTTGTTTTCAAGGACAGTCTTGCTGTGACTACTTGTTCGGAAGAATTCACCACCCACCCTAGATTTTCAAGCTTAGTGAATATAGATCAAGTTTCATTACATATTTGAGAGCACTGTTTTTCAGTTTTAACATCAGTGGAGTTACAAGACTTCAACATTCTTCTTAGAGTAACAGAGGAAAAAAAGTCACACTGGGACAATGAAGATCAGGACTAAATCTGAAAACGTGTATTGTAAGTGCTTTCCTAGATCAAGGAAGTAAAGTGCTCTGATCAGAAGGAATAAGGTGTGTTAGCTTCTGTTGATACCATGGTAACTAAATTCATTATTTTCCACCATAAAGAAATATTAATGACTGAAAAGAGACAGTGGCAAAGGTGCAAGATCTGTCTGAAGTTGATTTAAAAACAATACGATCTTATTTCAAATTTGTTTATAAATATCTGTAGCGTAACTAATATGACTACGCAGAACACAATGACAAAAGAACAAACAAACAAAAACATCTATTGGAGTAAAGACTCCAAGCATATGATTCCTTTGCTGTCAACCAAGCCTGAGAACTGCTTTCCAGATGCTATCAGCCAGGAGTCTGGGAGAACTCATTGAGAGTCCTGCTGATAAGGATTTATGGCTTCTGGTAGATGAAAAACTTAATGTGAGCTAGCTGCATGTGCTTGCAGCCCAAAAGGCCAATGGTATTCATGACTCCATCAGAAGAAGAGTGGCCAGCATGGCAAAGGAGACAATTGTTCTTCCCTACTCTGTCCTTGCAAGGCTCATTCTGGAGTACTCTGGCCAGGTCTGTGCCCCCAAAATAGGAAAGATGTTCAGCTTTTAAAGAGGGTACAGAGGACCACCACAGAGATTACCAGAGGGTTGGAGTACCTCTCCTATAAAGATAGGCTGAAGGAGCTGGGCTTGTTTAGCTTGGAGAAGGATGCAAGGAGAACTCACTATGGACTGCCAAAACCTAAAAGGAGATTATAAACATGAGGACAAGAGGAAATGGTTTTAAATTAAAAGAGGAGAGGGGTGGGGATGTTTCTCACTGGCAGGTGAAATGCTGGCACAGGCTGCTCAGAGAGGTTGTGGATGTCCCATCCCTGGAGATGGTACAGGCCAGGATGGGTTTGGGCTCTAATCTAATAGTTGGTGGCCCTTCCTGAGGCAGCAGACTGGAACCTGATCATCCTTAAGATCCCTTCCAACTGAAGCCCTTTTATGATTTTATATGTTCTCTTAGATATCTAAAACACTGAAAAATTGTACAGAACTATATTATTTAAAGAAAAATATTCATAGAACACCACTGTATAATTGATTTAGCATTTTTCATTTAAACTGAACATTTGATCTTCTCTATTTTTTCCATTTGTATTTGAGAACAGATTTTTCCTCACTGACTCAATAACATAGATCTAGTACAACTATGAGAAAGTCCTATATTACATTTTATAAACTTGCTGCTATAGTTCAAACCTATGGCTTTCCCCTCTAACAGTTAAATCAAGACCAAATCAAATATTCGTACGAAACTTTGGTCACTTGAAGTCTCTTCTTGCCTCTAAGGTTACTTTAATACATATGCTGTTTCACACAATACTAATAAACATTTCACTTTGATTATTACAAATGATTATTACACTTTGATGGATACAGCATAACTATTTGGAGAAGTAGGAAGAAACAATTGAGAAACTTGCATAATCTAACTGAAGAGCAGAAATCCAGAGCAATATTATACATGTTATAAAGTGTCTAGCTTAAATGTATGCCAAGCTCTTGAATCCACTAGTTTGCTATGTTTTCAGTTTAGAAGCAGTAGTATTAGAAGGTGGCAGCTAAGAGTAGGAAGTCCTTAAAAAGCATGAAGAAACTTTAACTCTCTAATGTGGGTGGTAGTAGTTCAAAAAAAAAAAAAAAAAACAAAAAAACTGGATTAAATACTGGGCCTCTAAATCAGACTTCAGATTAAATATTCCATCACTTGGTACTGGACATATTGTAGGAACCTCATTTTGACATAAATTCTTCGGGCAGAAGTGGAAACACCAGAATACTCACATTCTCAATATAAATAATTAAGTGTTACCATTAAAGAGTCAGTTTAGAACAAGAGTAGTCAAGAAAACAGGAAGAAAAACCTTAAAAAAAAAAAATCTGAAAATGAAAAAATTAGCTAGGCTGCGAGAAAAGGGTAACCAAATAGAACTTTTTTTTTTTTTTCCACTTCTTTCATAAGAAGATTTATTCTTGAAGGAAGACTGAAAGCTTCGCAGTACATCAGACTATTTGCAATACAAAATAAGGTTTTTTTTTGCTGCCCTTTGTGTGTTCCTTTTTCTTGTTACTACAGCTGAATCTCAAAACACTTATAAATCATATCCAAAATTTTCCTTTCTTCAGCCGAGGTCAAGGTAATGTGTTTTGAATCTGTGTAATTACCATGATACTAAAAAGCCTGGTATCCCAGCCCAAGTAAAGATACCTACAATTACAGGCTATTTGTAACACACTTCACCTTATATTTCAGCCTATGCCATAGTGATTGCAAGACTCTGCCTTTGGAATGGTACTGCAGACAAGTTAGTTCTGAATCTGACATTTTCATCACAGAAAAAAGTCTGCAAAAATATTTTCTCAATTTTCAGAGGGCTAGCAGTGTTCAGAAAGCAGGTTAGGGTTATACTTGAACAAAGACCAACTTGAGGGAAGACTCAGTTTTGTCGACTGAAACAAATACAATAAAATAATACGATCACAGCACTAAAGACTACAATAATAAATAAGAAAATAAGTGAAATCAAGCTTATTCTTAATTTTGTCGTCTCCACTAGCTTTGGAGAACGTTAGCAATCCTGAGTATTCATCAGTCAAATGATTAACAAGCGTTCCCTCAGCAATTCTGTAGAGAAAATATTTTGTTCAAAATAACTAACAAGTAGAAATTATTTCATGTATTTTAAACTATGTTTTAGTGTTCTTTTCCCACCACAGTATAACCCAACATTTTCCCAATGCACTGTGGTGTAATTCTCATTCAAAAGGAATGATACCTACAAAGCAAATGTTTAATCTCTGCTGAGTGAGAGGTCACTTTCATGGGAAATTCATTTCAGCACAATTTCATATCTGTGATACTCAAGAATGATCTTCCAGGATCACAGATTGAAACAGAAATCTTCATGGGAAATTATACTACATTTCTCCTTAAGATTTAGGTCACATACATTTTGAAGAACTATGTTTCTGTCAGAAAGTAAAGGTGTCCTTAGTGAATTGAAAAGGGCACAATAATAAAACCATCTGAACTGGGGAATGTGTGCAATAGAAAATAATTTCAGTAGCACACAATAGTACATAAATTGAAGGTTAGATACAGAAGTATTATAACAACTTTTGAAGAGAAGAAAGGTACCAGACGCATAACAGAAGTTATCCTATTATAACAAGAAAAAAAATAAGGAAAAAAGCTACTCAGAATGTAAGAGAAACTTATTTCTATAAATAACCTTCCTATGACCTCTGAATTTTTTTCGGACACCTACTTTTTCTGAAACTATCAGTGAGAAAGCAGTGAGCATCTACAATAAATATTTGTTACTATTTCACTGTTCAAGATCATAAGGCTGCTGATAACTCAGAAGGATTCTAGTTAGGAAATCTCTCAGATATATTGCTTTTAATTGCTCTTATTTCAAGAGGCTCATAATAAGTTTCTTACAGAAGCAGCAACTCAGAGGAACATGAAAGAAAATTCTGAAGAGGTTTTGAGTACCTTGTATCTATAGAAGATATATACATTAAAGGACTTAGTAAGCTATACTGCTTTGAACTCTATACTGTGACTCTTTTAATCCTAAAGGACTCAGCTCCAACTTTTAACTAGAAAAAAATGAAAACAATCTCACTCTTTTTTATCTGAACCATGTAGCTTATGTTTAGAATAAAGACAGTAAAAACAGAAAGCATTTTTATCCTAAATATTTACTTAAAAGCCAATGTCAAGCTGTATTTGTTTTAGTTGAAAGTAATCTCCATATGAAACATATACAGCAATAAAAAGGTGACATAATCTGTTTCAATATTTGATAATTATAGTTTTTAAATTTTCCAACAATGATGTTCAAAGACCTGATTTTTTAATTGTTGAAAACTATTCAGTAGGTGAGTAAACAGAGTACCCATCTGTTTAATACAGCCAGTCTTCCACACTCACATTTTTTAGCTTTGAACTGTCTTGGGGGCCAGCGTTCCACCACCTGCTACAAACGTCCTAACTTAGGATGAATAACTGAGTAAACAACAGACCACTAGTCCCAGAGCAGAAGAGGTATCTGTATGTCAGAGAAACATAAAGCTCTCACTGTAAATTGCAAGTGGATCTCTTATTATGTCTACAATACTCATGGCAAAAAATGCCAAGATAAAAAAAAATTGCAAGGACAAATTTTATTCATTATTGTGTCAAAGACAACATTTGCCTTCTAGCAAAAAAAGTCTAATATTAAACAGTTTTATTCTTATTTCCTAATCACATTTCCATATACTAAGTTCCACTACTGTACTCAAAACATCATCAGTTTGAGAAGAAGTCTGTGCTTGGCTGACATGATACTTCACAATGAATTACAGATTCATTCATGAGAACAAATATTTCTCTGAATGTTTACACCATCAGGCTCATTCATCCTATAGCTTCACACTAAGCATGTAACTAGGCTTTTTGGGTTATAATTTTTTGTTGATGTACCTCACACAGAAAATAGAATTTCCAATTTACATTGTCCAAAAAAACTGGTCCATGGTTGTTTTATAATAAAAAAGTTACATTTGAAAAAATCCAATATCTTCAGTGGATTTTTAACTTCCCCCCCCAAAAAAAACCCACACCATTGTAAATTAAGGATTTCTTCTGGGTATATATTTAATAGATAAGTACATTCAGTTACTTTTAAAACAGAAAAGAACATTTAATCAAGATACTGTAATCCTCATTGAAGTCTCTTAATACACTAAGATTAGAAATATAACAACTAGAAGTAGTGCTGCAAATGTAGGGCATTGGCCCCAGCAGAGATACTGTACTGGATATAATGCATTTTAAAGTGGTACCAGGAATTGCAGGGCTCAACAACTGAGAAGCAAGGCCTTTTAATGTTAGAGAACAACTTTTTACATAATAAAGGACCTTAAATGCTTTTAGGTAGTAATAAAACTATTTTTCATCATCACATTCTACTTCTCTATTCTTCTAATGACTCTGTGACAGCTGTTCTAAAGTAAATATTCTAGTTAAAAACTCTGCAAATTAAACAATTACTTCATTTGCACAAAAATATTTAAGCCCCATCTGAAAAGTAATAAGATTCTAAAAGGGCCAAGGTAATAATAATTAGCAAACTAACAAGTTAGGCCTGGTGAATAAGATCTTTATTTAAAGAAATACTGCAAACATCAAGAATAATTTCCCTTTTTCATTGTTTCCAATCAGCATTGCATGCTGATTTTGAAGTCTTTTACTAGACACGACACATGAAGTAGGACATTGTTATATATTTTTCAAGTTGTGTAAGTTAGAAAGCCCTGAAATTAACAGAAATTCATCTTGTGGTTAAAGACTTCCAAAAATTGGCTAATTGTCCAGTGGATCTGGAAAGTGCTCCCTGATGTCCACAATCCAAATGGAGAGGACAGAATCAGCAGCTGAGGGTAGAAGTGGGTTTCCTTTTGTTTATTATTGTTCCCTCCCTCAGTCACCTCCTGCCGCCCACCAAAAGGTCAAAATTTTAATCTACTTGTATTTCTTGGTTTGCTAATGCAGCTGATTAAGCATCCATCTAGTAACTTAGTACTATAGCCTGTACTAAACAGCATACCACAAACAATTACATTATCATCCTAAAATGATAGAATATCTATTTCACAGCTTAAAGTATGCACTGTATTCTAAACCAGAGGTCATGCTTATATATCCTAATCAGAAAAGTAAGCAAAGAATGATAAGGCTAAACAGCTGTATGACCAGTGATTTTGTGTGGTCTCAGAAACTCAGAGAATGGTAAGAGCCCTGCCTCACATTTAAGTGCTTCAACTGCACTCTACACAACTTGAGTTACCATAAGGATTATCTCAACCCACAGCGTGCTGTATTTTGACATATATTTGAATATCCAGACTTTAGGTAGGAAGTGTTTTCAGTGTCACTTCCCTCAGACAGAAAAGGCATTCTCAGAATTACAACATTTTTAGAATTAAAAAAGGTATGAAGTTACAAGTAGGGTATACTGCAGCTGTTTTCTTTCCAAACATTTTTTTTTTTTTTTTTTAAAAAGCAACCCTCAATACATACCTACAAAAATTAGACATTCTCACTTACTGCAAACTTCACATTTTACAATCAGCAAAACAATCAATACCTGCCTCACTTTTCCCCCTCATTATATATTTCATTTTAGTATCACCTACTGATTTATTTCTGCTGCCAAACTCAAACTTTGCACTGATTTATGACTGATTTATGAAGTTGGTTTAGACTAATTTACAGTGATCTCCATGTTAGCTTTAGAACATGTCCTTCACAATATGTTGCTGTTTTATCACCAAATATTGCTTTCTTTGCGGCTCTTTAGTCAATTTTCAATCCACCCAATCTAAATGGAAAAATAACATTGACAAATATTCATACAGAAGTTCTACACTTCAGGTTGTTTTCTTAATCCTTTTTAAGGAGGAATTTGATATGTTTCCTTGTGTTACAACTCTACAAACTTTCATATCAACACCACAAATTTTCAACTAAGTTCAGAATTAAGTCAATATTTACCATTATTTGGCTTACGTTTATTCTAACAGACAACAAAAAAAAACCCACACCATACAAGGTCACACAAATCCTGTAGCAGCCTATTATTTTCACTTAAGATTTCATTTGAAACTATTACAAGTGTCCAGTGAAAACAGGCTTCTAGAAGCAACAGGTAGCGGACAAATATCAGTCAGTTATGCACATTCCTGCTTTGACATTAATTTAAATGCAGCAATGGTAATAGAGACTCCTCAGTCATTACTAATATAAGTTAGCTTAAGTCAAACATTCCATTTTTTTTTCCTGAGAATGGCATTTCCATTTCCCATATTTTCCCAATTCTTACTACTATAAGTTTCTAAATTCAAACAGAAGAAATTGAAGCTCTGAGAAGATTTGCAGTTCAATGGTTTAACAACATTCTGAACTGGTTTAAGTAACAGAAGTGTGGAACCCTTAAAAAGGAAGAAATTCTTCCAAATATCTTGGTGTTGCCATAAACTGCCAAGCAAGTATTTCGGGTATCCTAGCTGCATGTCTTCATTCTGATGATAAATGCTCTGATGCAGTTAAATAAACCAATTTATCCTTGAAGCTTTCCTTCTGTTTATTTTTACTGAGAGAAATAAAGGTCCTGATCAATGTAATCATGGATTCAACAATTAAGCAGGTTACTAGATCTCTCCATCCTCTTTTTTTTTCCATTTCAATAACCTCCTTATGTGCAGCATTCTCTATTGCACTCCAGGCAAGCCATCATACTTTTCTCATCTGCTTCAAGAGATGAATTTGGTAAACATCCTACAGCACATTGGCAGCAAAAACAAAGACTGTGAAAAGTTAATGGAAAACAGTGATGAACTCTTAACTTGAAACATGTTCTTTGTTGTTTAATGCTTTTCATGAGAAAGGTCAAGCACCCCAGGATACCATTGGCCTTCTTGCCACAAAGGACACACTGCTGACTCATGACAAACCTCTTGTTCATCAGAACATGCAGATCCTTCCTCCAAAGCTCCTCTCCAGCAGGTCATCCCCTCACATATAGGGTTGCATGCAGTTATTCCTCCCCAGGTGCAAGACTTGCTCTTGTTGAACCTTACCAGGCTCCTCCCTGCCCAACTCTTCAGTCTTCAGACAAGACTGTCCAGGTCTTGTTGAATGGTAGCACAGACTTCAGGTTTGTCAGCCACTCCTCCTAGCTTTGTATCTTCAGCATCTCCATAAAGTCAGCACTCCATAAAGCACAATTTTTCACTTTAACTTCAATTCACAATCTTTATAGTTATGAAATATTTTCTAGAGAAATACCATTTGGTAGATGAATCCCAAGTCTCTAAATGCCCTAAAATTAAGTAATTTCCTAATAAAAATATCAATATTAATAAAACCACTGAAAACTGCAGTTCTATCTCATTAGAGAAAGCCCTTACACAGGTAGCCTCCCACTTAAGGTCCCAGTAAAGTAATAGCACCTGGGTAATTTCTGTAATATTCTAGTGCCTGCTTAGTGGGAACAACTCCTCTTATAATCTCTTCTTCAACTGGTATTCTTAACTTCAAGAATGCTTTTCCAGTCAGGTGGTATCATCCAAATAATTTATAGGGCTCCTATGCTCAGAAGGAAAGAGTCAGTAGAGTCCCCATCGCTGCCCAGAGACCACAGATGAAGCCTGTCAAAGTCAGTAAAGGAAAAAGGGCAACTATGCAACATCTTCACTGCAGAGATTCAGGACACCAAAGTTACAGTACATTTATTTATGTGGCTCTATGTAGAACAACACTTCACATACAAGGATAGCCTGAAGGATAGATGAAGCTAACAGGCTACTGTCACTCCCAGCCGACAGATAACTTCCAGCCCAGACTTTTACACAGTTATCCATAACAGATTCTCAACTGCTGGGACCCTGCATTCAAATCTCTTCTCTACTTTTATTAAAATGAGAATCCTGTAAAGCACAAGGATGACACTGACCATTACAGACATGCTTCAAGTTTCTTTTTTCTTTTTTTAAAAAAAAAAAAAAAAAACAAAAAATAAACAACAAACACAACAAACACAACAAACACAACAAACACAACAAACACAACAAACACAACAAACACAACAAACACAACAAACACAACAAACACAACAAACACAACAAACACAACAAACACAACAAACACAACAAACACAACAAACACAACAAACACAACAAACACAAAAAAAAACAAAAAAAAAACCAAAAAAAAACAAAAAAAACCAAAAAAAACAAAAAAAAAACAAAAAAAAACAAAAAATCTTTCCCTACCCAAGCAGGAAAAAAAGCATACGCACTTATACTTCCAGTGCAAAGTAGTTATAACAAGTGTCACTCAAAGATAATGGGGGAAATCTCAGAGACAGATCACTTTCTCAGTAAGTCTAAGTCAGTTTTCAGAGGTAATCACTAGCCTGGTTTAACATTTAGAAAATTGTGGCTGAAAACACTGGCTAGTTAAGGAGTTGTCAAAGTGATCTGGTCACATAAAACAAAGCTTCCATTAGAAATATGGTTAAAATGTGTGGAAAGAAGCAATTAATTTAAGTAATGAAATAAGACTTTTCCTATCAGGTTTGTGACAGTGAAGCACTGGTAGACAAGAATCTCTTTTTGCACTGCAACTGCACACTTTGTAATGTTTCTTACAGGAGCTACACAAACTGAGAAAACTTCAAGAAACTGAGTTTGACTCAGAGATGAACACAGATCAAGGGCAAAGTTTACATTTAGTAATATTAGTTTGATCTTTTGCTATCCTACATATGCTTTTCACAAAGTATTTTTATTCACTCAGCTGGGAATGCATAGCAGTTTCTACAGAATTTATAAGAAAAAAATGATAACTGAGTGAATGATTATGGTAATCATATCAGTATTCCCAGTTGATATTAAATGGATTAAATCCCAAGCTCCCTCCTATTGAAAAAGCACTGCTGTGAATGAGTACACTGTCAACCATTTCAAACATTACTTACAGTCCACATTTGAACTAAAAACTACTCTGAACTTGTATTGGGTCTACTTTAAATATATTGTTATCTGAATTAATAATACTGATAGTTCTTTACCTCATACATATTGAATATTAAATTTTCTTTTAACAGAGCTATACAAAGCATGACAATGTCAGTGCGTTGCTGAACTAAAACAGTTATAACACTTTAATCCTTCAGTGTGACACCCAAAACAGGAGTAAAAATATTGTTATCTTTTAATGACTGCTTGACTGTTGTACAGAGATTCAGAGAAATTCTGAAAACGGAATTTGAAGTCAAAATATGAATAATGTAGATGACGCTAACAGATCTTTGCTCCGTTGGGAGCAGGACTGAATGAGCAAGGGTACTGGAGTTAACAGGATAAAGACTGCTAGAGTTTAAGGTTCCAGTCTAAAGCCTGTGCCCATTTACTGCAACTCAATAGATGCATAAACTTCAGTAAGGAATAATGAACATCAGAGAAGACCCATCAAAAACCACTCCTGCTATCAAATAAGAAATGATATCTTACCACGGTAGAACATTAATGAAAGACAGGACATGGATTTGAGTTGCCTTTAGCTCTTAACATTTAAAAAGTGTTATTTTTTGCTTATATAAGCAGGCTTGAAGTTGTCTTTTGCCAATTCTGAGTTAAGATTACAGGTAGCAACTAATCTTTAGGATACTCTCTGAACACATTAACTTCATGCCACTTATAAACTAGTAACTGCAGGAGACTATTTTGAGGAGATAAAATTTGATCACAGTACAGACAAGAGCCAGCTAAAATAATGCAATAAGTCTTCGTATTACTGTTCCATAATACAACACAGACTTCTAATGTTCCCCTATACTGTCACACTTCTGGGAACTGTACCAATAGCTGTAGTGTAAATATCTTAGAAGAAGCAAAGAAAGATGTTTTTTAGACACAATTACTGTGCATGTGGGAAGAAGTAATGCACAAAGACCCACAGATCTATTCAAAAACCATATTCAGCACAAAGGAGTAGAGGCAAGTAGAATCATTGAATCATAGAATCGCCAAGGTTGGAAAAGATCTCCAAGATCATCTAGTCCAACCATCCACTTAACACTGAAGTTTCCTACTAAACCACATCCCTCAGTACAGCATCTAAGTGTTTACTGAATACTTCCAGGGACAGTGACTCTACCAACCCCCAGGACAATCCTTTCCAATACCTGATCACTCTTTCAGAGAAGGTGGCACTGCTGTGCTTGCCCTTCTGACAACAGCAATGTTCCTGATGTAGTTCCTAAGCAAGAATGAACAGCAGCAGAAATACACCTAGCAAGTCTCAAACCAAGTTATTGGGCACATATTGTTAATGGTACAAAAAGCGCATATAGTTTTGTCCACCTATATATTTTGTCCACCTAGGGATGAAATATTAAGTATTTAAGCCATTTTCTTATAAACTTAAAGATAGTTGAATATCTCTACATAAGCACTGTTTTCACCAGTGGAACTCATTTGCTAAGAGTTTTTTTTTTGTTTTAAAGCTGTACATAAGGAATTTTTAGCTAAGCATGTTTATACACAGAACATTTGAGTGAAATGGTTCCTAGCCGTTATTTCCTTAGTATGCTTTAAGAACATTTACAGAAAGCATAAATCCTCATTAGAAAAGTCTGATAGGACTACAAATAAGCCCTGTAAAACACGAATATCACTTCAAGTAAACTAAGCATTACAGCTATCTAATCAAAGTTGAAATGAAGCTGTATGACTTGCTAACTCATTTTGCAGCAAGGAGCAGATTATTCCTCAGTTTTATTCCTGTATTTTCTCATATGTTCATCTGATTTGAATACATTTCTTAGATTAGCTAGGGTATTAGTGAACAGTCATACAGTAATTTCTAATTAGCATTTTTAAACCCTTCCATTTTGAATTAAACATGCATAAAGTCTAATCTTTGTAACAGCAATTAGAATCACTTAAGTTCATTTTATCCTAATGAATGTATTGTTCTAAAATGTAAATGTTCTAAAATGTATCTAAAATTGCTTATCGACAGATTTCACAGAAGAGTAACTAGAGCTATAGAAGTAGTAATAGTAACACATACTTGGAAAACTTTTAGTGATAAGGTGCTGTGGGGTTTGTTTGCGTTTGTGTTATTTTTAAATTTTCTGATTTAAAATCAACATCAGTCCCAGATAGATGTGACAGCAACCTAGCAGCTTAACCCAAATAGTTCAGTATGATTAAGACTGATAGACCTATCTGCAACAGAGGGCATTTTGCCACAGATTTATGGCTGTGACATTTCTGCTTTTAATAAAAAAACTGAAGATTCTTATTCCTATCTCTCAACTAATACAAACTTCAAAAACAATGATGAGTTAGCACAAATGTAAGTATTGTGCAGACTGGTAGGGCACTACTCACTTGCTGTTTTTAAATATAAACGAAAACTCAGCTGAAGAGGAAGTCAAAGCCAAAGAAAGTACAAGACCATACTTAACAGCTAGCTAGAATAGCACAGATGCACTGAATCCAGGAAAAAGCTAGACGAGAACCAGATGCAGTATCTACTCTAAATGAAGATAGATCTTATCAGTTCATATTGCAATGATGTAGACTTAATCCAAGGACTGAAGCAAACAAGTTGCCCTATATTCAACACAAAAGCCTGAGAAAAAGTGCTCTGCTAGATAGATTGTCTTTCAACCAACACAGGAGACAACATCTGCAGCTTGCATAGCCACCACAGAGGCTGTGCCATTTAGGCTATTTATTTGTCACTGGAAAGAGTCCAGCTTTCCAGCCGCATGTTTCTAGAATGTAACAGTGATGTGAGCAGGCTACCCAGCCAGCAGCAAGAACTGGCAGCTGTGCAGCCCCACAGCACAGTACTGCCCCTGCTAGCAGCTGGCTACAGGTTGCAGAACAAATTTGCAGGTTTTAAAGACTTGACCAGTCACAGTTTCCATGCTAGAACTTGCCTTTGATCCACCTGAGCTTTCTTTTACTTGGCTTAACCGCAACAATTTTTCTCATTGACCAGGTGTCTATTACTGACTTATTTTCCTTCTATTCATATGGTACAAAATCAGCTGTAGATTGTAGTAACAAGCATTTATTGCAAATATATCATTCTAAGAGACAATACAGTGTATTGTATACAGTGTCAGTACAGCAGAGGCTTCAAGAAAGGTGGAACAGCTCCAGATTGAACATATGCCTCCTACGTAGGCATAGGATGATGAGGAATGGAGTGTGTGTCTGGCAGTGGAAGCTGCACAGCTGCAATCAAATGTGGTCAAATAAGGAAGTGCAAACATCAGTGAGGAAAACCAATCCCAACAGTTACCCCAATCCATAAGAGTAAGATCACTAGGAACTCTAATTGTAATTTGTGTGAAGTATTATTACAGTTCAGGAGACAAATTAGCAGCTAGTTAAGCTATAAGCTTTCAAGTAGAAATACTAAGGCATTTTGTTTCCATAGCTGTTTCCATTTTCTTCAATTTCTACTCCAGAAAAAGAATATTCTTACTTTTAGCCCAAATAAGATGATTCCCCCCCCTCATTCTCTGCCCCCCCCAGAACCCTAGGCGGTGACATACTAGTTGGAATCTGCGCTATTATATAAAAAAAAAAAAAAAAAAAAAAAATCAAATCAAAGATACATATACCAAAATATTGTAGTTGCTATCAGCTTGATTTTTTTTTTTTTAATATTAAAAAGAGACCTCAAAATTAGACTGGCATTTGAAAGTGATATAGGAAATAAGAGTTTTGATAACAAAAAAAATGTGTTCTTGCTTTTACATTAACTAGAATTGTAGACAGACATTAATACTTTTTCACTGCTTTAAATCTAATCACTAACCTTAAGTTGAATGCAAGAAGTGTCCATAGTTTCTGGCTTTCACAACACTACTTTGAAGCTTCCTTATTATTATGGTAACTGCCCACACAGTGCATAGTGTAGGTCTCCCAACAATCCTACTAAGTGATCCTACTTCTACAGCTTTGACCTTCAATTCTACATACACTACCACATCCTCAATCTTGTACTACCAACTACATCTTCCTTGATAACGAAGAAGGAAAAAGCATTCGGACATCCAAGGTGTCCTACACCAGTTAGCACAAACGAGGATCTTACACTACCTCTCAGACCAAACACTTTGCAGACTGTTTCTGCAGCTTCTGGATCATAAAGAGCAAATTGGGATTTCGCCCAAACAGCCCCATGAACAGCCCACAAAATCTAGTCATACAGATGCAGAACAGAACAAGTTCACCTTCCTATAGCTGGAGGCCTTCAGCAATTTCTGTTATTAAACAGCACATAGCACTTAGCTTGTAAGAAATGGCCAAGTAAGGGTGATGCTAACTAAGTTAAACACTGACAAAGTGGGACAAAGTTGGAATGACTTTCCCATTTTCTGTACAGTGTTATGATATTGTTGAAGGATTTCTGAGAATATTCAGTAAACTAATTATTAAGAGAATGGAGACATGTACACATGTACACATGTACATTTAATGGTTCAAAACATTATTATTTATCCTTCACACACCTGCATGTATATACTGGGTGGGTTTTTTTTTTTTTTTTTTGAGGTCTGGGTTCCTCTCCCTATCCCAACCCCTTCCCAAAAAGAAAGTTAGTTTTTAATAGTTCAATGTCTTATGCTTCTATCCGTCCTAAATAACTTCAGTGAAAATGTTTCCATTAATATTTCAGTTAGCCTTCACAGCAAGACATCTCAGATTTCATCATTGTTTTCATAAGTACATGAAGAGGTTATTAAAATGCTTGGAATGTAACAAATTGCTGATAACACTTAGGTGCAAGCATTACCTCAGGATCATGCATTTCATACAAACTATATATGGAACAGCAAGAGAACACCTTTCCCCTTTACATCAGCAATCAAAAAGTCTGTCTTCTGTATTTTGCCTACTCAATAGTGTTTTCGTTCTGGGTTCATACACTAGTTAGCACATAAGATTTTAATAGAAATTAAGTTCAGGAAGTTCATCAGAATTCAGGATTTCAGGAATTAAGTTAATCAGAAGCACAAGAGATGTTCCTTTTTTTTTCCTCTCTACTATTGAATGTAGAACATGGTTACCTTTAAGAGCTTTGACATGCAAATGTCAGTACATAAAATATCAACAATCAATTCTCAATCAACAGTGAAGCAACTTAAAGATTTAAAAAAATTAACATATATTAAGCACTTACAGGAAAAAAAAAAAAAAAAAAACAAGTGAAAGGAGGAAAAGAAAAAAAAAGAACTATAAAAAGTATAGAAAACCACAGAGGCTTTCCCCACGTTTTTTGTGGGGAAGAAGTGTTGGCAAGTAACAAATGGCAGTATGAAAGAGACACAAGAATACAATACCTTATCAGATCTGATCACAGTTGAATTCAGAATTGATTCAAGTATGAGGTATGCACCAAAAGGTATGTCAATGTCAAGCTAGACAAAAACATGAAAATTAACATTTCAGTAAGCTTGACATCAGTTTCCTAGGGATTTTCACATGAAAAGGTCACGAAGTTCATCCGAAAGGTTGTTAGGAATTTCTAAATCTATGCTCCCATCACATAGAGAGAGCATGCTGAATTTAACTAACAAAAGCACCTTTATTCTCTCTTCAAGATCTGAATAATTTGGAGAATTTCATGCAACTCTAAGAACTTTATCTAGTATATAACCCCATAATATCAAAAGAAATACATACCAAAAGAGTATTTCTGCCAATAGCTGTCTATACATGACAAATCCAATTTTTGAACAAACTGAGTGAAAACTTAGGTAATCTAGAAAGAACATCAATATGCTTCAACAGTAATAATCAAGGATCTGTTTTCTTTAGACGGGTAGCAGTGTTTTGGAAAAAAGAATTAGTGAAAACTGTCAAGGAAAACAATTAAGCAAATCCATAGAATATACACAAGGACTGAGGGGTATTGAAGTTATTAGTCAATGCTCAGATGAACACGAGCCAGCAGCTGATCTTGAGTACTATGTTCAGTTTTGGGCTCCTCAGTACAAGACATTAAGGCCTTGAAGCATACTCAGAGAAAAGCAATGAAGCTGGTGAGGAATCTGGAGCACAAAGCCTTATGAGGAGTGTGACTGAGGGAACTGGGATTCAGTCTGGACAGGAGGAGGCTCAGGGAGGAGATCTTACTGCTCTCTACAACCACCTGAAATGAGGTTGTGGTGAGAGTGAGATGGGAGTCAGCCTCTTCTCCCATATAACTAGAGATAGGACTAGAGGGAATGGCTACAAGTTGCACCAGAGGAGATTCAGATTGAACGTTAGAAAAATATTTTCTCCAGAAGAGCGGTCAGGTGCTGGAACAGGCTGCTCAGGGAGGTGCTGAAGTCACAGTCCTTAGAGGTGTTCAGTAAACATTTAGATGTTGCACTAAGAAAACGGTTTAGCAGGAATTGGTGATATGTGGACAGTTGGACTAGATGCTCTTGTAGGTCTTCTCCAACCTTGCTTTTCTATGATTCCTAGGACATATACACCAAATGCACACAAAGCTACCTTTATGGTGGTTTGCTCATAGGGATCACATGCCTCTTTCAGTTCAGATGATTACAATCATGCTGCTATGAATGCACTTCACTTTAAAATTGGTTTATTTAAACAACGTGGCCTATCAACACCTCTAAAACAGTACCTAAAATTAAGAAAAAAGAAAATTATGAATCTGTCAGATCTTAGGCCCTAGAATTAAGGTTTCCTAGTAAGACGACGACTCCTATTCTGATTGTCTGTCTTCAGATTGAGACAGACAACACTAAATTTTACTACTGTCCCCAGAAAGAAAATTGTTCAGGAATCAAAAAACATGTGATGAAAAGAATTAGAAACAACTTTCATTAGATCTATTTATAGCTCTGTCTCAAGACTGCTAATTAGATGTCTTCAGGACTTTCCCTCCTGTTCCATCATATTTTTCCTGTCCGTGTCTAAAATGAATATGGTAGCTATGTGGAAGAACTTATGTTACATTTCAGTTTAATAAATGCCTACATAACACAATAGTTCAAGAGAAGTTAATTGGAAAAAGCTTAATTAGCTTGTAAGCATTCTAAAGATGTGAAGTGCAATATCAGTGCGAAATACTAATAACCACTCTGGTCATTCAACTTTGAATTACAACTTCCTTTTTTTCCCTTGCAAACAAAATACCTACACCACCATAGTAATGAAGCTGATATTCAGGAATTGTCATTTTGGAAAATCAACACTGATCACAAGATTAAAATTTAAATACAAATAACTTTTAGTGAAGTAAATGCTTCCCCAGATCCTCCTCCAAGAGAAAACTAGTTTCCAGACACTGCATAAAATATGTCCAGAACTTTAA
Source organism: Tetrao urogallus (assembly GCF_951394365.1). NCBI lineage: Eukaryota > Metazoa > Chordata > Aves > Galliformes > Phasianidae > Tetrao > Tetrao urogallus. Next base: position 75,973,134 of record NC_136815.1, on the reverse strand, counting down.
GTTGCTATCTTTTGTTAAATCAGATGTTTTTAGGCCTTTTATTGCCTAGTTTCAGGTCCATACTGATCTATGACCAGTACTCCAGGTGTTACCTTATAACTGTTGAATAAAGGGAAAGGATCTCCTCCCTTGACCTGCTGGCATCACCTTGCCTAATGCAACCTAGGATACTATTAAGCTTCTTTGTTGCAAGGGTACACTGCTAACTTGCACTGAGCTGTGAATCCACCAGGACCCCAGATTTTCTACAGAGCTGCTTTCCAGTTACGTGCACTCCAGTCCATACTCTATACGCATGCACAGGATTATTCCTACCCAGGTGCAGAACACTGCACTTCTTGAACTTAAATGGGGTTCCTGTCAAGTTTTCCTCCTTTTTGATATGGCTAATATGCAAAGTTTTCTTGGTGTAAAATATGCTTTTCTGATCCAAGCACATGAACTTGTATAATGCCAGCTACCTAAATTTACAGTTGAATGTCTGAAACCTGTATGTGATCATACAGCAGCTAATTGATTTCCATTTGGGGACTGATCCCATCAGGAAGCTAAGGACTACACAGATGCTCTTAGCGCCAGTGGGGTTGGGAAGAGAACCACAGAGACAGGTGAAGAGCATTATAAGTGGAGATAAAGGCAGTTTAGTAAATAAAAATGTGGAAGGGAGAAAAGAAATGCAAGAGCAATTGTTTACCACCAGCCATTCAAGTCCAAAGCAATAAAGAGAACCTAAAGAACTCTGCTCCCTGACAGTGTTGTTTTCTTTTTTGGCTGCACATGACATTATATAGTATGGAATATGTTTGGTCAGCTGTCCTGGCTGCATTTCCTTACAGTCTCCTGTCTACCCCTAACCTTTGGGCTGACACTAAAAAACAATGTCCAGCAACAGGTAGAACACTGCATTACTAACAACCTTTTGGTAACAAGTCCAAAATAGCACCACTTTAGTCAGTATAAGGAAAATTAACTCCAGTCAGTCAGACCCACTACTGCATGTAGACAATTCTACTTGTTTTGAAACTGTAAAACTCTTTCATGTGTTTGAAAACCTCACTGAAGTTTAAAATAAAAAAAAAAAATCCAAACAAAATCAACACACCACCAAAACCATACTACAAGCCCCTCCTCCAATGTAGTTAATTTTCATGAACTTCATATAAAATTTCATCTTTATACATTTAAATTATTTGTGTAGCTATAGTATAGCTAAATTACTTATCTTTTCTCAAAACAATTTACCCATTACCGGTTTAACTGCTCAGCATCATTACATCCTCAAAAAAATTATCTTTTCCCATGTAACTTCCTCCCAAAAACTTCCTATCACCTCTCAATGCTCCAACAATCTTCAAGGCTTATTGGAAAAAAAAAAAAAAAAATAGGACCACCTTCCAGAAACCAGGCTTTCTGGCAAAGCAGAAATCTTATTAACTTAGCTGGTCATCTAGCAATGATCTCAGTAGTTGTTAAAAGCATACATTAAGAACATTTCATAAATATGTTAACAATAATGATTCTAAAGCTTGTTTACATACTTGGAACCCTCCTGAAAAGGTCTAGATCAGGGCCACTTCAGTCAGATTTCTATTAACACTGACGCCCCTTTGATAACATCAGTCAACAAGAGCCTTGCACATGGATGTCATGTCATGGATGTCATGGATGTCATATAATGTGAATTCCAATACATAAAAATAAACTTTCCTTTTTACTTTGACCACTATTAAACAACAGGACTGGCAGACATCATAGAACACTGGCTGAAATGTAGATAATCATGACAAGAAACAGGTAAGAAACTTTAACTATCAAAGTGTACATCCCAATGAGAAGCTTCAAAGCATTTTCTAAAATCTGTGACAAAGATCAAGCATGCAAGACAAAAACATTAGTCTCTCCTAATCTAAAGTTCAATATAAGCAGTTTTAATAAAACATCTCTCCTTCATAACCTCAGAAAAAAATCCTTGAATAGTAGAGGCTCAAGAACATATTTTCAATAAAATAAAAACTGTAGTATCGTCTTCAAAAGATACTGGGTTAACATATCCTGTATTTTTTTAGCTATTGTACACAATTATAGGTTGAGAGCCATCTCAACTGCTTCATCATGTGTAAGACTCAAATCTCACATCCCCAGTTCTCACACAGACCTCAGAACAATACTTGAGTGTCCCAGATGGATTTACTCATTTTCTGTAATGCATTTATTCCCTTCACAACTTAGCTTACATGAAGATTGTTATCATCTTTATTTAAGATAGCATTCTTGTGCTTCTTTTTGCTAAGAACCAGAGCAACAAAAGGATTTGTCTCTCACTGTGTTGACTTTCATACTATATTTTTAAGGAAATTTTGTCACTCTAGTTTTTCTCTAGGTTTTCTCTAGTTACTCATAGAGAAAACCTACACATTTCTGCGATTAATCCCTTACCTCAAGTCTGGCCCTTCAAGTAATGCATTCTTAATTTGTAGATACTGAAGTTACTCCAGTGCCCTAGTAACTGGCTTCATAAAGCACTATACCCTTTAGACATACTTAACATATATTTAGGAACATAGGAAGCAATTCCTCAACTTTTGTGGCCAACCAGGTAAGTTTTATGAGACTGAATTTTGTACTTTCAGTATATTTATGGAAGGTAATCTCATAGCAGGGACCTAAAAAAACAAACAAAAAAAAAGAACAGACAGAAGTAGAAGCCATCTTCTTCCCTGCTCTCCTTCAAGATGAGAAAGTGAGCATGCAAGGGTGAGTTACGGGGCCTTAAGGGAATGTAGTAGTGAGTGGATCAGATTTAGAGAACAAGCACATCTAATACCTATGGATGTTAGTAGGAAGTAGCACAAAATGAGAAGATCCACTCAAGTTGTAACCACACAGGTACAGTTATAGAAAATTAACAGAAGAATCAGTCCAGCATCATCTCCCACAGCTCAAGACAAGATAGCATTCAGTATCATACACTAGTATATAGATTAGTATTTAGTAGCATACACTACTAAAATCACAAGTTAAGGCATTGGTAACAACTGCCATCTTCAGTTTTGAATCTGCCTCTCACAATATTATACTACTGCAGACTCAGCAGTCACAACTGACGTTAAATTTCAAAGTGCCTTTCTACACATTCCATGTCATCTTTCCCCCAAGGCCATGAATACTGCCAGTATGTCAATGTGAATTCAACTGCAATCATAAAGACATCTGTATGTTTTCTCCACTTAACTTTTGTGCTACACCAACTAGAACATGAGCTACTCCTCAAGTCCATGGGGGGAAAGAGGAAAGCAAGCTAGAGAAACAAACAGGAGAAAAATTGCCAGCACTGACAAGGATTCATAAGTGAAGAGTTCAGGAAAAAAAGTACGCCAAATAAGAGCATTAATAGAAAAACAAATCACAATATTGTGGCACTGGATATATTCTTCAAGTAGACTATAAAGAGCACTGCAAGGAAAATACTAATTTAACAGTATACACTGGATGTTCAAGTTGACAGTACATACCCCAAGAAATTTCATTTGCTTTGCAGTACTGTAGTAATTGGACAGATCAATACAATGGGAAAAACATTACAACAAAGGTGCCGTGACAGAAGGACTTACACAATAGAAAGATGCCATAAAGGAATGGAAGTAGATTGTTCACCCATATCAGAAGACTCCAAGTTCAGAGTAGAAAGCTTCACCAAGAAGGGATCTCCAAAAAGAGCTCTCGTGGCAGTCAGTCCTTAAATGAGAGGGGTGGAGCCAGGCCCTGCCCTTTCCAGTCACACAGATCAACTGCCTTCACCTGTGCTCCCAGGGCTGACCAGGTCCTTTCCCCAGGTACTCAATCAGTGGTTCAGCAGTTCCTATACAAGTACTTTGCTATAAACATTCATAAAAACAAAAATATGATGAAAAGAGAAGTGTGTGTAAACCTCAAAGATAATACTAATAGAAGTTACAACAGTTATAAGTAAGTACAAATGCTACAGTCTAGTGGCTCCTGACATTTGTCATACATCAACATGAACAAGTTGAACATACAATCAATACAACACTTGTTGAATTACCAGAGAAAAAATTCAGTGAGAAACACTGTAATTTATACAGAAGGTAGCCAACTACATGCAGAGGCTTTCACTGATACAGCAACAAAACCCTTTACCAAAGAGAAAAAACTAAGGGTAGAACTTCGGGCAGTTAACCTCTACTTTGGTAGAAACAGTGAAAATTTACAGTTAAATACATTAATAAAAATAAGAGTAGCGCTTCAGCAACAGAGTTTTTATGTCAGTAAATGAGTTCAAGAAACTGAGTCCTCTCATAACAGCATTCACAGCACAGTCAACAAGCACTGGTTACATAGGCACCACTTACTTTTTCTGATGTAATACAATGCAAGCACAGCGATGATAGAGTAGTAGCAAAGTCCTAGGTTGCAGCAAGTGAAGGTAAGCTTAAATACAGCAGCTACAAACACAGAAACAAAGAAAAGGATTTACTGATTCTTAGAAGACCTTAAGTACACAATAATCTACAGCAAAATACCCTTTCCTCCACTGCCAATCCTTAAATGAGGTCTGGGAAGGGACTGATCCTGGCTCCAACCCTCCCGGTCATTTAGGCACACTGCATGCAACTGAGTTCCTCTGGGCTGGCCCTTCCCACCATGTGCTCAATCACTGGTTCAAGCCATGACTTTGCATTTCCACTACAACTGATTATTTGAAAGATAGGGTCAAAGGCTGCAGACCACAACAAGCAACTCCTATGAATGCTACAGGACTTTTGGAAACATGCGCCAGTAAGAACCTTTGCCACTTCAGAGCTTTGAACTTCAACACTACACCTCTATGGTCGTTATGGCCATTAATGGTATGCAGTGAATCAGCTGGTAACTTTGAGTGCAGCTCATTATTAATATAACATTTATAAAATTCAAAGGTGTTAAGAAGCAAAAGCTTATGTGCTTTTGTTCACTAGCATTTGAGCAAAATGAAATGCTTTAGCTATGCTACTAGGCAGTGCTTCTATACAAGTAGCTGGATGTTCAAAGCCTTGCTGATTCTCATTAATGCACCAAAGCATCCATCTCATCTTTGTGATTTGCATCCAAACATTTTACTTATTTTTGCCAAACGCTACCTCATTTTTGCAATTGCTATACCAAGGAGTAATTGCTAATTTTGGGTTGATTTATTTACAACAAACACTGATGTGTTTACTTAAAGTGATTGACAAACCACACAAATCATCAATGCCTGAATTTTTGGAAGAGCTTCAACATGCCTTTCAATACATTCTCGCTGCTTGGAGCTTGATAACTAATAATACAACAAATGGTGCTTGGAAAGAGTGCATTCACAACTTTGAAGGCTTTAAAAAATAACTCTCAAATAGTAATCCTTTGACAAAGTGTTGTGCTTGATGAATTGGAAGAGAGATACTCCAGAACCCAGATTCAGAGGGAGTTGCAGGAAGATGAATAAGACCAACTCACTGAAGAACAAAGGGAAAATAAGTCTGCAGAAAATAAGAATGTGTTCCAAGAAGCTGTAAGAAGAATATCTTTAGTTTGTTCAGACTAAGGAAGGTAGGTTCCATTTGTTATGGAAATTCATGAACCAATGTTAAATTTGTGATTCAAATAACAGCAAAGATTATCTACAGGAGAACAACAACAACAACAAACACTTCAAAATGGCTATCTCTCACATAGTTTAATGTCACATCAGCATTCAATACTAATGATATATTTTCTCTTTCAAATGGAAATATGTTGTTACACCTGTTTTATAGCTACCTTTCTTACTCCACTGTTTCAAGGTACACTTGGATCTGAGAGACAAGATGTCTCAGAAGCACGGGCAAGCAAACTGCACTCAGAGCAGCAAAGAGGGTTATGGGTTTTATTCAACATACATTCATACACACATAGGCATTCATTTTAAATTATCCCCATAAGTGGGAAGCAGAACATTCCTTAGCAAGAGCAAGAGTGTAGTGTTTAACTGCCTGCTAAGTTAAATCACAATAACTTTTCATGTGTAGATATGACAGAAAGTTTAGTTGATTGGAATAAGTGCTCTCCTTATAAATGCTGATTTCTGTAAAAACTAGTTCCTTTAGGGATGCATCAGTTATTACTAGAGACAGACTGCTGTATGTTCTATTGCTGTATTCTGTATGATTTCAGAGCTGCAAGAGCATACTCTGTTGTGGCAGGACACAAGCACATGAGAACAGTAGCTCTGTGCCTTTAAGGCGTACAGTGGTACCTCACAACCAACAGGCTGCAGGTATAAATACACATGGACTAATTCTAGTAAGCATTATGAGTTCACCTTTATGAAGGCAACTGGGCAATGTCCAGTTTCCTTTTCCTTTCTCCTGCTTTTCCCTTTCCCTTCACTTTGGAAGCCTACAGCTTCCTTAGAAGGGCAATGCTGAGCTCTGCTCTCTGCGACAGCAACAGGACCCAAGGGAATGGCATGGAGCTGCATCAGGGGAGGGTCAGGTGGGGGTTAGGAAAAGGTTCTTCACCAGAGGATGGTGGGCATGGAATAGGCTTTCTAGGGCAATGGTCAAGGCCCCCAGCTGCCAGAGTTCAAGGAGTGTTTGGACAGTGCTCTCAGACATATCTGATTTTTGGGTGGTCCTGTGTGAAGCCAAGAGTTGGACTCAATGATCCTTGTGAGTCCTTTCTGACATGGGATACTCTGTGAGTGAATCTGCATCTGAGTTAGTCTAATTTCTACACTGTCATGTGTTCTGTTTTTAAATCCTAAGAGAGAGATCTTGTTGAATCTATTTTTTTCTCACCTAAAGAGGAAACAGATGTGGCAGTCCTCTTACTGAGAAAACTTTTTTCTTTGTTTGCAAGTTTTCAGGCTTCAGCATTTCAGAACACTAGCTAATTAAAACTACTGAGTACGTTTGAATACTGCATCTGGATAAGATTAACGTAAAACAGAAACATATGATGTATACATGATGTCTGACTAAATTATTTCCAAGCCCTAATACCTTCTTTAAGGAAATAATTTCCAACAGCCTTTCAAACCAAAGCATTTATTTTAACTATATGCTCTGCAACAGGAAACAAAACTGCCTTTGTTATGATCAGAGAAGTGTTATGTTTAAGAAATGTGGAAACTCTTTCAATGTATAATGCTAGAAAACAAAACAGCATTGATAGGTTGTATATTGCCTATTCATAGTGACTCCTTCAGCAGGACTGTGAAACAAAACCAGGACAGTTTTTTTTTTGTCCATGTTTTTTAGAGGATGGTATATCTAAAAGCAATGAACTGGAGGAAGTAGGACTGGAGAGGAGGAACTTAACCAATACAGGCTAGTTTACCAACATATTTATTGGGTAGTTTGAATAATTTAAAGTGTATTCTACTTCTTGGAACCAAAGTCATAATTCCAATTTTAATTAATGTCAGCTTTAACTAATGTATACATGTGTGTGTATACAAAGATCAATATATACACATAAAAATAGCAACAAACCAAGCAGAGCTAATTGTCCTTGAAGTTCAACCTTTGAAACCCCAGAATATACTGTGTTAAGAGCATAGCACTGTCTTGTCTTACACACTGACTGGGAAGGATTTATGGGATGAACTTATTTAAGTCTTCATTTTATCTTTCTGTTGCTGTTTTCTTAAGTTTTGGATAGCCAACCATTTTATGTAATCTGAAGTGGACCATTTCTTGCCTTCTGCCTTTTGAAAATTAAGTCCATCCAAAAGGAGGACTAAAATATTTAAAAACTGTGTTAAACTTTGCATACCTAGCAAGCTCACTGCTACTACAAACTGTAAACTATGGTGTAGCAACAAAGTATAGTTGTGTGAGCATGTTCTCATAGCACAGCTGCAACTTGACACAAAAATGAAGCTCCCTATTTGTTTTAAATCCTGATGTCCTTCCCTGATGACAGTAGTTGTCCACTTCCTGAGGAAGTCTAAGGCCAAAGCAGAATTAATCTAAAATTGCCAGACTGCCTGAAACCAGTAGCCCAAAAGAGAATCGTGTGCGATCCTACCAATACTACTGAGAGACCAAGGAGATCTTCCATAAAAAGACCAACTAAGGCTTTCCAGAGCCCACCCAGACCTCAATAGAGGGGGCAGGTGCTAGAGCTAAACAAAATGGGCAGGAAGGAAACAGGAGCAGGTGAAAGCATCAGACTGGAGTTGTAGGTTAGGGAGCAGAAACATGCATTATGCACCAGTAAGCCTTGAGAATGATGGACTTCAGCCCTTCTGAAGTCAGGTGTTACCTGCACAGCCAGTAGAATAACTCTGTTGCTCAGAATGGAATTCACTAAACTAAATTCGGAAATCTCTATGTGAGATAGAAGGGCAAAAGAAAAGGTTTATTGCTATAAGCCAACCAGTCTTTCCAGAAGGAACATAGAATCATAGATTCAAAGAATCCTCAGAGTTGGGCATTAAGTTGTACACACTATGTGTTTTGTTATTTTATTTTTTTTAACTACTTCATGTTAACCTTTGAGACTGTGGCAGAATTGCCAAATGATTTGCAGTTCCTTAATCTACAACTCTGCTGTGTAAAATGAAAGGCTATTTATGCTTTAATAAACTAGCTAATAACCATCTCTGGTAATTAATCTTGGAAAACTGATGAAGATCAAAAACAAGTGAAGAAGTTAATTATCCTTGACCAATACTAAAACCAGGCAGCCACATTTTACCTACAGTTTACTTACTGAAGTTCAGATGGCACAAAGGGCAGAAAGAAAAAGTGGTAGGAATGCAGCTGAAGAAAAATATTTTACGTTGAAATAAGAGCCATAATAAAAGAGGCTAATTGTGATGTGTATGATTCCCCTACTCTACACGTAAGTCAAAGGCACTTCACAATATACCTTGGAGCAACCTGGCAAGTTTTCATTACCTAAAGTAGGTTCATTTGGTGTGGTTAGATGTGAGTTTTCTGTGTGTACAGTTTAAAATGTACATATGAGGCTGTATCCCATGAAATAGTTCCTTTTTATATGTGTTCCAGGGTGTAGCATGTTGTATTTCCCATTATCCAATAATAGCATGGGATGTGCAATATCTTAATCTTTAGATCCTCATGTTCTGGAAAATATACATCTTTTCCTTCAGGAGATGTAATGCGTCCAGTCTAAAAATCAATGCACATATGAACATTTTAGAATACTAATGCTTGATGTTAAATACTTTGGGATTCATTCCTTTTTAATTATTAATAATTACTCTTATTACCAGTCAAGTATTACAGTGGGAAAAGATTGTACTTTCTCTCTAAATATCAGAAAAGCAGTTGATAGCAGCTGTCTACCTCAAGAGTCACAGTCCCCAGGAGCATTTCACAAGCAAAAGAAGGGTGTGCTGTCAGTGCACTGACCTACATAATGAACTAGCTGGTCACAACACCCTTGTGTTTTCTTAAGTACAACCTCCATATGCAATTCTGTTATACTCCCAACTGCTTGAAATATCTTGCATCTCATGTACCATTGCAGAGACTTTTGCTAGACAGTGGTGTCAGCTCCTCCTCTTCATTGGCACCATCCAAACACTACTATAATCACTTTTGAACTGTTTGAGTTTTGAGACTAGCGCAAGGAAAGATTCTGGTGTTCTTTTGACTGTATTCTAAAGTACCACTTGGAGGAGCTGGGCCTGCCATCTGGTTTAGAGAATAAATCCATGCTATTATTCCTTTCATAATGGCACTAGTCAGTACTGCAAAATAGAGAGGAGAAATACCAGTGTATCACTGAAGCAATGTTTGTTCCTCATTAGACCATTTCCACAGACAGTAAAGCAGAACACTAGAATCCTTGTTCCCCTTCATATCCCATGAAATGTTACTTATGCCTTCCCGATGATGCCTGTCATCACCTTGTTACCCAGTAAGGTTTTCTAACACAATTACCCTAAGCTTCAGATAATTATTTTTCCATATGCTTTCAAAAGATGGGATTAATTGGAAATTTGTAAATTATACATTCTTGTTTTTTCGATAGTAGAAGAAAGAATCCTGAATTAATAAAACACAGTTCTGCCTAGCTCTTGACAAGAGACAAGAGCTGGCTTAAAAGTCAGACACATCTTTCAGAAATACAGATTAAGAACAATTTCCCAAAAGCTGTGAGTTACATATTGCAACATGTTTATGATGGTTAAGAGTTTTCCACCTCCAGTGTGGAAAACTGTCCAGCTGTCCAAAAGCTAGCAGCTCCATCCCATCCACTCCTCTTTCCAGGACAATTTGATTTTAGAAGCATTTTCTCCTTCAATTTAGTAGAACATATAAGCAGCTGCTCAAGTCTCTGAAATCTCTGCTTATTTCACATGATACTGACACTCCCATTTACAAGATCACGCAAGATCAACAAAAAAGTCTGGAAGAATAGCAAGGGAGGAATGTAGCAAAGCAATTCCTTTCTGTGTTTCTTGCAGAGATTACAGTACTCAACGTGTAAACTGTAAAAGAAAAGTGAGGGAAGAGAAAATATAGCAATCTTTTCCTTGAAAGAAGACTTTTTTATAATTATGAAAGCAAGCATTTTTCTTAGAGGGAAAAAAAAAAAAAAGCATTATGTAAACAAGATCTGAAAATCACAGGAATAAGTGAAATGAACTACTGAGTGATCTCTGCATTGGTCACCATTGTTTCGATTTGTTTACACTGAAGAACTAATATCCTGAAGGATGAGAAAGCCATACTCCATTGTGAAGCAACAACAAACAGTAACTGGACTCACACCTTCTGTTGCTTGTCTGTCAAAGCCTGAGGTCTGCAAAATGCCAGGAGCAGAGTACATGAGATAGCAAGTGAAAGCCTGCTAATCATAAAAATGCAAACCTGGATACCAATCCAATCTCAGAGATACAGACAAAGATATTTCAGGAGGGACTGCACAAGTTTCAGTTCTAGCTAACACACGTTTTTACACTTGGTTCTGCATTTATGATGCAAGTCTGTCCTCTCTCAGACAAATCAGGGCTGTATATGCTAAGAATCATTGAATTACAGGTTGCCTAAAATGCAGGCACATAAACAGTATGAAGCATCTAACCTTCAGGGCAACTTAAATAAACTAAGGATACATGCTCCAACCTTAGAGAAAGATTTTCAGTAAATAAATTAAATAAATCAGTTCTTTTCCTGCTGGAGTTAGAGCAGTCACTATGTCAGTGGAATGGTATATAAACGCACAGCAGCTTGTTTAACTTCCCTTGAATCATGTGTAAACCTGAGAATTCTATTCATATGGTGTGATAAGGTTGAAATCTTTACTGCATGTTTTTTTGTTTGTTTTTGTTTGTTTTCCCCTAGATACAGCTGGGCATCATGTTTGTTTACTTTTGGAGACTTTGTTTTTAAAGAAGGCAGTATTCACCTGCTTCAGAATGTTTAGCATATTTCAAGCTATGAAGAATGTTCCAGTTCAATATCTATCTCCTTTCACCAGTTCTGGAAATTTTTTTTTCAGAATTATTTCTGGAAATAAATTACAGCACTCTCCTTTCTGATCTTTGGCACACCTTCCAACACTTGGGACCTTGCCCACTGCCCTGAGCAGCCTGTTCAATACATACTGCCCTCTGGAGTAGAAACTGTCCCTAACCCCCAACCTGAATGTCCCCTGACACAGCCGCATGCCATTCCATCGGGCCCTGTGGCTGCTCTCAACGAGAGCAGAGCTCAGTGCTGCCCCTCCGCTCCCTGTGAGGAGCTGCAGCCTCAACTCCTCCACTCTGGACTGAACAAAACCAAGGATCTAAGATGAAGGGTGATGAAGATCCAAGCTGATACCTCAATACATGCCACCATGGACCGTGAGAACACCGACCAAGGAGTAGTGACATCAGCAAGAGATGACTGTGTCCTCCCTAGCCCTCACTGACCAGATTCAGGTGCAGCAGAGGCCAGCGTGCACTTGTGCCTGGACTCCAGTTGAGCATAGCTGCGAGACTTGGAGCACTGAGTGAGTTGATTAGTTTGTGCTATGGGGCTGCTGGCAGCAGTTTTTGATGCCCATCCCACAGTATCTGGCAGCAGGGATAACACCTGTGTGCGGTGTGAGCAGGTGGATGATCTGTTCAGCCTGGTGGTAAGGAGGAAGCAGAAAGGTTGAGGAACATCTAGCATTGTAAGAGGGGGATTGATTGGTGTGGTCGCGCTCTGCTTTCCCTACAGGAAGGGTGCAGGGGAGATGCTCCTCAAGCAGAGGGGGATCATCTGCTCTCTCACAGTCAGGTGGGAAGGGGTGATCTTAGAGGCAGCGAGGGATGGAAACAAGTCCGTATGAGGCAGAAGCGGACTGTCCCTCAGCCTCTCCCACCTTCCCAGGTGCTCTTACATAACAGGTATGGGACAGGGGGATGTGGATGCCAGTGAAAGTCCATCCATGCAGGAGAGGTTGCCCAAAGCTACTCAGTGTGTTGCCCATTTTGTTACAACATCAGTCAGGAAATAAAGGCTGGGAAATAAACAGGAGGAGTTAGAAATCATGACACAATTGGGAAAGTATGACCTGATTGCTATCATGGAAACGTAGTGGGCAAGATTTATGTTAGATGTTTGGAGAAAATTTTTCACACAGAAGGTGAGGCACTGGCACAGGTTGCCCAGAGAAGTTATGGATGCCCCAACCCTGAAGGGCATCCATAACTTCAAAGCCAGGTTGGATGGGGCCCTGGCAGCCTGTTCTGGGGGGTGGTAACCCTGCCTATGGTAGTGGAGGTGGGATTAAATGGCCCTTAAGGTCCTTTCCAACCCAAGCCATTCTATGATTAATGCTATCAAACACAGTACAAATTGTCCTTCATCTGATATCATCACAGTAGTTGCATGGCAGTGAACCGGTTCATAGGAGACATGAATCAATTCATATGTCATTATATCTATCAGTGAATAAATGTGAAAATCAAAAATCCACTCATTTGGAACTAGGGACACTGTAGAACTAGCTTCAAATTGCACAGAAGTGTTATTAAAAAAGTCATTTATTTCTCTTGAAATGGAAAAATTTGAAATATATCATTTATTAGTCCTTTCTAAGCTTAAGAGTTACGTGTTTCGTGGGAAACTGTAGTTTATGTATATATGTGTGTGTGTGTATACATATATGCATTAAATGTGATTAAATCCTTTTACAGAAGGGATTTAATGAAAGGAGTATTATTTGTGAAAAATATCCACCTTTCTTGCTGTGACTGTCTCCTTATTTATGCATCTTATCAACTGGATACCCAAACTGATTCTTCTGTTAGCCAGCTCTGAAATTCTTAAATATTGAATAAATATGTAAGATACACATGACTTCTGTGTTTCAGCTTGGATCTGGGTTGAGAACTGGCTGACTGGCAGAGCACAGAGGGTCGTTGGTGGTGGTGCAGAGTCCGGTTGGAGGCCTGTAACCAGCCGTGTTCCTCAGGGGTCTGTGCTGGGTCCAGTCTTGTTCAACATCTTCATCAATGACCTTGATGAGGGGATAATGGCCACCCTCAGCAAGTTTGCTGATGATACGAAGTTGGGAGGATTGGCTGACACGCCTGAAGGCTGTGTTGCCATTCAGCAAGACCTGGATAGGCTGGAGAGCTGGGCAGAAAAAAACCGGATGAGGTTTAACAAAAGCAAGTGTAGAGTCTTGCATCTGGGGAGGAATAATTCCATGCACCAGTACAGGTTGGGGGATGACCTGCTGGAGGGGAGCTCTGCAGAAAGGGACCTGGGTGTCCTGGTGGATGACAGGTTGGCCATGAGCCAGCAGTGTGCCCTTGTAGCCAAAAAGGCCAATGGCTTACTGGGGTGCATTAAAAAGAGCATGGCCAGCAGGTCGAGGGAGGTGATCCTCCCCCTCTACTCTGCCCTGGTGAGGCCTCATCTGGAGTACTGTGTCCAGTTCTGGGCTCCCCAGTACAAAAAAGACAAGGATCTCTTGGAAAGAGTCCAGCGGAGGGCCACGAAGATGGTGAAGGGCCTGGAGCATCTCTCCTATGAGGAAAGGCTGAGTGAACTGGGTCTGTTCAGCCTTGAGAAGAGAAGACTGAGAGGGGACCTGATCCAGGTCTATAAATATCTAAAGTGTGGGGGGCAGAATGGCGAGGCCAGACTGTTTTCAGTGGTGAGTGGAGACAGGACAAGGGGAAACGGCTGGAAACTGCAGCATAGGAAGTTCCGCACAAACATGCGCAAGAACTTCTTTACAGTGAGGGTGACGGAGCACTGGAACAGGCTGCCCAGGGAGGTGGTGGAGTCTCCTTCTCTGGAGACGTTCAAGACCTGCCTGGATGCCTACCTGTGCGACCTGGTGTAGGGAGCCTGCTTTGGCAGGGGGCTTGGACTCGATGATCTCTGGAGGTCCCTTCCAACCCCTACAATTCTGTGATTCTGTGATTCTGTGATCTTTTCTGATGTAGGGCACATTACATTTTGCTGTTATATCCCCATGGTATTCTAAAATTAGAGGAACAGCTGTGTTGCACGGTATAAGGAGCAAACTGCAGAAATGTGGAGTTGATGAAGCCTCCCAGCTTTTCCTCATTATTGAGCCTGTTTCCCCAGTATGTGAACTTCTGTTATTTTACACTTCTGTTTAATTATTGTTACTGTAGCTCATGGACTGAGAAGCAGTAACATCACTTGAAGTCAAGCATTTTGGTTACTACTTAAAAACTGTGTCATGTCATCTGCTTAGGATGTGGAAGAATGCAGAAGATGATGATCTGAACTTCTTAAATTTAACACAGGTCAGATAAATTCAGCAGTTCTGCAATTCTGCAGAAGGCACCTTAAAGCCTACCCAGTTCCAGCCTCCTGCCGTGGGCAGGGTTGTCATGCACCAGCTCAGGCTGCCCAGGCCCATCTAACCTGGCCTTGAGCACCTACAGAGATAGGGCACCCGCAGCTCTGTGGACAGCCTATTTTATGAAATGATCCATTTACTCAGTGAAAGTGATTTCACTTGAGTGTGTCTTAATTATGATGGCTTAATTTTGTTTTCAAGCCAAGTAAACTAAATAAGAACAAATATTTCAGACTTTTCTACAAAATTTTCTTTAGTCTCATTTACTTCATTTCACAGATTGAGATAAGTTGCTGAGAAGTACATATTTTTGATCCAGTTTTGTCTTTCTCACTCAAATTCTCTTTTTTACTCCAATCAACTTTTGTATGTTACAACACTTTTTTCACCGTTAGAATTAAGAAAAAAACTGAAGCTCCACATTAGGAATTCTGCTTTATGAGTTTGGCTTTCTCATATCAGTAATCACTGAATATGTATGTAATGCACTGCATTAAACAGTCTTAAACTCAGAACTGAAATCTACATAGAAATGTTTCTAACAGGTGACTGCCTGACAATTAATTTCCGTGTTCCCAGGGAGCTCAAATCTCAACCTTGGTGTTCGCTCAGTGATCGGCTGCATGGGGCAGCAGAGTGGAACACTTTCAGTTCTTCCACTCAGATGAGGAGTGATCATCTGCCATTCAGAGAACATTTCCAGGAACTATTTCTGGATTTAAGCCTATATAATTTACAAGTCATTAAAATAAAAACAAAGCGATGTCAGAGTTTTCAAGTGCTGATCTTTAAAAAAGTAAGGCATACTGTGGTCTGACTAGGGCAGTTTTCCAGGTGGGACAAAATTTCACTAAGCTATGAATATTTCTTTCCACTTAAAGTATGAGTCACAGTCTGTTGAAAATCAGAAGTGAAATTGTTCACCAGCAAAATTCACGTAACATTTGCCACAGATTTGGGTGAAATAAGTTTTCATCCTCACTAGTTCTGCCAAGTTCAAAGTTTTTTCTAATAGACCTGAGTGCTGGAAAATGATTAAAGCAGATGGAAATCTAGCACAAAAACTTCTTGACCCTCAAAGAGGTGGAGGAGTCTAGCAGCATATTTAAATATGAAGACTTACTGCAATTGTTTTTCACATTTGGGGACAGCATAAGAGTATGTGAGAGAGCTTTGAAATTGCTGACATATTCAGTTTGTTGATATGGAGAAAGTACATGTATTTTTTATTACAACTTGATTTGTTATCGATATTGCTGCATGCTGCTTTCAGAGAAAACTGAAGTAGAATTAAATCTAAAATAAGGAATTTATTTTGTTTCAGTCAAAATGATAGCTGTGTAACCAAGCTACAAATTTCACTTAGAAGTTATTTTGGATTATGAAATACTCATCACCTCTTTGAAGACTGCTCTTAGAAAAATATTAAATAAATTGCACATCCTCTTCGTAACTACATATTTTATATATCTTTACCAGACGTACTTCAACCTAACATTGTTATTATTAGTGTTTGCTTAGTATTAGAAAAGAGTGCAAACTTTTGTGTTCTAGAAGTGGTAGTGAGAATTCTACAGCTATTTGACTTTATACAAATGTAAATCACTGCTGTACACAAGCCATGTGAATACTTTCCATCTAACATGTCCCTTTTTCTCATATAGATTAAAAAATAACTGGCATCCAGACAATATCACACATTTCTTAAAGAAAACGAAAGTCAATTTTTATATGAGAAAGAAAAAAAACCTGCAAAAAGTACTGATTTCAGTATTTGCTGCCAAGGTAGTAAGAAGTTCATCTGAATTTAAAAGTTAGGTATCACTAAGATAGTCTCTAGTCTTCCTATGGAGGAAAAAAAACCTGATATAGCCAAAGAGTCATTCTTTCTATTTGCACTTAAGTGGTACCTCTGAAGATAGATTTATCTGCTGACTAGGATACTATATAACCAACTTAAATTCATACATCTAGCGTAAACTGATGAATTCAGGCGAGCCACGTCCCATTTTTCTGCTTTATGTCTGAAAGGATTTCTGCAGATTTGATTATATCAAGTCTGGAAACAAAGTACAGCTCTAGTAGTATTTTATTCTCCCTACAGTCACCCATTATAGTCAATATTGCTAGTTGTTGGTACCAGACAGCACTATAAAAGGGAGAAAATGAAATAAATTTTCACCTTTTTATCTAGATGTGAGAAATAAATTGGATAAAGTGAATTTTCATGAACACTACTGAAGTTCTTAAAGAAGAAGTATTAGAAAATAGGTATTTACAGCTGGAGGAATGATCAAAGGGGCAGCTAGACTTTCATGCCTCCATTCATCAAGGCACAGTTTTACACTCAGTTATGTAAAGAATCCTGGTATAAACCCAGATCATGAAGGTATAAAACTCAGCAGCTGCTTCTGAACAGGTAGACAATATTTAATAGTAATAATAATAATAAACTAATAAGTTTCCAAAGCTTGCAGTGAGAAAGTGTTTCTTTGTATCACTTCTACACAGATTCTTGTGTCTGAATTAATGACTGAAAGACTTACAAGAGCAGCACAAATCTCAGCAGTTTTTGTTGATTTACCTGAGAGAAAAAACACATAAAATGTATCTCATCTTCAGAAGAATCCAGGGGCCAACACACACACACACACACACACAAAAAGACTGAAAAAAATGCAAGAAAAATTGTCACTGATGGTTTTTTTTTTTCCCAGCAAAGTGAAGAAATATTACCCAAATGTCAAGATTGCTTAAAGACTTGGACAAAATTAAGAGAGAACTGACAGTGCAGAATTTTAAATTTGCAGTGATGAATTGACTAACAGTTTTAGTAATATTTTGTCATCGTTGATAAACGTGTATTTTTTCATTCTTATGTTTAAAAAAAAATGCTTGTGCATTTTTAAAGATGTTTCTCTGTGGTTTTGTTTTTTATTTTTTGTCATCACTAAAACTCAAGCATTTCTTCTGCAGTAAGACTGAAAAACAATTGTCTCCTTCCTTTCTAAAGAAAATCCCCTCCCTGACTTTCTGTGTCTCAAATGACTACATTAAATGATTTGCTTTAGATACAGTTTCATGGGCTTAAATTAACAGAGATTTAAGCAAGTACATAATTATAAAGAAAACTGAAAATCTCTGTCATATTCAAAAAATGTTCAGTCATATTTTGCCACGAAGATGAGTAGCTCCTACACAGTGCCCTATTCATACCTCCCCAACTACAATCTTGCTATAAAGATATCACAGAAAGATACTGTATCTTGCAATAAATTCATCACAGGTTGTAAAAGATCTATATCTAGTCATAATTTAGCAGACTTGGATGAAACAGTATACTAGACAAGTTTGAACAAGGACAAAATACTAAGTGCAGAGCCTGTCATCTGGAATATGCGTAGTTTTAACCTTTTAGAGTTGTATTTTTGTTTGTTTGTTTGTTTGTTTGTTTTTGTTTTTTTAGTTAAGACTTCCAATAATACCTATTCCTTTAAAGTTTAATGAGACGGATATGACCCTGCTGCAGTGATCTGCCTGGGTCTTTTTCTTCTATGAAGCTGAGTGGAAAACTGGGAATTTGGAAGACACATGGGAAATCAGAATTTCCCTGGGGTGCTTGCTGTTGTTTAGAGGGGTAACACACTGCAGCTGCCCTTCAAACTCTCACTGGAAGAAACTCTTGACAAGGATCAGCTTCACAGTACCATTTTTGGATATAGAGGTTTATCTAACAGAGAAACATTTACTTTTATAATATGTAATTTCTCAACACAGAAGCAGTAAGGTGGTCAAAGCATGTCATAGCTGTGAACAGCCTGCCTGACTCTGCATTCATAGCTGCTGCTTCAAATTCAGAAACTGTAAAAGAGAACAGAAGATCTGCCCAGACTCTGGGTAACAGAAAGAGCAAACTCTTTTTGAGGGTCACTGCTCCTCAGGGATTTTTCTCATGCCATTTTCACATTTCTGTTTGAATGACCTCATTGCAAACTGTTTTCTAGACCAGTCTGAAACAGTAATCCAGGGAAACATCAGCAGGAATAACAGGAGCTTTATACAGAGCTTGAGGAGGATGAATTATCACACACAAACGCAAGGCAATAAGGATTGAGCTATTTCAGAGAACAGCACCTCATATGAACAGTCAGATATTCAGAACCTGTTTAATTAGATTGTTTGAAAAACTCTGGGGATTCCAGGAAGCAGGCTGCTTTTCTGAATAAAAGATCTAGTCATTAAGGGAAATAGCTGCCTATTGCAGACAAACTCTTTGTGGTAAATGGATACTACATGTAGGCATCATGTGGTGCACCCATTTTGTTGAGAACTGAATTATAACAGTAACCAAGCAGTGCAGAGGTTTGTCATAATTCAATTATGGTATATTTGATGACCATGATATAACATCATAATATCATTAGTTCAAGTCTGTACATTCAGGTGAATTCACACATGCTCTTGCTACTTTGTGTGCAATTTGAAGTTGAGGTTTACAAACAGAAATCAGAAGAGAAGATGCCATGCTCAGAGGCAAACTGAGGCCAGGAGGTGAATAGAAGAGGTACTCCTGAGAGAAGACAAAAGTTCAAACAAAAGGTCATTCAGTAGAACAAAAGAAGCATACATATAATATAACATGAGAGACCAAAGCAAGGAGATAATAAAAAAAAATCTTGAAACAGCCATTAAACACATGCTCAAAGTGAGCTCATTCTACAGCAACCCACTCATTTGGCCATTGGTAATCTTGAAAGTTGTTGCTGCAGGAGAAGCTCTAAGTTAGGTCCTTTAAATTTGATAGCTGTGCAGGCTGTTGTCTATGGCTTGCAGGTAAATCTTCAACTTCTTCTTATTCTATTAATATGAAGGTCCAAATTCTAGTCAAGTCTGACAGTACATAGTACATAGTATTCTCTCATCTGCTGATGTCCCTGTTCATTGCAGTGGAGTTGGACTAGATGACCTTTACAAGTCAAGCTCAAGCAATTTGACAGTACAATAATGCAGTAGGAGGATAAAGGCTTGGATGAAGGAAATGGGAAAAATATATTGCTTTTCTTCTAATATTTTAACTTTTACTCGATTTATTTCACTTTATTAATTGGCATTCTTAGCTGTAATACTAATTTCATCTGCTCATATCTTCAACAGGTAACTGAGTGCCAAAATTGGTTTTGCTGTTTGCACCAAGTGACTTGGAATTTTGTGTTTTTATTTCTGGGCTCATAAGTATGAGCTGGAATGTGCTGGATGGTAGAGCACTTTCAATTTTCCTACAAAGTCAAGTCCTTGATACACTATAGAGCACTTGAAAGTTCAGTATCTGGAAGTTATCCAAAACAATCAATGGCGCAGGATTCAGTATTTTTATTAGAGAGACAGACAGCAGAATAAGGGGGAGGATGAGGGGGGAAGGATGATGTAGTCTCAGGGAGACTGCTGAGGGTTGCCAATGCAAACCCTGGCTTGAATCCAGATCACTGAGTAAGAAACGCGAGACCACAAAGAGACAAAGCCTATCCTTATTTTGAGATTATAGGAAAGAAGCAATTTAGATATCAAACAAAAGGCTGTGTGCAGGTACTTTGACCAGGATTCTGAGTGCTGACTTCCATTATAAGGAATGTGCCAGGCAAAGACATCCCTCCTGTATGTCTCATACAAGCTCAGAAGCACTGCCCTTTGCTTCAGGAGCACCTTAGCTAGGGAGGTCAGGAAGGGTATCCAGGAGCAAGATGCATCTTGCCTAGTGACAGGCATCTGCAGTAACACATGCAAGGACCATGACGAAGGGGCAAAACAATTTCCAGGGTGAGAAGAGCTCCACAAGGTCCTAGAAATATATCAGAGACATAAGACAATGTTGGGAAGCAAGAAACCTGCCACTGATTAGGGAAGCTGCACTGTGCACAAAAAGGAAGTGGCCACTCACATCCCAGGCTCCACACCAAGAGCCAGAGACTTTCTGTCCTTCCTCCTGTGCCTGCCCTGCATGTCCTCAGAGTCATGTGGCAAAGGCCTCATGGCCAAGCCACATGACCTTCCTTTCTGCTCTACCTTGACAGGTGGAGGTCTCCATTTGGAAAACACTCTGCAAGACCAGCCACATTGTCAATGGTTTACAGGCTGGTTCAGCCCAGTTCAGTGACTAGCGGGGCAGTGGATGTGGGCTATGGTGCCACATATGGCACCATATTCCACATATGGTGATGTGGAATACCAAAAACCAAAAATCATAAAACCATGATACACGTTTGACCCTCATTAACCCACATTCTTGTCACCTTCATCTTGCAGAAGGAGAATGTTCACTGAGCCTGCTTCTGGTACAGTCCTTGAAAAGCTGAATGGTCCATCACCTCTTGCTACAAATCATTGTATTTATTTTATTAAGTTTTTATTAACACATATAGACCTAGAAGCTGACAGCATCTGTCACATTTTAACAAACTAAACCTACAACTGCAGGTTTCACTGAAGTCTACCAGCTACAGATAGGAAGTAGGATGGAGAGAGGGAGTTGCCTGTTGCACTTCCAGTGGATGAAAGTTGATTAAGAGAAATCTATATGTTGGCTCCAATTGAAAAACGCTATGTGACACTTCAGAAGATGGATTAAAAACTAACAGTCATGAAATTGCATTATCTGTTTAGATACCCCTGATTCCAGGGGTCAGAGAGAATAGGTGGGATGGAGAAACAATTTATCTGTTCAGATATGAATTAAAGCTTAGAGAGAAAAACAAACAAACAAACAAAACAAAATTATTTTCCTGACTTTTTTGCAGAAAGAGAATTCATCGAAGGATTTCTTCATTTGTTTGTTAAAAAAAAAATGCTTTGGATCCTTAGCAAAGAGCTTCATTCTCTGCTGCACTGTGAGGCAGGGATTGAAGAATGCTATTTATTCTTCCCCCTGAATCTCATTCTCTCTGTGAATGGACTGTAAGTACTTTCTGCACTGCTAGGGACTGTGAAAAGAAATTCTATCATGCAATTTAAATCAATTACCTCTAGCTAAATGAGTCTCCCTGTTAATGTCAGAGAGTCTTCCACTCTTATGTCAATCAGTTGTCTGGAAGACATCGAAGGGACTGTCTGATAGGGAGCACTACAAACATTTACAAAAGATGCTACCATCACCATTATGATATTCAGACAATATGTACAGAGGCTAAACTTCTCACTGAATTTCCTTTAAGTTCTCTGTTTGGACCTGTTCTCCTGTAATACTGCCATCCGTATTTCTTTTAGAACTTGTTATATGTTGCATGGGAATGTAATTCCATTTCAGTTTGGTCTCACTAAACATTCAATACATGCCTGAAAAAGCACTACTCCTCAAGTGTCTCACTCAAGAAGTGAGGCTATAAGGAGACAACAGTAGAACAACACATATTAGAGCAAGAATGTTGTGTGATATTTCCAAATAGGAAAACAAAACAAAGAATTACTTGGATAAGACTAGAAGAGAACTGGGAAGAAAAAAAAAAAAAAAAACAGAGAGAAAAAGGAGTATAAACACAAGGCTGTGACATAAAACTAGAAATGTCGTCGTCACAGGAGCGAGGAGCGTGGAGATCAACATCCTACACAAACCCTTGCACACAGCTGTATTTTGCAGTTTTCAAATCACTGTTTCAAATTTATTGCTCATTCACCATGTGAAGGATCAATAGAACACTGCCTATTACAAGCCTGTAAGCTCCCTGAAGCCTTTCCAAAGGTAAAAACTGAAGCTGAGAGCTGTAGTAAGCCTGAGAGCAAAGACTTGTCCAAACTCATTCCCACGCTCAGAGAACTTCTTTCAACATCCTTCAACTTTCCCAGAAGAAGTACTGACCTGTACATTTAGCGAATTCTTACACACTGTCACATTGTCATAGCTATTAGAATGGGCTGGAAATCAGCCCTTCAGGTCTACAGAGGAAACAGTTTTAAGGAGGACACTCCTTAAATCCAAAACATATGGTTGATACCTCTTTCTATGTATGGGGGGCAATGATAGTCTTGTGATAGATATATCTGAGTACTTTTACCATTTCTGATTTGTCCCTCATATATGGATGCTTGCATGCACATACACACAAACACTCTTCCTTTCCACTTATTGGTTGCTTATTTTAGGTTTCACTGTTCATAGCATATGATTATTTCATGAACCCACAGAGCTCTAAAATTAACAGAATATCCTTCAGCATCTCCTGTATATTTTCAGGACTTAATTTATTTGTCTTTGAATACACTGTTGATGGCATTATCTGTGTTTGTTGTAGTTTTTTATTTTTTGTTGTTATTTATTTGCTCATTTTTCTTTTTTCAACTTTAAGTCTGTATAAGCGGATACTAAATTGAATGTTTTATCACCTTATCCAACATCATTTGGGATGAAAAATGCCTTAACAAGTTTCCAAAGCATTTTTTCACTATAATTCTTCTGCTTGCATTCTCTTTTAATTCAACATATTTTCCCTTTTGTTTCCCCTTTTGCATATTTTTCTGCCTTTCCAATAATTTTCATTCTAATTATTTCTAAAATGTCAACAGTTTCCTTCTGAAATTAATTGGTCTCACTGTTTCAACAGTCTCCTGTTCTACACTTATAGGAGCTATTTTCACTTTCTCACTGCTGCTCTGTCCTGTGAGATGAGCAGCTTATTTGTTATGACATTTTCCCTTCAAGGCTTTGGGCTCTTCGGCTCAATTTGCGTTATAACACTGCAGAGCTCACACTTGCTGAAGAGCAGTGCTTGCTCACTGTGCTTCCTGTTGTTGCTTACAAAGCATAACAACACTGCCAAGAGCCTGGGCTTCACAAGAGCAGAAGCCTTCTTTCTGAAAAATCAGGAATGACGTTCTTTTTGCAAAAGTTTCAGAATCTGTGCAGGTTTATTCTAATTTAATAGCAAATGTTTCTCTATGAAGACCTCTTAAGAAAATACGGTAACTTATTATTCTAAATATGTAGGGGTTGAATTCCTCAGAAACATGAGACAATTAACACTATCAAAATTCTCTTCTACTTCATGCGTTCCTCAAACTTAGAGAAAGAGTGATCAGCACACTATGTCTTTAGAGATGAAGTACAGCTATACTGCACAGTGATGACCAAGCAGCAGCACTCCAGAATGCATCACCAATAATTATCTTCCCTAAAACTCCCTCAAAACATTTCACCTCCAAATCCATTTTGGAGGTAGCTGGTTTTGGACAAATGCCACAGACTGGCACTGTTAATTTATAATAACTGTAAAATTTCCAGGTGTATGGTCAAATGCATACGAGTCTGAGCTCTGAGCATTTTCTAGCTTAGGCTGTATTAAAACTGTAAGACTAGAGTTTCCCAGGTGTCAGTTGACTTGTGTGCACTTCAACACAAGAAACAGGCGTGCCACTTCCCTGTCAGAAATCACAGCACCACAAGAGCTGGCCAAGAGGGCTCCGCAAAGCAAGGGTCTGCATCCTGTGCCCTGCTGAGGTGACTATGACTACTCTGCATGCTGCCAAATGCAACTTATCTGCTGTTGAGAGTTGGCATGTGTCTTCCTACAATCACAGTATCCTGTGATGTGGTGTATGCAGGTGGACACTTCCCAGTTTATTATGTCAACAGAAGTTGTAAATGGGTATACACTGCTTTGTAATTTAAATATCTGAAGCAAACATTACGTTTCTGTAGGAACTGGGCAGGCTCTATTACTATTATATGAATTGCACTAATATTTTTTCTTGATATTTTAAAGAATATTATACATAGCCATAATTATTATTGCAAAATCTAGTTTTACCCTTGAACTAGAGTAGATATTACAAACTTAGACTGGATATTTGGAGGAAATTCTTTACTGTAAAGGTGGTAGGACACTGGAACATGTTGCCCAGAGAGGTTGTGGATGCCCCATTCCTGGAGGTGTTCAAAGCAAGGGGCTGAATGGGGCTTTGAGCAACCTGGTCTAGTGGGAGGTGTCTCTGCTTATAGCAGAGGGGTTGGAACTAGATGATTTCTATGGTCCCTTCCTTAGAGATCCTTCATGATTCTATAAGCTATGATACTGCATAATATCATTTATTTATTTATTTATTTTCATTCACAAAGCAGAATCATATTAATTATTTGGCCAATTTATACACTGACATCTTTTATCTGTTACATGAGTTCTGGTAATAATGTCAGAAAGGTAATTTATGGCAGTTTGTTATTGAAAATAAAATGGCTTTTATCTGATAATATCCTTCATATTTTTCAACTTCTTCTTACAGTAAGAGTATTGTTTAAAATTATCAATCATTCTGCGCAAAGAAAATTCCAGGATGGATTTGTGCATTACTGCTGTTGCTTTTCCTGAATGGCTTGATATATGATGAACTGAGGTCACATTCGTGGAAGAGTCTTCTTCAGAGATCTCTTTCTAATAAATCAATACAGTGTTCTTTGTCTCCAAATTGCAAAACTTAAATCAATTACTAAGTATAACATTTCCTTTTTTCTCTTCACTAATAAGTGGGAAACTGTAGTAATGCTCTAAAAATTGTATATAAGGCAGATCATTGTAAGTATGTGCACAGACATGAATGATTACCTGTTATATTTTAACATTGTTCTAGTTTACATATTATGTTAGCAGTATATTATAACATCATGCTGATAATATGTTTTGTATATAGAGATTACTAACAATTATTTTTTTCAAAATATTCACTTGAATTAGTCACTTATTTATATTTATTTAGATACAGAACCAAAAGTTTGTATAACTAGAAGTTCTCTACCTATTCAGTAAGAAATTGGAAGCCCTTGTAAGTTACCTGAATAAGAATGTAAATTGTGCACGTCTGCTTACCAGTCAAATTGTGGAGAATCTCTTTTTATTGCCTAATTTTGTTCTTTATGGCTGGGCTACTGAAGTTGCAAATTGTATGTGAATATGCAAGAGTCCACGCCTACATCATAGAACATTTCAGGGAAGTGGTGAGTCTTAGTTTTAGTCAGAAAAGTATTTTAGCTTGCAGTACAACTAAATGGAAAATCCTTTGACAAAAGAGCAAAAGAGTGCTCTTGGACCAAATTCCTCTCAACTTTTATAAGAGGGGTTATTACAAATATAAGCCACGGAATCACACCGGGTATATCAACTGAGAAGAAATCTTCAATCACTCAAGAAGACAAAACCAGAATATGAATTTCTGAAGGAGAAAGGAAACAAAAAGTGAAAATAGAAAATCTTTTTAAACAAGTATTTGAAAATCTTTTAATTTAAATGACACAACTCCAACATCCATTATTAAGTTTGTATGATTACTTTAAAAATTTAATATTTGATTGTTTTTTTCCAATTACAAAACTGTAGAAGTTTGAGTGCACTGTTTTTAACTGACAGGATATAATTTGAAATACATTTAGTTTTTCTCATTTATTAAGCATTCATGTTTCAGACACTGGAGTAATTGGCAGCAAACCAGAAACAGACAGTTTGGGGACTAACATAAGATTCCACAACAGAAGACTGACTGCTCACCAACAATGAAATATGGCAATGAGTACAGCATCACTTATTTATTTCCATGCGTACTTGATAAGTGTTTGGAGTCTAAAACTGACATAGTATTATTAACTACAGATTTAAAGAACAGAAAAGGCCACAGTGTTCTATTCAGTTTGACATCTTGTGTAACAGAGGTCACAGAACTTCACTCAGAGAAAAATGTATAGTGAAGATATAAGTACAAGAGAACATGGATTTATTACATTGTGACAAAAGACTTTGGAAGGACAGAAATGTCGAAGAATATTACATTAACATGTGATATATATTACTGACACAGATTTTTCAAAGTTACTGAAGTGCAGTTGCACTGCTGTGGTCAAAGCTATTGGTAATTAATGCAAATCTGATTAGCCAGAAGAAATCTTGTGATAGTTTAATGCCTTGGAAAAAAGAACTACGTGTACCCACAGGCCTGACCTAGAGTGAAGGTAAAGGATATAAAGAGACAGCAGCAATCTCAGGTCAGAGGATAATTCACACATTTCAAGAACTGATGTGAAGGGAAAATATAATGAAATGGGATGACTATTCTGCATCTGCATTAAGGAACCAATTGGGATGATGGAATAAAACATACTTACTTCATCCTATCAGAGCTCATGGGACAAAAGAAACCTGCAGGTCTAGGACCATAATACAGCTCATAAGCCTGCTGGGCATAATTGCAATGAAATACGAATGGATTAAAGACCAAATCAGTGGTCTGAAGGGAAATGAGTGTAATATCTCAATCGAAAGAGATTACCCAGCAGTTTGACTTTCACATATTATTTCTGAGAAAGCCTGAATGACCAGTAGTATCATTAATCTGATAGCTATGGCACTAATATATTATGGCATTATGTAAAACAGCAAATATTCTGGAGTAATATGCATCAGATAATGAGAGAACTGTTGGAAGGTTGTTTGAGAACTACAAAAAATATTTTTTCCCACAATGTTTAATTCATTTGAGTGTACTTCCATCAAATTATAATAATTAGGGTCAAATATATTCCTACAAAATTGAAATTAGATCTCGTTCATGTAATTTGCAAAGTTAGATTCTATATATTAGTTTTCACAAACTACTAGGCAGAATGAGTGCATTTTGACAAATGAAATAAGCACATACTGTACTTGGGAGTTTTCTAAAACCAACTATAGAGACACCACAGGATTTGCTGCATCAATGAACTGATACATTTTTATGCCTCTTTGTTTTAATATCTCTTTTTCTCCTCATTATTTTGAGTGAGACCTCCTTGCAGGAGGACTGAGTTCATGACTGTCACAAAACACTGGAAGTCAGCATGATAATGAGCCAATTTGTGTGGAAATGAACTCATTAATGCTAATGTTTTGCTGACTCCCAGCTGATTCATGAACTCATAAACAAAATTCAAAACAGAAGAAGGAGGGGAAGTTCATGAATTTTGGAGTGCTAAGTGAAGAAACAAATGTTTATCTTCCTCATTCATATTCTCCATTCATTGATCTTATGCTCTGACAATCAATGGTCAATCCCCAGATTACTCTGGGGACTATTACTTTGTACAAGAGATCTCCTAACTTATTGTAGAAATTCACATTAACTGGACAAGAAATTATTGTTTCCAGTTTTTACTTTCAGATGAGTAGGGTTTTCAACCTGGACAGGAGTTTTTATTCAAGAAGTCATAAGAATAACTCACATGTTTACTCACATAATACTTCAGGTATATGAAAGAATTTGTCCTTGACATAAATTATATTTTTACCAAAGCATCATCCTGGTAGAGTTTATCAATATCATGAGCAATTTCCATAGACAACTTACATATTTGAAAGTCATCAAACTTTCTTCCATTTTAAAAGTAAATAAGTAGTTGAGCTCTGCAGCAATGGTAATACATGAAGTTGTGCTATTTCTGAGGAGTACTGAGGATTTTATCACTATGGACTGCTAAGAATTAAGAAAAATTCTGCTGCAAAGCATCTTGGAAGAGCAGTAACAAGGTACGTGCAGTTCGGATAAATATCTCAACTCCCAGCTCAGAAGGATTAGTATAAAAGTTTTGGCCATCTGTGCTTGGGGAAGGAAGTGCTGAAGTATATTATGTGAAGTTACAACTATTTTATGATAATTAGAATTTTTTTTTTTAAAGAATTGTTTTTTTTTAAACTTCTAAATTTAGATTATGTTTTATGTTACAATAGCACAGGACTCAATTAACACTTACTATATAATTATTGTATCTAATTTAATCCATATTTGAAAGCTCTAATTAGCTTAATCAGAATTTTAAGGTATCATTCTTCTTGATACAAAATTACTTCCATCAAAATTGCATTTGCTTTTATATTACTGTGGTCTATATGGTTGTATTCCTTTGTTATTGACCTATATGTCTAGCAAGAAACAGAAAATAATTTAACAAACACTTTTTATTTTCTAATTGATAAAAAAGATTTATAATTACTGTTCTTTCAAGGTGACAGCTATAAAGTGGCTCTACTTTTTAGGCAATCTCCTCACATTAGTCACTTTCTAACTTGACAATTTATTTATTTATTTATTTATTTCACTTGAAACACTCTGAGTGCATCAAAAGGCTTTGGCTTCATATATGAAGTAGGATATGAAACAAAATGATCACCTCTTCACCTAATACCTCACACCTGGATTCCGTAGCACAGCCCAGAGATGAATAATTATAAGCAAGTTGTGCTGTAAAGTGCCTGAAGTGGCAAATCCAGGACTCCACAGAGGATGTTTTAATTACTAGAGCAAATTCATTTTTAATCTAGTGGTGGTAGCTCTATATTACTACATTTTATTCACATAACTGAGAAGTATTTGTATCATATTTATCCCTCTTCTTGATCTGAACTCCAGAAGTAGAAGCAAATTGAGACACCATTTGCAACAATCAGCACGTTCATTGAGCTCATGGCTCAGTCTTGGTTATGCTTCCAAGATACCTAATTTTAAATGACAACAGAAACAAGAAGCATATTGCAAATCATGTTAATGGTGCTTATGACTTACAGAATATTCACCTCCAAACCTCCAAACCCTTCTTCCTGGCACCTGGCTTTTCGCATCCATTTCATTATGCTACAAAAAATGAACAAAAGGACAAAGTCTGGTTTAGAATTGCGGTGGTGAAATCAGAACAGTAAGCAAAGTTTGCATCCAGTGTTTTTTGCCCATCCCTTTGTAAGAGGAGGGAGAACTGGAAGTGGCAAGAATGATCATTTTGTCAGCAAAAATCTGTCCAGGAGTAGGGAGTTGTGAAACAGAATTCAGGTAGCAGTTTACTTGTGAACGAGTTATCATACCATTAAGAAATAACATTTTCCCTAAAGAGCTCTCACTGGGATTCTACTTCTCAATATAAGATGACGATCTGACCACATGCTTTATTCACTCACCAGTCAGGTAATGACCAGCAGCTAAAATTATTTATTCACACACTATTTATGTGTTATCAGCTATCCAGCCTTTGCAGCACAAAATGGGTGAAAAAAGGTTAGATATCATTTGTAGGAGCCTCCAAAGACTACCACACTTCAATGGAGGTGAGTGAGCAGGTAATCTACGGATGCATATTCAGCACAGATGGAACACATTATAATATAAAATATTACTTCAGTGATCAGTTTCCTCCTCAGTGCAAAAAAAAAACCATGTTCCAGATAAGCTTAAAAAACACACACTTTAGCACCAGAGAAGATCTAAGAGCTTATGCAGGTGGATAAAAGAACCATAATCTTATTATGAGGAATTGTGTCATAGATGGAATATCTTAGAGTATTTAGGGCTTTTTTTTATAATCTTCATAAATCACCTGAACAGACAATTCAGCTTGAAAAAGCTTAAACTTGCTGACAACACAAAACTACATATAATGAAAAAAGTAGAACCGAGAGTTAAGGTAAGCAGTTCCTATGATAGCAGGAGAAAAAAATGGGTTGCTATGTGCACTAGCTGACTGAAGTCATACAAAAGTAACATTGAGACATCCAGAGAAAGACAAAGAAAGTCACTTATTGCTTAGTAGGAAAAAACAGTTAGGATTAGGTAAAAAAAAAAAAAGCATTATGTGCTATGTATGGCAGTTCTGCTCTTTAAATGAAATACCGAATAATGATGCAAATTAAACTCTTTGACAAGAAAGTGATAAAGATTTTCAATGTCTAAAAGCAGATTTTTTTCATATATTTTTCAAAATGTAAGGCCTGCACTATAGAATACTTACTAATACATAATTCCACTGAAATGCAAAACAAAATGTGGCAATAAGTTCAGTATTCTGCCTTTTCTTCAGAACACTCCCCAACAGAATTGGTAGAGAATCAGTTTAGTGTTACAGGAAAATTTCCCATGTATGTGTGCCCAGATACTGTGCCTTAGGCACAGCCTGCTACTGATGCTCCACAGAGAAGTACTCAAGGAAGCCAGCAAAACTTTACTTCGGTTCATCTGTGTGCTCAGAGACATTTGCAAGATGTACTCAAAAGCCCGTTGTGTAAAGAAGCAAAGCTTCGTGACTCAAATTATGTTGGGAAAAGGGATAAAAGTATATTTTGTGACTATCAGTAATGTGTACAACATGGAACAGGCAGAACAAGTGGAACAATTTTGTCTCTGTCCCTTTTATCTGCCGGCAATGGGCAAACATCTATCTGTCTGACACAGAGCAGAGCACATTTACAAGAAAAATCCAGGAGAAAGCCCTCAGATTCCTGAAGCAGTTAGCTATTTTCCTTTACCTTACCTATACTATCCTCTGCCTATATTTAAAACCATTCAGATGCACTTTTTCTTTTAAATACTTACCCATCTGAACCGAATGTAGAAACACATAAATCAAAAAACTCCTTAAAATAAAGGAGCAGAAAAACTAATAAACAAACCTCACTCTCACACTCCCAACCTGTTTCTGCTGTTTTCTGACAGACAAGAACAGAACTAGATTTTCTAAAGTTCAGGAAATGACATTCCATCCACGTACTCTCTAGCTTTCTGAAACTGCTCTATAATTCCTGTGATTTGACAGGAAAAAAAAACCTTTACTGAAACATTCAATTAAACAATTTTGTTTCCACTTAGAAAGGTCACTCATCATGCTCTCTTTCCAAAGCAGTCACTTTCTTTGCTTTGTATCTAATTAATTTAAACTCTGCATATAGAACTTTTGAATGACATTCTTTAGCATATTTTGCAGTTATGGATGATAATGGACAATCATGCTGTCCCTCTAAGGACTTTGCTACACAGAGAAGAACATTTGCAACAATCTAGGATGTAAATTTATAGCACAGTCATCACTTCTTATTAACTTCACCTGCATGCACTCAGTGCTCCCTGACCATGGAGTATTATGCATTACTTTGCAAGAGGAGTAAATGGCTTCATGAAGAACATGCCTGTAGTAGAATTTTCAAGCCAGACAGTGCTGAGTATTGAGAACTCTGTAAATTTATGCTCTTATTTATATTCATTAATTTTCACTAACTTGCCTGCACAGGCAAGCCGTATTATCTCAAATCAGTGAAATATTTCATGGTGTCCACTGTTTTGACTTCATCGATTACATTACGTATACATACTGGTTTATTTTACTTCCCCCACAATCAAAACTGAACAGAAACTGCCTCAGAGTTTCCTGAAGTGTGATAGTCCTCTTTCTTAGAACTGAAAGCATTTCGACCTGTTTCTTCAGATAAAACCTTACTGCAAGAAGTATAAATGGCAGGCAAAGAGGAGCTTTTCCAAATTGATTTGCAAAGAGTTTCTCAGAATGTCACTTGCTCTATGCAAGAGTACTAGGGTAGTGAGCAGCTGAAAGGCATTAGGACCACTGATGAAATCCAAACACGAAATGAGAGCAATGCTATATAGGCATGAAAAAGAAAATTAACATGATGCAATAATATCAGATGTGTGCAAATACTGACAGTGATGTGGATGCTAAGCAAGTTCATTTAAAATGTAATAAGAACATAGATATTCAAAATGAAATGCAAAGTTTTGTTGTTTTTTTTTTTTTTAAATATTATGGAATTAACCCATTAGCATAGCTGTTTCAAGGGATGCTTGAAATATCTCTAAATGGATTCTCTATATGGACAGAGTCAGTACCATGGTATTAGTTGCTATTACAAAAATTACTTTAGCTTTTAAAAGTTACTGACTATAACTTTATCATGATATAGATAAGAATAAAATGGTGGGTTTTTGGATGCTTTGGAATTAGGCTATTTCTTCTGACTTTTACCTGAAGAAAAGCACATCTCATTCTTTTTCTCGTTGCCTTTTCTCTGATGGTTATCACTCATTATTTCTTGTGCTAACTTATAACAAGTATTAGTCTCAGGTCTATTTAAAAGTCAGAATTAAAAGACTGACCCTCTGTTAGCTTCCAGACCTGCTGAAAGCACAGCACAGATCTGCATTTGGAGAAAGATTTACCTTTTAAGATAGTTTGAATTTTATGCAATAACGTAAGGAAAAAAGAATATGGGGATTGTTTGGTTTATAGATAAAGTTTCCTTTGCTGTACAATAACTGCTTATGTGATCTGATATCATCAAGTCAGTATTTTGTTTTGGTATTTTGTTACTGAATATCAGACCTAAATTAAAGCATGATTAAACATTTATCTGCCAATATCTGAAGAGATCTTAGTCAAGCAAATTAGCATCCAGACGAAAAAATAAAGAATAATAATTCTTAAGGGTATTTTAAGAAGATATGTCCTCACTGCTAACATGAAATATACATAATAAATAATTAATTTTCTGTATAATACATTTTGCTTTGTAAAGAAATCTAGGCATATATTTGCAATAATATTTATCATTTACAGTGTAGGTAATTGTAAGCAGCTTGCCATACACTTGATCGCACAATACTGTTGTGGCAAAAGTATGTAAACTTTTATTTTTAAACAGTATGAATGAAACACAATATTCAGGAGGATGCCATCAACTGAGAAAATTTAGCTGAAGTACTGGTGTCACTAAGGCAAAGTTACTTGACTTCATTCAAATAAGACTATTCAGGTTGAGCTCTTATGCAGATAAATACTTCATCTTATTTGAAGCACCATATTTCAGAAAATGTTACTGCTTCCTCTATAACTTCTCAGGCAATAAGAAAATCATAAAACATTTGAACACCTTATTCAGACTTAATTGATGGACTCGTGAAATGAGTGTTACTTTTAACATCCTTGTTAGTAAAGTGTGGTGTATTTAATGCACTGATGATTACAGGTTTGTTTCAGACAAACCAGGCTTTATAACTTTTTTTTTTTCAAATGAATACAGTGAAGATGACATATTAAAATTCGTATTCAACATGTTTGCACACTTAAGAAAACAGAGCAACCTCATACTTCCACCAGCAGCTTTTATTTTTTGTGTATTTCCTACCCTAAGCAGGCTATTTGTATGCCACTCAGGCAATTCACTGGCCTGTGTCTGCTGTGCTCTCTTCAAACACAGCATGGCTCTTTCCTATGGGGAGATATTCAGGGACATGGCTGCATGAAAGGCAGGGAACTGACATTACATCTGACCAGGTATAGAATAAGTTCACCACTGTCGTAGAAATCTTCTGACTATAATTGCTGAGTTGATTCCTGTTCTTCCTGGTTCATCTAACTGGTTAAAAGTTGAGCTACTCTCTTTGAGTACTGAGCAACATACTTCTACATATTTTATTTTTAATTAAAGGAATATCCTTGTCTTGCCAACGTTAGCTTATCTATCCAATTCCAACTAAGGTCAGTAAAAAGAGAGCCACTGTAAACTTGCAGGTAGAGCTCAAGAGAATTTACATGTATTACCCATTACTGTCAACTTCTGTTATGTACAGACGAAACAGTAATCTTGAAGGCATAAAAAGCAGAAAATTGCAGCAGTAATATGGGCAATGTGAAAGAGACCCAATATGCGTAAGGGAGCTTGCTTTCATAATTCTTATTTCTTGCTTAAAGAGGCATTTGGGTACTGTTGTAAAAAGCAGCCAATTGTTTCTGTAGATGAATTATTTTATGACCTTCTAAAACCTTGTAGTATTTTTGTCTTTGGGATTGAGAAACTGACAAGCTGTTTTGGTTCCTGAGTTTATAAACATGAGGCTATATTTCAGTTAACAAAAAAAAAAAAAAAACCACCCTATTTTTAACATTAACTATTCACATTATTTAGGCTTGGTTGTACCATTTGCAACACTAATTAACTTTTCAACACTTTCAAAAGTGTATTCCACTGAGAGAGGCAATGTTAATATAAATAATAATAATAATCAGATTGCAGAAAATTTATTTTCTCTGCTATGCTGAAGTCCATGTAAAATAATGTCAACACACAAGATTTAGTAGAAATACCTGTTTTAGCACTAACAAGTATACTGCTCCTCTTAGGCATTTAATAAAATTTATATATTCTCCTGTAAAGATTACGATAAAACAAAAGTTGTTTTTAACAACAAACAAACAAACAAAAAAACAGCAAAAAAAATCCCCAAAAGCTATTGATAAATAAAGTATCAACAATCTCAGCTTAAAATGTGTCCTTTTGAGTATAGTGATGTTCTTTCATCTATATCTATATCTGGCAATTTCTATACTTGAACCTTCTGTACCTGAAGTATTTTATGTAATAATTTCCCTTTTCTGTCTGTATATAGTGAGCAAGAGTCAGAAAAACCTTCTTACAGATATTCTACTGCATGACCTCTTTATGAATAGATTATTCTTACAGATTTCATGGCTAGGCCTGACACTGTTCTTCATTAAGATCTCTTGTAGAGATCTGTAATCCTCACAGATCATATTCTCATCTGACCAGAGTTTTCCCTTTGAAATCTTTCCTTACTTAGTCTTGGTGGCATGGCAGTGCAGACCAGGCTCACTAAGCATTTAATCTTGCCTTTCTTGATTTGGAAACTAATAAACTTTCCATTATTGTTAAAACTGCATTTTAAAGGCCAAACCTGTAAAACCTGAAATACTCATATTTTAGCCTAATATTTTGACTCCCCACCTGTTTAACCTCTGCTTTTCAGAAATACTCTTTATTCCTAATTCAGACATTGCCAGCAGCAGAAAGATTTTAATGAAGGTTTAGGTGTTAAAATTCCACGCACTGAGAAATCATTTTGGCTTTCAAAATGTTTATGAGCTGCACTCCCATAAGACGCTGAGAATCAATTTTCTTCTGGTTAAATGAGCCATGAGGTTCCCAGGTCCTTGTGAGACTTTGATCTCAAGATATTTTGTGTTTCTGAGTCATGATTTGTTTCTTGAAATCATTTGCTGCTATTATTAACTCCACTTAATTTTTGCTCTGGAATGATGTCACTATCAAGAAAAAAAATACAGGCTTTTTGATTCTTTTAATTTAAAAGAAACAGATGCAAATTAAAAACAACCTTTTCTTCTCTTTCTGCCATGTGATGCACTAATGAAAATATCCTAAAGAAGATCAAAAGAAAGAAATTGCCTTTCAATAACATCGCATTTTTATTTTTTTAAGTAACTATATAAAGTAAAAAGAATAAGTTTTTAACATTTCTACAAATACTTTTTACTTCCAAAAAGCTAATCTCAGTTTGGTAAATTGCTAAGAGATAAAAATACAGCTAATACAATGAGATTTCTACCAAAACCCTTAATTAGGTTTAATATGTGAAATATTAAAGTAAGATTCCAGACTCAATCCAGGCCATTTTGTGTTCCGTCATTTTTGCTGAACATTAGAGAACACTTTCTGAGGGTGAAAACAAACACAACATAATGCAAATTGTTGCATATGAGTTGTGTCAGAACTCAGTTAAAGCCCTACACAAGGTTGCCAGAGGAAAAAAAAAGTTAGAAGGTGAAAGACTCCTGTTACTTCTTTATGTCCCGAACCAAAGGAGGGAAAGAGAGACTAAATCAAGCCCTCCTCCAAAAACAAAGTGATTTTTGCTCTTTGCATTAACACCTGTGTTCTGTCAAACACTCCATATTCTGTAAATCATAAAATGTACTGCTTTAAGCAAAGGTAAGGGTTGCACAGCTCTGTGCCTGGATTCACTTGAACTAATTTTATATATATTAAGACAACAAAAACAAAAATTATTTCTCATAATTAGAAATATGAATACAAATTAATTAGTGTTAAGAAATGAAACCCTAGCTTTGGTTTCTTTTTGCTTTAATTCTGTAAGCTTTTATGTCTGTATGTCTAATAAATGAAGTATTAATTAAAGTATATGATCTTCATTATGCCTTTTGAAATAGAACAATCTTATGTAAATATGGTTACAATTACTAGCGTAACTGATTTTTCTCTTAATTTTGTATACTTAGACTATATATATTTGAAATGTTAAAATGAAGTCTTTTATAAATTATGGGTCTTGGAAATCCTCTAATGTCTAGAGAATTTCAGAAAGGATGCAATTTAATTGTTGCCAGGGTCTGTTCTAGAAACCATTTCTATCCAGGAGTTTCAGTTTATTACTCCCAGTAGACTTTGCATCAGTCCCACAAATACCTAAACTATTCCAAATAATCAGAAATTATACTTATACCCTAAAGGTTCATTTAATATTTTGCTTATGGGAAAAAAAAATTATTTTAAACTTCAGAAATGAGATGAAAACTCAGTTTTAACCGAATACATGCCACAGAACAAACCAAAAACTTAACCATGAGTTTGGTACTAGTATTTCTATGAAACATAGAGAACAGTAACAACAAAATTCTTCATCACTACTTGAGCAGTCACAGATTGAGTGACAACATGCAGTCAATTGTTTTGCATTAGTAAGGGACCTAACAAATAGAAACGTGCAGAGTATTCAATATACTGTCTTATTACATCATGAAATTTGGAGAAACACTTGTTGAAGGAATTTTATGCTATTCACTTGAGAAAACAAAAACACAAATTAAAGGCTAACAGGCTGTCAGCTGCATTTTTCCTTTACTTTAACACTTCCTGTCTTTTATTCCTCTGGAAAAAATCAGCAAAACTAAATTCATTCTTCTGTCTAAACAACAGTCAAGTTGATTTCTTGGTCTGACATAATCAATGAAATAAATATTATCAAGAGTAGGCTTAGAAAAACAACGCTTGTCCTCAACCACACTTCATCTTTTTGTTATAAGCCCTTGAAGCACTTCAGCAGAACACTGCTATTGACACGTTAGTTATAACCTGAGGAATAATGAAAATTACAAAGGAATTACTTTCAGCTTCCCATCTAAAGAGTGGTAGGTAAGAAAGAGTTAACTTCGTGCCTTCTCTCTCAAGATACGATGTAGTAGGAATGCCAATGATCCTATGAAAAATTAATTAATTGACTTCTGGTGTGCTACATTCAGGATGTGTTTTACTGAGATGGAGTTAAATTTGGCATTAAGATGGAAATAAGGATAATTCTTAAAAAGATTTTGAGTTGACAGCTGCAGCCCTACATCTATTCTGTCAAAATTCATTTTCAAGAAGACTGCTTTCTATAGAAAAGTAAAGTTCTTAATCAAAAAGGGCAATTCTACAAAAACTGGGAACCTGAAAAAAAAGAGTTGAAGTTCCATAGTACAAGTGAAAGCTGTCCAGAGAGTCCTGGCTACAGAATGGGGGGACAGCCTGAAACAAGGATACAAGACTTGCCATGTCAAGCCACATGTCAAGTGTTTCCACAAGGTGAAGGACATAAGAGACTATGTCATACAAATTTTAATGACATACTCACATTTGCAATACAAAAGCCAACAGCCTGGCAAAGGATAGCAGAACATAAATAAAGAATTCTAAAGAACAGCTTATGCTGTTGGATAATTATATAATACTAGCCCCAAAAGAACTATTGAAAACGTGATCACCCTTTTTTCTGTGAAGGGCATTAGGTATTGATCAACTAGTCACCAGTGTTATACAGATCAATGTTATCCAAGAATGAAGTGGATTAAATGTTACTGGTAAGGACCTAGAAGGTATTCATTAACAGTTATTGTGGAAGGAGATGATTCCTAAGATTAACTAGGGAAATGCTTAAGCTACTCTGCAAGTAGATGTGGAAAGACCTTGGTTTATTTAGCCTAGCCAAATGAAAGTTGGCAAGACATTACTGAGGTAAAAAGTAAAGAATACCATAAATTAGTGATCCTATAGCAATATAAAAAAGCATACAATGATAATAAGTGTAGAGCTGAATTTCTAACCTCTGTAGGGGAAAATTCATTACAGGTTTTTAACTTTCGTGGTACAGGATTTGTTCTACTTTCTCTCTCAGGAATTTAATTTGGCAAATGTCCTGTGATGATTGCGAGAATTCAGAAAGCTGGTAAGAGTGCTTCTTGCCATATCATATTCATTGCTAATAATAGTATACAAAAAAGCACAATGTCTTTCAGGGCATTTCATGTTGTTGGCTTTTTTGTTTGTTTGTTTTAATTTATTTTTCAGTTAAATAGAAAACAAATACAACTGAGTTACCATAGTTTAGTTATTACATTTACTAGTAACTCTTCTTCATCTTCTAGCTTGATCACTCTTTTGTAATGAAAAAGTGAAAATTGCCTTTCCTCACAAAGATTACAGAAGTGATATTTTCTCCTCTGAGCAACTAATGAGATTGAACTTGGGTCTTCTATCAAAAAGTTTAATTATTTCTGAAATGCATAATGGGAGAAGTTAGTCAAAAGAACATTTTGGAAATGGAGGATCCCACTGTGTGACAGGGTGTACCTGACAGAATCGTTGCAGCCTCCCATGGGCAAAGCTCTTCCACATAGTGCTGCTGCTATGTACATAGGTGATCCGTCACCTTCTCAGCAGGAGGTCTGGGAAAAAAAGAAACTATAGGAGGGGAAAAATAATAACAATGACAAAAAAAATAGCTAAAAACAATAATAGTAAAGATTTGCAAATCAGGGATAATGTGTTATATCTAAATCTTGCTGAGTTTGCAAGCCTTGCAGGGCGGTATTTTGACATAAGCTGTGATTTAAACCATTCAGCAAACAAAGGATAAGGAAAGAGTACTTGTTCTGATTTTCTGCAAGGCCTCTTTACAGACACCAGTAGCAAACTGAATTTATATGTCCAGTTAAAACACAAAACAAAAGCAGAAACCAAAACTCAGAAATAATGCCAGAGATGAAAGTGGGTGACAACTTCACACTCTATTCTGGTTTCTCTTCCCAGCTTCTTCAAGAATCTAGTCTCACCAGAAAATTTCTGCAGAAGGAACAGATTCCCATTCTATTTTTTGCCCTGAATTTGGCTGGTCATGAGCTCTGCAGAATCTTCTCTGACTTTATCTTCCATGTTAATACGCTATAAAGCAGTAGCACAGCAATCCAATGAGACTTACACATTCCCACCTGTCTGAAAGTGAATGTAAGAAAGTAGAATTTGGTTTGAAGTAGGAAAAAGAAGAGTGAATTATGTCTTTCCTTAATGGTTGCAAGGATGCCAGCAGGAAGAATGTTTCTTCATTTCAATTGATTTGATTCTGTTCTGTTACTTATTCTTGGATAACTAAAGGAGACTTAAAATTACTAGTCCTTTCAGAAAAGCTTTATCCTTTCCTCAAAAAGGATTTGGCATGGCTGATGATACAATCTTGTTATGATCCCACACAAAGATATACTGAAACTGGGCAAAACACTAGTGATTCATAAAATGTTGGAACACAACACAGCAAACCCTGCATGATAAACACAGGATAGGAGCACATAAACTGAAAAAGCGGTACAAAGAACTTCACATACCCACAGAATTATTTGACAATGAGTGATAAAGAACAGTTGACTGTTTTAAAGAAAAAGAAAGATACCTTTTGTTGCTGTAGACTACTTTGCAGTTCCATAGATATTTTTTTTTTTAACTTCTCCTTGGAACAGCAAGTTGAGAGGTCATTAAAAAGTTGCACAGTTAAAAGGCAGCTCTTCTTTTAACCTTTGTATTTCAGAAAAAATAGTCAATAACAGCCAGTCACAGTTGGCTGCTTTAGTGGCTTTTGTGATTTCAGGCATATGAGTTTCAGCAACTGGTATCCACAATGAAAAGGAGTGGCTGAAAAGCCAAAAGACAATACGGAGAAAAAAGTAATGATGGAAGGACTCCATGTAAAAGACGTGCTAGTAACACATGTAAAGGGTAAGCTCAGTTCAGAAGGCTGGGTGAACTGCTTGAAGAACACAGCTACCAACCTTAAGCACCCTCTTTAAAGGTCAGCTCTCTTCTTTAACTGTTAAGAGTAAGGTTTGACATTTCCCTACATTCAATCTCTGAGAAAATCAGAGAAATTCAGAAAACTGAATGAGAGAAATATGAAAGAATAGAGGTTGCAACTGAGCTGTTATCTGCACAGACAGCCTGTGTGCTTGTTGCTAGAAAAAGTTTGTTAGTACAAAAGAAACATTTACTTGATTTAGCTTTTAGGCTCCCTGACTTTCAATATACAGTCTCAGATCAATGTAACTAATTTTTTGAGTTGAGGGTCCCAAACACTAATAAAAGCTTCATAAACGTGAGCCATCAGATAAACAGCTCATTAAAGCAGAAAACAAATAGCCTGGATAAATAGCAAAATTGTTCAGGATGATTGTATATTTTGGTTTTAACTCCCACTGGAGAAGTACTTTACAGTAAGCAGCTGGAAGATATGAGGATATAACGGAAAGAATAACAGAGTGGCACTGGGAATAATTACTACATTTTTCTCCTTATGGCAGTAAAGTTTCACAGTCAGCACTAAAGAAAGTCACTTTTCTAAGATCATGTATCACTATACTCCAAGAAGCAAAGTAAATCGGCTTATGACAGGGTGCATTCTGTAATGGGTGGGCTGCTTTCACATGCTTGTGTGAGCTCCCTTTCTGCTGCCAACAGTAGAAACTCACATGAAACAACAGACAAGCAGTTGTCTTTGAAGTAAGTCCAGACATCTTCAAGATCTTAAAATAAAATGATGTCCCTCATCAAATTACTGGTGATGCTAATGCATGTTCAAAAGTCCAAATATCCATTATCCATATTCCCACCCTGACCCCAATGCATTTACTGTTACCGTTTCTATGGCTGACTTTCATACAGGTATATTTAGCCCTGTTTTTACTTGATATCCCTTGTAAAGCAAACATCTTGTGATGTATTCATGGCAAAGTAAGTCTATCAAGGTGTGAAAGGTTGAGAAATGAGAATATTTATACACTCAAGATGCTGTCAGTTGGTACATGTGTTATAGTTGAAAATGAGATTAATTGAAATACAGTGTTTATAGTGACTGGTTTCAGATATCCTGTCTGCAACTTAACTTTCTTGTATAGGGTGTTTTGGGGTTGAGTTGTGGGGAAGCTGACTAATAAGCTGTCTTGATGGTGACATTCAGTTTCTTTTAGAAAACATTGATGTATTTATATTTGGTACCAGCATTATTAACAGTGAACAGGAAAAAATCTGCTGCATCTATAATTAAAATAGATAAGGTATTTTTAAGTAGAACACATGGACTTTTTTTTAGCTTAGAAGTTTATGGAATTGTTCACTGATATTTCAAGGGGGAAAGTAGCTCTGAGCATTCAATGAAATAATAGTTCTCCATCAGAAAACTAACTGCCTGCTTGCCTTTACAGAGTGAACCAGAAAAATTTACATTTACTGTATTTGTATCTTTATAGCAATGTTTGCCAAGAGGGAATATTTTAATTCTCTACAGGAATTTGATCTACGGGTTATAAATATAGACTATCAAGTGTATTCAATTCATATATCAATCTGACCCTAACTTTTCCAGAAGTTAAAAGGTAAAGGTTAAAATTGGTAAGAAATCTTTGGTGAATTGACTGCTAAATTAATATGGAAAGTGTTTGCATGCTCTTGGTTTCCTTTTATTATACACTTGTTGT
Source organism: Tetrao urogallus (assembly GCF_951394365.1). NCBI lineage: Eukaryota > Metazoa > Chordata > Aves > Galliformes > Phasianidae > Tetrao > Tetrao urogallus. Next base: position 75,930,884 of record NC_136815.1, on the reverse strand, counting down.
CCAAAGATATAAGGGCTTTCAGCATTACAGGAAAATTGAAGCTTTTTTTTTTTTTTTCCTTTTTTTCTCTTTTTTTTTTTTAAACTGAGTTTGCTGAGTGAGAAAACTCATATACTCAAAGAGATACGAATATTATTCAAGCATTAATGGTCATTATTCATGTTTTCTTTTCAATTATTAACTGTCATGGACTAGTTACTATCTCATATTCATTATTTCTAATTGCTGCACTTTCCCCACCTTTATACAATCATCCATTAAATCCACAGTACCTTGCTTCCCACTGGAACACTATAAACTCGAAACAGTTCTTATAAACCCAAAGAAAGGCGATATTGGATTAAACATCAAGACAAAATTTACAAGAGATTATAAATTAGATTTGATTCACTGTTCTTTGCTTAGCTGCCTTAATCCTGTAAAACTGGTTATTATAAAAAACAGTTCTTTTTAAACATTATGCTGTTTTTTCAGACATTGTCACCTAGCACACCAGGAACAATTGCAGGGTATTCATACACGTTGTATTCTGATCTTATACAAAATCTGATTAATCCATGCTTTTTTTTTTTTTTTTTGTCTTAAATCAAATTCAAGGAAAGCAGAGGCTGTCTTTGGTCTGAACTACTGCAGCACTCCAACACCATATTAAGCAGTACTGACTCGTTTCAGATTTCATTAGATGTCTCTCCAATCTCTTATCTATTAAATAGCCACTGTCAGCTCCATAATTGCCACAATGGGCAGATTAAACTTAGGCAGCTGCATTCTGACCTGACCTCAACAGTGCTCTGCTCATCCTGCACTAAGCTGCTGCTAACAAGCCTTGCTGACAACAACAGCAACTGAAATTGCTGTTATTTTTGTCGATTGCCAACATATACATCCTATTTCACAAATACATAGGCATGAAGGATTCTACTTTGTAGGCTAAAAATACTAACTTGGCTGTAATTAGCCTACAATTCCAGAGCTAATGGTTGCATGAGGTAAATATTGGCTCTTCAGAACCAAGCTTCCATTTCTACATCAAAGTAACAGATATTTTTCTTTATTAAACGTAGATTGTCAGATATCAGAAAAGAATTGTGCGATACAAATGTCATCCTGTCAAAACCCATAATGGAGCACATAGCACTCATGTTGTTTCATTCTCTCCTGAATTCTTAAGGTCTCTAATAATACCCCTTGGGAACAGAAGCTATAGGTCCTTTCTCTATCATGAAATCACTCAGTAACTGCTGTTATCCACATATAGGGAGAATCTCAAATTTCATTAAAAGCAGAAGTCACTTTTGGTTTTCTAAAGCAAATATGATTATCTACACTACAACAACAACAAAAAAAAAAAAAATAAAGGGAATAAAGGAGAGCAGAGAGAAATAAACACTGATACTGAAGTACAGCTCCTTGTCCCATGGATTTACAGAAACATTCTGCAAAGTTATCCTGAAAGACCATAGTAAGAGTTTACTGCTAGTCTTTGTAATGCTATCTGTGGTTCACACAGCAGTCAGAATATCAGTCAGTGAGATTGCCTCTCTGACTTCTTAGTTACTTTCTTGGGTTCTATAAAGTTATGGGAACATTCCGAGAAGAGAAGTTCTGAAGTACAACTGTAGAAATAAATTTATATTTTCTAATATAAGAACTCAATGAAAGAGCTCAACAAAATAGAATCAAAACATAAATGTTTTGAAAAATCAAATTACACTTTACTTTCTACAAAAAATATAAAGGAGTCACTGTAACGCGTTCTTGGAAAAATGAATATCTGAAAACACAAAAGCCATCCAGATCTGCTTTCTGAGATCACAATGATAGCATAATTTACCACTGGATTTAAGGTTAATATTCACCTGGAGGGACTCAGAATTATCATTTGATCATGGTTAGTATGACTGTATAAAGGACTGTTCTATTCAGTAACATATTTATTGTGTATATACAGTCATTCATATAAATAGCTAAAACCAATTTGACAAGACTGTAACAAAATCTACTCAAATCAGGTTATGAAATGATGACTGCAGTTAAAAATTAATATAAAGAGATCCAAAGAAGGGAAGGGGAAGGGGAAGGGGAAGGGGAAGGGGAAGGGGAAGGGGAAGGGGAAGGGGAAGGGGAAGGGGAAGGGGAAGGGGAAGGGGAAGGGGAAGGGGAAGGGGAAGGGGAAGGGGAAGGGGAAGGGGAAGGGGAAGGGGAAGGGGAAGGGGAAGGGGAAGGGGAAGGGGAAACCACCAATAGTAAATATCAAGGACAAGATATGGATTTAGCAAAATTGATAACGACACCTATTGCATCAGGTTGTTTGCCTTGGTATGTGATTTTCTGGAATTACATGATAAATTATGGAAGACTTAGAAAAGCCATTGCATTTGGATGAAGATAATATGTTACGCAAAAGGCTGAAAATACAAGAGCATTTGAGTAATACTTCTACGTATTTCTGTACCACTCTATAGTAATATTAATAAGTATGTTACTCCAAAAGTAATGCTTCCTCTTGATGCCCATGGAAACTACAACAGATAAAAGTACAACAATGCTGTTTGACAGAGCAAAGTCTCAGCTACAAAACATTGCTTTTCAACATAGCCACAGCCATTAGCTATGCATTTTCACCAGTCAGAAACAAGAGCCTGCATATCTTGCTCATTAAAATCTGTACAAGTGGAAGTGACTCACTGTCACTGTTGCCACTGCTGAAATACAACAGCTAAGAGTTTCATTGCCTGCTCTGGCCCAGAAGTCTGTCTCGTAACTGTTGCTACAACAGACAAGTAACTGCTTTGTGTGGCTTCTTACTTCACAACAAAAAGCAGAACCAGCAGCTGTGTTGAATATATGAACAAAGGAGTAGCGAATAATCACTACTCTGGATAGGGTGTCAGTTAGACTGGACTACCACACATAGCTATTGTATTTTTAAGGAAGGTGAAAAAAAATACAGAAATTACAGTAAAGGGCTATTAACTGTTCTTTCCAGCAAAGGATTAAGAACATTAATCTGCTTACTTCATCAAAAAACAAGCAGAAAGAAATTGTGATTTCCCAAACTGCATTTAGGACGTGCTTGTTTTCTCCTCCCACTTTGAATTTACTTTTTTTTTTTTTCCCCCATGCAGACAATTTAATAATTCTTAAAAAAAAAAAAAAAAAAAAAAAAAAAACCTGCACTGTTTATAAAATTTCTTCTATTTCATCAACACTTTACTTCTAACATGAAAAATAGTTTATATTCAAATGGTGTTAATATTTGTGAAAACCTTCATAGTTACTAAAATTTGTCGTTTCAAGTTCAAGCTTTCTGGTCTCAGCTGTAAGAAGTCAGAAAGTGCTTTCATTGGTCCCTTACATGCTAGTATTTAAAAAATGTGTGATAACATCAAAATAGCACCTTTGACTTCTAAAAAAAATCAGATATATACTGCATACATTACAAAAAACCTCTTAAGTTGGAGATTATTAAATTTGTTAATATTATAGGCAAATTCATTTTATAGCCAGATGGCATCCTGAAAGCTATTTTAAAATCTTGCTTATAAACTTCTGTTTATAGACCTACAGATTTCTTTCCTGTATATTAACTTCTTCATGAGGAAGAATTCAATTGATGTGAAGCTAAAGACAAAAATTTAACAAAGCAGTTTTCCCCACTATGCTATCCTAGTCACCAGCACTCAGATAACAGGTTCTTTGTGCTTAGTACAACTTTGTGACCATTGGGTGTCAGAAAAAGTTATGCATCAAAATTACAAAAGCCTAATGACTGAGGTAGTCTCAGTGATGTTTCAGCCACTGTGTGATAAAACTTACTGGTTGCATTTTTATTTAAAACTTTAGAAGAAGTTTCTTCTATCTACCAGAGTATGTCTGGGGTATTAGGAAGGTTTCTTGGAAGATTTGTTTTGGACTTAAACATCTCAAATTCCTTGAAATATGCCAAATGTCTGGCATCTATCTCAGAGAAAAAAAAAAAAAAAAAAAAAAGTATTTGTAAAAAAAAAAAAACCAAAAAAAAACCATGGGAGTTCAATACAATCTATCAATAAGTTAAAAACCAATAACAAAATAACATCTTTGCCTATGCAAAGACACAGCCTTTATCTTAATAAATAAAAAAGTATGTTAATACAAATTTAGAGTAAAATAATGGGTGGTGAAACAAGATTCTGAATAAATTCAGTGAAGAAACTGACTAAATATCATAATGATTATTTCCTGAAATCTTTCATTACTCTAAAGTCCTCAAGTGAATCCCACTGGACAAACAGAACCTTAGCTGATACATACTTTCATGTAAGTCATGCCTATCATGTCACATCACTGTAAAAACTAGAAGGAAATTAAAATTGACCAGGAATATTACAGAAACAGAAGCATACATTTTAAAATTACAATTACAAGATTCACTGTGTCCTGATAGATTCTTTGCATAAAAATACGAGCTACAACTATTTTGTGAACACGTTCAATTGAATTTCACATCTGGACAGTATATCTTTCAGTTGCCTAATATTTTAGGAACGATGCTTTGCTAGAGATACAGCACTGAAAGGGAATGAATTGAAGTGCTGATAAAGTTATGCTTTATGAGTACATTCACGTTGCATTTTGGGTTGGATATAGCCTTTAATTCCTATCCTAAACTGAAGTGTTGCTGCACAGCTAATAAAAATGGATGAAATTATCCTTGTGTGCAGAATATAAATCAATTTATAAAGGTCTCTGAGATGCTTAGAGGTGAAATATGTCATAGAAAATTATCACACTATTGTATAAGCATCAGCCCTTCCTTCTATGTTATTCCCATAAACTATCCATAATAGCATCACCTTCTGATCAGACAATGGTAATATATGTAAGAATGAAGCACTAGCGCAGTTCCTGAGAAGAAAGCGAGATCAAATTCAAGAGTATAGCTTGATTTCAAGATGTAGTTTGGATTAAGGGCAAAATAAGGTCATGCAAATCTGGTTTATCATTATGAAATAACACATATGCACACAAATCAAAACCAAACCTAGTGTACAATTATACAAAGAAAATATAAGATATTTTAATATATTCCATAAAATATTTTAAACTCTCATTCAAATGGAGTATCATCAAGCCAATAGATAGCAACATGAACACAGGCAAGAGATGGAGGGTACGGAGTACAGAATCATAGAATAATGAATCCTTAGAGTTCGAAGGGACCTCTGAAGGCCATCCAGTTCAACTCCTCTGCAAAGAACAGGGACACCACAGTTAGATCAGGTTGCCCAGGGCCTGATGCAGCTTTGCCTTGAAAGTCTCCAGGGATGGGGCATCAATCACATCACTGGGCAACCTGTTTCAGTGCCTCACCACCCTCACTGTAAAAGACTATTTCCTTATATCTAACCTAAATCTACTCTCTTTGAGCTTGAAACCATTTCCCCATGTTTTATCACCACAGACCCTGCTAAAGGGTCTATCCCCTTCTTTCCTATAGTTCCCCTTCAGATACAGAAAGGCTGCTCTCAGGTCATCTCGTAGCCTTCTCCAGGCTGAAGAGCCCCCATCTCTTTCAGCCTTATGTCATAGCAGAGGTGTTCCATCCCTTGGATTGTTTTTGTGGTCCTCCTCTTACTGGGCTTCAACAAGTTTGTTTATGTCCCTCCAATACTGAGAACTCCACAACTGGATGCAGTACTCCAGGTGAGACCTCACCAGCACAGAGCTGAGGGGCAAAAGCACCCCTCTCACCCTTCTGACCACAACTTTTTTTGATATATCCCAGGATACAGCTGACCTTCTGGGCTACAAGGGCACATTACTGGCTCATGTCCAGCTTCCCATCCACCAGTACCCCGAGGCCTTTTTCAGCAGGGTTGCTCTCAATGCTTTCATCCCCCAGTTTGTATTGCTACTGGGAGTTGCCTCAACCCAAATGCAAGACCTTGCACTTGGATTTGTTGAACCTCATGACATTTAACTGGGCCCACTGATCAAGCCTTTCCAGGTCCCTCTAGATGGCATCCTGTCCATCCTGTCCCTCTGGTGTGTCAACCACACTCCACAGCTTGGTGTCATCAGCAAACTTGCTGAGGGTACACTTGACCCCACTATCAGTATCACTGATGAAGGTACTGAAGAGTATCAGTCCCAGCACCAACCTTTGGGGAACACCACTCATCACTGATGTCCATCCAGACATTAAAGCCATTATACTCCTTTATTTACCACTTTTGAGACAACATCTAGGTAGTGCATCCAGTTTTGGGTCCCCAGTGCAGGAAAGGCATTGATTAGTCAGAAAAAGTTCAGGAGAAGGTCCCTAAGCTAGTTTGGGGCTTGGCTGGGTGCAGGAGTACTTGCCCTGTGAGGAGATGCTGATGGACAAGGTCTTGTTCACCCTGGAGGAGAGATGGCTTTGAGAGGACTTGATGACAGCCTGCTCTTACAGGGTGGCTGTTAGTAAAAGCACAGAGCTGGACTGCCATGGTTGAAGGACAAAGACCAAGGGAAGATTCTGAGATTCTAGTGCAAATTCAGTCCTTACCCATCTTTCTGAAGTAGGCTGCACCATATATCTCCAAAGGTCCCTTCCATTGCAACAGGCAAGTTCAGTGCTATTGGCACTGCAAGACACCATCGCACAGTGTTTTGCCAAGAGGCCCAAATATCCTCAGTGCCAGAATATCACATTCCATCAAACTCTGCTGACATTTGCCTATTAGACCAGAAAGTAAAAGCAATTAGCAGTTCGATGTCTGTCTGAGAGTACCTAATTTTCTAGGTTAAGGAACAGTAAGAAAAAGTATATTTTTATCTCCTTAGCAAAAAGCAACAACACTTAACAATAAAAACTAAGAGTAAAACATAAAATTCAATATAGACTTGAAAAATACCCAGGTACATATAGGTATTTTTTAAGACAGCCAGCAAGAGCTTATAGTGTTAGAGATTTTTCTCACATGAACCCTGCATATCTGACAGCTATATGTTTAAAGCACTCTCTTAATAAAGATATATCTACTTCTCTATATATACATTCAAGTACTCTCAGAGAGAGAGAGAGAGGACTTGTTTTCAAATCTTTTACTTGGAAAATTAAGAAAAATATTGAATTATTTCTAGTTCTGGGCATCCTGGTTTTGCAAAAATTTCAGCACATTAATTGTAAAGACTTTGACAGGAAGACAGATTATTTCCTATATAACGATTACTAAAAATTTTATTCTATTTTCAAAGAAATAAGATGATAATCAGGGTTTAAGTAGCTTAACAAATCAAGTAGGATATCATTAAATTTGCAAAACTCAGCCTTTTTTTCTTTTTACTCCTGCCTTCCATAGCTCCTGACTAATCCAGAGTTGCCAGAACCCATAGCCTTTGTGACTGCCAGTTCTACTTAACCCCAAATCGCAATTATTCTGACACCTCCTTTGCAGTACCTCTCATTTATGGGTGATCTTGTTTTGAATCTTGTCAACATGCTAAGCAAGATCTCTTTTCTTTGTTGGGTTTCTTTCTGCTGGTGGAACAAACTGACTAGACTATGGTTACTGGCATCTGCCCAAGAGTAGTGTGAGAAGAGGGCAAGTGAGGGAATAATGGGGCTGTTTTATCTTTTGTCACTGACAGTGCAGTGTCAAATACATCCAGCCATCTACACTGATTACACCTAAACTGGTTTAAATATGGAGTTAAGGAACACCTAGCCCTGACTGCCGGTTGCTGTGGGAAGTACATCTCCATTTCCATGCCCCCTAGCCTACTTAAACCAAAGCTGCCTATTTTGAGCAACGCTCAGAGAAATGAATGGTCACTTTCATTTATTATGTCCGATATACCAAGTTCATCGCACTGTATTACTCACAGAACTGCAGCAATCTAGTTTATTTTGATGGATATTAAAAACTGTTCTGGCCTCTACCATTAGCCTCACAATTTTCTTCTTTTCCTTCTATTCCAGGAAAAGATATATGTATCTAGTGACCCAAACAATAATGTCAACATGCCTATATGCATACTGATAGATACCTGCCTACTTGGAAGAAAGGCTAATGAGCTTTCCAAATGTACCTGTTAATCTAAATCATTTTTGTTGTGTCAACCCTGCTTTTTTATTACAGTCTGGAATCATAACGGAATTGGATTAGATTCTTTATAGACTTTTCCCTTTTTACCTCTTTTCTGCCATGAAGAAAATTTAAATGATTTTTTTTGTGTATGTGTCAGTTTACTCATTCCTGAAGTAGTAAATGGGCTCCGACAGCATGTCTAAGGCAGCCAGGGAAAATATTCTTCACAAAGATTAAACTAATCTAATTTGTCAAGTTAAATGAATTTTGTAGCTTCACTGTTTCTTGTTGGGAAAAAGGTCTCTTAAGAGTAAGCAAGCTTTTTTTTTTTTTTTTAGGAATTGTCTATGCAGACTATCATTACTCAAACATTATGCCACTGTAACAATGGCATCCAGCTGTTACTTCTCTTCTGAGAAATACATGATAGCATGATAGCATTTATTTCTAAAATAGGAAAGATGACAGGTAGAAGATTATTTTAACCATATTGTGGTTTCCAATTGTAATGCTGAAAAAGGTACTTTTTGGACTGTGAAACTAATCTATAAGTATCATTAATTATTGGTCTGTTTGACTTTTATCTGACTACATTTATGAAGGCACAAAAGACAAAGATATTAAATGCTGCTGTCTTTCATGTATTGGCTATGTAGTTGCATCTTTTGCAAAAAGTATTCAGGCTTTAAAATTAATAATAGCAATGATGGTAAAAAAAAATACTGTTCCTTTAAATGAATTTAAGCTAAACAATTACTCTTTTAAGCTATAATATTTTTTAACATTTACAATATTTTATGATCCCTATTCCAGAAATATTTAAACATACATCCTAAACATAGCTTCATTGTTGACCTAGGACTAGAATTCTAATTTCATTTAAATGAGTAATGCTTGAGAGATTGACATCATCTGGACTCAGATTTTAATGACAGTCTCTAACATATTTCCTCCACCAATGCAAAGTAAAACACATTATTGCTTCCTTTATTAATTAATAAAACCATTCTTGTGCTTAATGATGCAAAGATTGGCTCATAGTAAAATATATCTTGACACTTGAAAAGATATCAGTGATGTTATCCAGTCAGTAACAAGCCCTGAAAATTTTCCATTGTAATTATAACTGAAGGCACTGAAATCCATTTAAACTTTTTTCTTGGTTCAACCATTACAAGAAATTTGACTACAATTTTTCATTGGCATGCTACCAGTTTTATAGGAAACCTAAACAACACACTATTTTTCTACAGTGCTCTGATGTACACCACTACCACACAGGATAATAGTGCTGATACTATCATAAGCCCCACACAGCCTGCTTGTGAGGATATGGAGGCATTGCCATTCCATTGATCTCTGAGAACATCTGACAACAATTACAGTAGGTCAGAAGATATGTTGAAGGACGATTGTTTTGATGTTATTTTTTTTATTTAGTTTTCAGTTTGTTTTTTAGGATTCTGATTATTATTGAAGACCAGATAATGAATCCTAGTAAACGGACTTAAACCTATGTCCATATGGTTCTAAACTGTTTTCCTTGACCTTCACAACACAGCCAGAGCTAAATACTTTGGTCCCAGACCAGCAAAGCTCTCAAGCATATGTTCTACTTCCTTCTCTGCCAGAGCAGAGAATAAGACCTCACAGAAGATGCAGTTTGATCTGCTACATCAAGATGTGATCTTTAAACATTCTGAAGGACTCATCAGGTAAACTTTCTCTACAGACTATTAATTGAATTTACATAGTAGCTCTGTCTTCTAGAATGAAAATAGTTGATACAGTTAATCCCAAGATAATTAGCGCAAGATATTACTACATAAGTAAAGAACATTCCCAAATCAAAAGCTACTTTTAATTTCATTCCAACACATCTAGAAATAGACTCAATACTTAAAAAAGTCAAGTAATGAAATTAAAATCATAATTACTATTAACAGAATATATTTCTGCTTGTTTCTTACCATGCATTAGATTGCACACATAGTTAGCTAAGAATTTGCAAATGGGCAACTATCCAACACAAGGGAATGAGAAGGAGGCAAATAAATTCAAATGTGATATATCACCATTGAATGGTTTTGAATATAGAAAACTACAACTATGAAACAAAAGAAAAACTGCTAATCTGTAGAGGATTTGGTTTTAAATGCTTTCATGGAAAAAACCATCAATGGAAGAAAAAGAAGAAAATGCAGACTTCTTTTTCTTGCTTCTTTGTTTACGGAACTAGAGAGGAAACCTTCAGATAAAAATAATTATTGGTTGAATGTTTTCTATCTCAGAATGTCAAAAAGCAGAAATTTGAATGAATCATCAGTAGCTAAATGGTTGGTGAAGCACCTGCCATAGAGCAGAGGGGAGTACTCTGTACATCTGTACCTTCAGTACTACCAAAATTACAGCTTTGGTAATCAATAAAATCAACTTCCTTTCTGAAAGAAAAAAATGAATGGTTTCCATGCAATTATAAAAAAAAAAATTGTAACAAAAAAAGCCAGTGGACTTTTTTTGTCCAGCATACATTGCTGCATTCCCATCCCTTTGGCTCTGTTAAAGTGAAAGCTATCAGTATACGTAAATTTTTAGGTTTGTCAGACTTTATGACAAAGAGTACCTCTATTGCTATTGAAGGTGTCAGGGCTTTAGGAGCAGAAGATGGGGATAGGGACAGGGCTGGGGAAATGGCCGCACAGTCCACCTAGGACTAATCTGGGGCAGGTACTGACAACTACAAGGATCTGAAATAAGGTCCTGGGACACAAGGAGGAGTTGGTGGAAGCAAGTAGATGAAATTGAACAGAATTTCTCTGAAAGAACATTTTCCCACAATATTAATAAAACTACAAGTTTTTAAGGCTGAAAATGCCACATGCACTTCTTTCACACAGCAGCATTCAGTTCCAGAAAATCAAGAAACAAAAATATGTAAAATAAGACTTCTCACTTTTTCAAGTGTTAGCCACAATTTTCATGTGGCAAAAACTAATATTAACCATTTAGTTTTAGGTGAAGAGAGAATATTTGTCCCTAAAACCTTTAATGAAAAATGCTTTAACTATAGATTTCTCTATATATTAAAAGAAATGGAGTCATTTAGAAGACAGATAATGCTTGCTTAGATGATTGGAGACACAGAAGAACAATGAAAGTATATTTAAAAACAGTAAAGTAAGAAAGAGTTAATGATTGAAATACTTAAATGCAAAAGCATTTCATCATACAAAACACACATTTCTATTGGGTAAAATATATTTAAGAGCAAAACCTAAAAAATTACCACGAAGAAAGTGCCCATCACATCTCCTACAACAGCAGAGAAAAAGGAAATAATGCAATACCTGATTCAGGTATGGAAAAGAAAAAAAAAAAAGATAATATATTTTCTAAAACCAAGGGGGAACATACATTGCTGATTTTCACCCAAGAATTCCTGCAAAGCAGTATTTCTAAAAATTCCTTGAGATTAACAAGGGTATATGAACAGACTTTTTGCTCACCTAAGTTCTCTAATAAAATTTCATGTTTTGTCACTGTCATCTCATAAGAGAATGTTTGTAGGGACACGGCACATCTCCTTTGTGTACTCCAATTCAAACCTGCTTGGATTGCCTGTTTACTTTCATGGAAACTACTGAAATTCTGCTACTGTATGAGCAACAGCACCTCAAAATATTTGGTTACGATGGTCTAAACTGGCTTCTTGGTGCCTGGTCTGCCTGGGTCATGGACAGACAGAAACAAATGAGGAGGAAAAGAAGTGGAACATCACTAATCCCTACAGACCTTATCGGTAATGCAGAAGTTGAATTGTCCTAACAATTCAGTGCAGATGCTTTGTAAGGTTCAAGCTTTTCACTGATACCAAAAATACTGCTTATGTCAACTGTGTGACATAAATGAATGATATTCAGCTTGGCTGCAGTGTTTGTGTCAACTGCCTGAAAAAGAAATCACTGCAGCCAAACTGAATGTCATTCATTCTGTGGACTGTGAAATTGGAAGCTATGTGAACATGAGTGACATCCATAATCCTACAAATAATTTTGATTTAATATGACCAACTGTCTTAAAGCTATCTAGTCACTTTCCGTAACTTTCAAAAAAGTCAGAAGAGTTCATAACGATTTTTTAAATTCAGATTGCCCAGAAAACTTTGATACTACTTCATATTTTAGTTATTTTAGTATCTAATTTCCAATCCAAATGTACAAACTATGAAATAATTACATCCATATAATTCAAATATACTTGAAAATTGTGTTCTTGCTCCTTGAATATCTACTTCCTTCTCTCCTTCATAGTCTTGTCAGGCTATGGCTATTTAATTTTTCTTTAGAATAAGGTCTGTAATAGAAATTTAGTAGAATCTCAAGGGATCCAGGCTTATACTGAAATTAGATGAAATGCTAATAGATATATGCACTCATAAGGAATGCCTTGTCTCAAATCAAAATGAAACAACAACACTCTGCAGACAGTTTTACGTTTGAAAGCATTTCTTGGGAACATGAGAACAACACAGGAAACATGCACACACTATTTTAGGGAAATCCCTAAATAGACTTCAACTGAAATAGTTTACTCCTGATAAACTTTACTCCTAATGTCATCGTTGCATCTAGAATTCATTATTGAAAATTTTCAAATATTCACTGCTTTTGGAAGTAATTAGGAAACTGCTTTGTGATGTTCTTTGAGGTTTGCAAGTCTCGCAAGCACGTTTCCTTTTCTAGTGGTAAAAAGCCTTGATCTATAGTACTGAAAATTGTAAGAATGCAGTTCTGTGCAATTAAAATAGACTTCATCAAGTCTTGCAGAAAGAAACAGAAGTAGACTGAAAAAATATATATATAATATCATGTACCTGAATACTCTCAGAATTTTAGCTCAAGCAATTTGATTTTTTAAATTTTCTTCTAATTGTGAAAGTTTGGTTTCTACCTGCATGTAGCAGTATTTAAATAATTTACTACTTGTTATCCTTTTAAGCAAATCATTATTCAAAGATAGAACATGAACAGCTTCATTTTTTATGCTAAATATTGTATTTTTGACAGTGAAATATAGAAAGAGCTCCATATCTTCCTCATGGTTCATGAGGTGTCAAGGAATACAGCCATTTTGGTTAATGACAAACAGCATATGCTATCCATCTAGAGGAGTATAGTATGCAGTCTGTCAGTTTTTGCACTTTCTGCTATATACTTTCTGCATCTGAATGTGATTATCAATAAAGATTCTAAGAATCTGTAAATAGTACTGATGACAAGATAGGATGGGTATGTTTGATGCATGAAAGAAAGAATATGTGAAAACAGGAATCTGGAAACCACAGCTTCAGAGCATGAAAATTGCATAAAATCTATAATCAAATATTTAAGGTCTCCTCTGAACCTATGCTTAAAATAATATCTGCAGCATAAGTTTAAACCCTATCAGAAGTTTTCCTCTTGGCTAGTACTGCAAAGCAAGCTTAGAGGAAAGTGGATTTTTAAGTCTGACAGGCAACTTAAATAATGTGCAGAAAGAAATTAGGTTGAATAAAGCTAAACTTTGTTTCCAAATGTGCTTTCAGAATCTTTAATGCCACACCAAAATAATTCATGCAACCTGAAACATATGACTGTGTCTTTATTTTTGAAAAACATTCCAGTCTTAATACATTCATTCCTGAAATGAAGAATGTTTTATTTAAAAATGGAAATGCTTAAAAAACTCTAACTATAAACTGTTCTGTTACAATAATTCCAAATAGAATATTTCCACATCATCAGTAATTTCTATTCTTTAAGACCAAACCAAAACTGCATCCTACCTAATTTAAAGCATTTGAAACCACTTTTCAATCAATAAAATTGTCACCAAGTTCTCCACTGAGATTGGAAATCATCTATTTAAATAAAATACATACCTGTACATACTTGTCTTATTAGATGCTATGCATTTCTAAAGCAAATCTCAAGAAATCTTCATATAATTCTAAATAGCTAAATTTAATCAAGATATCGGGGAAAAGTTGAATTTTAAACTATTCAGTACATGTATGAAAACTATTTTATCTGAGTTTTTTAAATTTAAATTTTTAATTTAACAAATAAAGTGATCAGTTAAAGCAACATCCAAATACTTCGTATTTCTTGAATTAAAATTTATTACATTTTTCCTTTGTCCTCTTTCATTAAAAACACACCAACCCATAATTTTAAAGCAATATTTACTCATTAGTTTGATCTAATTCTAGTTTTAATTAATGAATAATAATAAAATACTGGTAGAGACAGGCCTTATAGATCTTGTCATTCTTCTAAATATATATTGTAAAATAACTAATAATCCTTGCCTCTAAGTTTAATAGCTAGGAAAGTTTCAGTTTCCTTTCTGTGAAAAAAATTCAAAGTGTCTTTTGTAAATCAGTGTGATAGAAATTGTTTTTCTCCAAAATGGTAAAACTAAAGAGTTTTAATAAGTAAATATGTATTGTTTTTACATTTTTAATTGCCATTACTTAGTTTTTCACAGTAGCAGGAGAAATGATTATGAAGAGCTACAGAAGTACGTCTAAACAGTAGGTGATAAAAGCCATGCAGTTTGTAAACAGGAATAGAAACATGGAACTTCTGAAAAAAATGGGAAAAAAGTAGGAATCATGCCACTATGTAAGTCTTCACTAATTACGCTTAGAAAAAGACTAATCAAATCATGGCAATTAGCTATAAAATAATGAATGGCATGTAAAATACAAAAAAGGGATTGATGTCTTTCACATAAACAGGAACAATAAAACTCTAAAGAAACACTTAGTGGCAGAGGAAAGGCAAAAAGAAAGGAGACAGGCATTTATTTGAACAATACCTATGGAAACTATTGCACCAGGATATTACGAATGGTGAAATTTATGTAGACTCATATTTTGACTAGACAATTAATGGAAACTAAAATATCAAAGACCAGTAAGCATAAACACCCCAAACTTTCTCCTTAGGAAGTCACTGCATGACAAATTTTGCATGACAAACTGAGTGTTTCTAATAGAGCAATATCTGCTTATATTTGCCCCTGACTCATTTGCTTCCCAAAGCATCAATTATTGAGGAGATGTTGATATAAGGCATGGGGCAAGATATACTTTTGGATAGATCACAACAGCTACTCTTGTGTTATTATAAACAATAAATACCATCATTTCAGTTCTTTTTCCTTTTTACTTGTTATTTATTGGAGTAGGGAGAAGTATTACTTCACACAGAACTATCTTCTTGCTATGAGCCTTCAACTGAAGGAATAACCATTCTTAAATGGTTAGGACTTAACCATTCCTAGGACTGGAAACTCCTAGATCTGACTATCTTTAAAAAAACAAACAAACAAACAAACAAAAAACAACATAGCATTGATAAAAAAAGCTTCCCAGAACTCACAAAAAGTCCTGTTACTGTAGTGAATCTTTGTGCTGCTGACCCAAATGCAAGACAAAAATATTTCTGTCTTAGAAGTTTTTCCAATAGCACTGCATATTGGAAGGAATGAGTGGAATGGGAAACTGCACACCTGTAGAAAGAGATAGGGAAATCCAGTTTAATGCTTTATTAATCACAGTCAGAATGAACCCATTTGCGTAATTAAAACAATAATTTAGTTATAATAATTTGGGATCCAATTCTTTTTGAGTCCCATTGCTAATGAAATCATAATGCATTTGTTCCACATACAATTTTAATTTGGGGTAAATCAACTTCTACTTTTGATAATTCTTTGAACAGGTATTTCTAATCTGTTATATTGTTAAACTGAAATATTGAATTATGCTGTTTTTTTACACCAGTGAGTGATCACACGCATTTTTTTCACCTCTTCTGACATTCTGATCAATATGACGCAGATAAGAGTCACACATTCCAAGGAACTCTAAATCCTTTGCGCTGCAGTTGCCTCTTGTAAAGTGAATATCTTAATTAAATATTATATTAAAGTTTAGATATATTGAAAAAAATAATTGATACATATTTCTGCAAGCCCACAGCTAAGGATAACAGTTCGAGTTTTTCCACTGTTAACTAAAGCCATCCATTGATATGCATTGTACAATAGGGAAAAGACATCACCAGGCTGCCTGATAATAAAGACAGTAAAGTGCTCCTGGGCACTGTACCTCTTGCACAGTTTCAAAAATCACCATTTCTTACACACTGTTTTAAGTATGCATGCTGTTTTCATAACAGTGAATCTCTTTTGTCAAAATATAAATGACAGTAGTTAAGAGACAGTTCTGTTTTCTAACACATAATAAGAGTTGGTGGAGGTTACACAGTCATCACATACAATTGCTGCATTACCATCAGTCTTTTTTTTTCAAGTGTGTATAAATGCCCAGAGAAGCACTCAGATTTCAGGCCCTCTTCCAATTTTTCTGTTGCTCACTAGCTGGCTGTGGCTAATGTTTGTCAAGATGTCAAGACAGACATCCATCCACCAGCTGGTAATACTGCCAGCTGCCCACTACAGCCTGGAGGCATTGTGCTGCCTCATCCTCTTGGAAATTCCTATGGTATGGTGTGATCTGTACATCCCAGTATGCTCCCTATCCTCCTCTATTGGAAATAAGAGGTACTATTAAGGACAAAGAAGTCTTGAGGGGGTCATTAAGTTCTGAAAAGAAGCTTAATAAATGTGTTATCTTGCAACTAACTATGAAAAGCTGTTCTTGATATCTGCTATGTTGTTTTTGAAATAAACTTTGCTCACTGGGGAAGCACATGCAGCAGCATCGACTATTTACCCAATGAACAATGTATTCACACATTGTAAGTGCTATTCCTCCAGCACGCCTGAGTTCATGAAAGTTTCAGTACCTAAACTCTAATAACATAGAAAGGCATTAGGGCTGGAGGCAAAAAGCTACTTTAGGAGAGGTTCAGCTAACTGGCGAGGACAGGGAAAACAATGGGAAATAGTATGAGGAATTGACGGGTGTGACAGAAAAGCTGATAAAAATTAGAAACAGGATCACAAGGAATATATGGGTGTCACAGGTGATAAAGAGGGGCTGAAGGAGAAATGACCCAACCTCAGAGCTAGCTGAATAGGATCACTGGACATATTTTGGGGAACAAGTTTACAAGGCCAGCAGAACCGAGGTAACTACACCAGCAATTTCAGATAAAGCTGAGATCACCAAGGTAACTGTATAACAAAATCCAAATATGACACAAAATTGGGAACAAAGGGAAAAAAAGGAAACAGAGCAGGTTACTCATCTGGAATGAGACTAGGGTGGAGAAAGAAGATGTAAGGGTGGTGAAAAAGAAGGTTAAGATAGAAAAAAAGGGATAACAAGATATGCAGTTCTTACTGGTCTGTCTGCAGGTATCCATCAGTAGCCCTGAGCATGACTGCTGCTGCCAGAGCAGGACAAGGAAATGTACTCAATTTCTGACCACCCCACTAGTGCCAGGCCTGCTTCCACGGTCTCACAGCTACGAAGGGTGGAAAAGGGGCTTCCTTAAGCCAACAAGGGGAGCTGGTCGGCTCAAGCATCCTGGTAACAGTGTGTCATTGACTGCTGCAGACCTGGTGGCAGCGGCAGTAACCCACATTTCATAAGGCAAAGATGTGATCCTTGCTCAAATGCATGAATTATAGGAAAACACATAGTAAGTACACAAATTTATCTCAAACATTTTGATGGCATCTCATTTAAGAAGACTGTAACAGCCAATTGTAATTTTTCAGCCTAACAACTATAAAAATTGGGCCATACTCTAATGTTATTTTGAATGGATTGTACAAGTCCATCGATTCTACAGCTTTCTCTGGAAAAAAACTGCCTTTATTTCTGTTGTCTATTTTTTCCCAACATAGGAACAACACAAAAAATAAACCTCATGAAAATTGTTTATATAGTCTCTGTACTCATAAAGATATGCCAAGACATTTACAGAAAAAGCACTTGTATCCACTGGCCCTGAAAGATAACTTGATTAAGATATAAGGCACTGAAGCATGTATTCTATACTGTATTTTTTTCACTGTTAGAAAGCCTCACATCGATCTTCTTGCTCACTTCCATGCTGTTCATGAAGTATGCACTGCAGTAAGAGCCAAAAGTCATTTGAAATGGCAAATCACATGTGCCATGTGTGTGAACACATGCACACAAAGCAATAGGGAGAAAACCAAAAAGATATTTTCTCTGAAACTTGTGATTGTCATGCAATACTACTAACTGAGTTGCATTAAGCTGCTCACTAGAGAAATTGGTGAGTGTGAGTAACCATGACAAGCTATCACATAAACTGAAATACCTTTCAGTTTCTGATGGAATAGTGTAGTGAAAGAGCTGCTGAGAGAATAAGGAAATGAAGAGCATCAGAGATACAAAATAATTGAACATAGTAGTAAAAATAATAGCATCTTGCTCATTTGCAAGTATTTTGTTTCGTTTAGTTTTAGAAATGGGACTTTTACCTCATTTGTAACTTATTAGTTTTCAAACAAAACTGAAAACTTGTATCACAATATGGTTCGCTCCAAACTGAAAGGGTTGTTATACATTGAATAAATGGATGCAAAAGTGAGATGTACACACATTTGTCCTTTCTGCTTTTGCTCTTTTTGCACCTGGATGTTTGTAGCTACAATCTCTGTTTCCTTTTTGTTATCCAAATTCTTATTTATGCTTGTGAGAAATGGCCGCTGGGTGATGGGGACAGCAATTGGTCCTGGAAGACAGAGTGCAATTGCTCCAGGTGTGTCATTTGGAGTGGCAAAGAACCAAAAGAGCCATCAGTTTGTCAAGAGCAGACAGCAAAACAAAAAAGAAGGTGAAAGAGAAGGAAGTGGTAGGGCAAAAGCTGCTGCTGCAGAGCCTGACAAGCCTTGTGTTTTGTATTTGTTGCTGAAGTTCTGCTCTGTAAGAAAATGTATTGTCACATCTCTGAAAAGCACTGCAATTTATAAGCTAACCTTGCTGTGCAAGCCAGTCCTGTGACAGCCTAATAGACATCACTGTCAGGAGAATTATTTAGTCTAGTAAAATATGGTTTATGTTGGAATAATGGAACCTAGATTGGGACATATCATATCCTATTATTCCATTAAGCTCCCTAAATAATCTCTGTCTTCTGATGTTTTCTTACCCGTCATGTATTAGTAGATTTTTGTCAACCATCCAAGCTATGCATATTTAACTCTTCTAATCTCTGCTCCTAAACGATCCCTCCACCTCCCTAATTGATTTTAATCCTCTTCTCTAAAATCTCTTCAATATTTTCTGGCAATTTGGTGCCCTACATTTAAAGCAGTATGCTGAATTTAGTCATGCTATAGCTGTACAGAATATAATATTCTCTGTGGCAAGATACCTGTGAGAATTTAGCCCCAAATTGTTTTAACTACTTTAACTTCAATATCATTGAATATACTCAATGTTAATTTGTTGTAACTGTACCTTAGCATTTCTTTATTCATTATTATTTCCTAGATTTTTTTACCTAATAATCCTGCAAAAACCCACCTGGTGCTCTGCGAGGAATACAGCAGTGCTGCATGCTGTCGACAATACAGGAAGGCCAAAATATGAATGGGGCAGTTTAATCAGGCTGAATTATTTTCTTGTCTCATTTTAGAACACTCACTGCCACAGTGCATATTTGACCACTGGCAGCATCTTACAGTTACTGCACCTGTTAACATGAACTTTAATCACCTCCGCTGCATCTTCTTTTGCAAATCCCTCTTCCAAAATTCTGCTAGCCCACTAGGGTATTGTGTTTCTATTAAAATCACTTGTCCTGGATACTTGCCACCAGGAAGTGCTGGTAAAACACTGTTGTTGCTGCTTTTCCCAGCTCATTACAGTTTACTAATAGGTAGCAATTCCCTAAGAGTTCTTTCCAGAGCATCTTCCATGAGAGAACTATACACCACAAGGAACGCTTACACATCCATTTTCTAGAGATTAATTAAACTCTTTCAAAGTTTTTTTTTTGTTGTTGTTGTTGTTTTTGTTTGTTTTGTATACTCAGGTGTACAAAAAGGCATCTTACTGTCTTGTTTCTTTTGCAATTAAATGTAGCTCTGCCTGCTTCTGAGTGCACACATCAGTCCCCTTGACTCAATCGTGGGTGTTATTGTTGGTACCTTGTCTCTCTGTCTTAACCTACTAATACACCATTGAGATTGTTCAGTGAATACTTAGAGGAAACTGGATATACACCACCAGATCAAAAACATAGCACTTAGTTCATGGATTCAAATATCATTTTCTCTAAACCATCTATGTAATTCTGGAAAAAGTCAGGATGTTTAAGAATATATTATACATTGAATTCCCTTCCCATTACACCCATGAAACATTGATTATATATACTCCTGGACATAATAACAGACATTTATTTCTTGCAATAAATGTGAACAAAGTGATAGATTGTTTATACATTTACACTATTGCTATAAAATGACTTCCCTCCCCATAGAAATTATGAGTTTATCAGTGAAAAGGACAAATTAGATGCTATGAAGGCTTTACCAAATATTTCCCACTTCCATTAGCCGACAGATGCACATTGTTCTCTTCATCCCACTCCAGTATTAGAAATTGCATAGCTATAACTGCTGTGAAGTGCCTTAATTTTTCCCCAGAACTCCTAAAAACAGAAATAAGTTGTTGAAGCATATGTGCATTTCTTTCTTTTCTATGTTTTTTCTGAACTTCTATTTGGTTAAATCATTATTTGCCTGAGATTCAACTAGCACCATTAACACCAGTGCTTTTCTGCTGGCAGTCCACAACAAATATTCAAGCAGTTTCACATTGTTTCTCAGGCATAATTCTGACTAAGTATTCTTTTCACAAAGAACGTACAGCGCTGTTTAAATTACTGTTTCACTGGCAGTCAAACCACATTTTTTCATCTATCCTTTTGCAACGGCACAGGGACCAGTGCAATAGGAAGACGCTACAAAAAAAAATAAGATAAATACCCACCTACCTCTGAGGACCTAGGCTTTCAGAAGAAACACCACAGAGGAGGAATCAACAACAAAAAAAGCCCTCCAGAGTAGCAGTCAGTCCTTAAATGAGGTCTAAGAGAGGGGCAGCCAAGCTCCACCCCTTCTGGACACAGAGATAAATTGTCTTCACCTGGGCTCCCAGGGCTGACCCTGTCCTTTGCCCAGGTGCTCAATCAGTGGTTCAGGCTTGACTCAGCAGTTTCCGTACACCTTTAATAACCAATTAGGTTTGGCTAAGGTCAAGGATGTAGTTAGTTGTCAGATGCTAAATTACAGAATAACAGAATCATATGCATTGAAAAAGACCTCTGAAGATTATCTGGTCCAATTTCCTGTTAAAGCAGCTTCCCTGCATTAGTTTGCAGAGGAAAGTATCTAGGATTTTGACTATCTTCAGAGAAGGAGATTCCAAAACTTCTCTGGGTATCCTATTCCAGTTCTCTGTCATCCTCAAAGTAAAGAAGTTTTTCCTTGTATTCATATGAAACTTCCTCTGTTCTAGCTTGTGCCTTTTGCCCATTGCTTTGTCACTGGGCACTACTAAAAAGAGCCTGACCCCATCCACTTGACTCCCATTCATTAGATATTTATAAGTGTTAATAAGATCCTCCCTCAGTCTTCTCCAGGATGAACAGTCTCTGGTCTCTCAGCCTTTTCTCATAAGGGAGACACCCCAGTTCCCTCATCATCTTTGTTACCTTTTATTGGACTCCCTCTAGAAGATCCCTGTCTTGAACTGATGAGCCCAGAACTGGACACAGTACCTATCCCAAGGACATAATGTGTGAAATAGAAGCTGGATGGTCATGTTGCTCACATAGTCTTGTTCTCTAGTTTCTCAGCTATTTTGGCTAACATTCATACTCTTACTAGTTTATATACTCTCTGCTTATATCTAACTCCGGTTTTCAATTGGAGTCCAAGCGCATGCCAACTTACTTACGTGACAAGTTGGAAATATTTTGAAAATTTATCTGTTGAAACCTTCCTTCCCACAAAATAATTAATTTACAGTTTTGTACTCTCTCTTGTATCCAGCTTTGCTGCAAATAAAAAATTAATCTAGAGGCATCCCTCCTGCAAAAGTGATTTTAATCAAGAGATGATTTGTTGCTGCATGTAAGCAGTGTCAAGTAGGAAAGAGATTCACAGTGTTCATTCTGTTCTACATATGGGAGCACAACATGAATATAAGTTTCATGAGCTGATCCACAGCAGGCATGCACTGCTGTACACAGCTGTTCTTTTGTGATTTGTTTGCATTTCAAACATGCTCTCTAGTTGTCTGTATTCTAATTCTAGGATGATTCTTCACAGTCCTTGCTGGGAGCCTTCTGGGAACCTGGAGAGAAGAGCTACATGGCTACCTGTGTACTTCTGGAAGACTACTCTGATGTTTCCTGTTTTGTTAACTGTAAACAGATACTTTGAGGGTGAAGGCAAATGTCAGAAGTCTATACTATTTTCCAAAATTACTTCTACATCTTCTTCACTCCTCGCCCCCATCTCCAACTCATAAAGAGTTCTTCTAGGCTACACAACTTCTTTTTTTGGTAGACCAAAATAAAACCCCTATATTATCTTGATTATATGGTACCAAAGATTACATTACGAGATGAAGGTTTGCATGGGAGAAATGCTGTTCTCATGTCTTGGCAAAATTCAAACCCTCATTAGATTCTGTGGGAATTTTACCATAAACAAATTTGCTTTCTCAAATACCTATTTATGACTACTGCTTCAATAGTTATGCCTCCTATTTTATTATGTTAGTCCTCAGTGTCAGAGGTGCATGTTGGTGATATGGAAGTAGAGGTCGAACCTCCCTACCAATATTGCATTACATGTTGTTGCCATGTGACAGATGGCAGCAGAAGGGCAGTCTGACAGAAAGCTATATAACACGGAAGTATATGAAGCAAATGTGTGGAACTGAATTCCTCCACATGGAAAAAACTGCACTCATTGACATCCATCAATGTTTATGGAGACCAAAGAGTGAATGTGAGGCAGTGAGTGATGCATTTCAGCAGTGGCAACAGCAACAGCAAGTCACCTCCACTGACACAGATGTTTATGAGTGTGGCATGGAGGCTCTTGCTCATGGCTGGTGAAAATGCATAGTGAATGCTGGTGACTATGCTGAAAAATAGTGTTTTGTAGCTGAGAATTTTCTCTAGTGTTATTGTGGGGGTTTTGTTTGTTTGTTTGGTTTTGTATCTGTTGTAGTTTCCCTGGGAATAAATAACAGGCATTACTTCCAGAGTGACCTACTTCTCTTTATGTGTTATGTTCAGGAAAAAAAAAAAGGGGGGGGGGGGAAATGAAGCATGAAGGGAGCTTGTCTAAGGACACAAGAATTTATTTCTGATTCATATCATGGCTAATTGAATGATATCTTCTTTCTTCATTCTCCTTAATCCTATATCTAGGCAGTAGTAACACAGGCTATCCAGGAGAGAAACCTTATTCATGTAGGATCACATGTACACATCTCTTTATCATATTCTTGTACTTTTTTTATTGTTGTTTCATATTCAACACATGAGATTATGATTAACATTTATTGAAGTCAGTGAGGGCTTGCAATCTGCACAAAACCTTACTGAACTGCAGCTTTTCTCTTAGAAGGTGAATTTTGGAAAATTTTACATAAGATCTGCTTGTTGATAGTGTTCATTTTCACTTTCATTTAGGATTCAAGCAGTTCTTCTGCATTAAAGTACAGAAGCACAACTTACAGCACTTTAGCCTGTATAGTTCCTCTCAAGTTAGTATCCTCTGAAACTTAATTTATTTGCTGTTCATTCCCTCTGAGTCATTATTGAAGCAACGGAATATAACCTGACCTCCTCTGGCAGTAGCCCAGCAGTCAATTTCTTTGAAATCACTAGTTTGCAGCTCATCATTTCCCTTTGTTTACTACTTTCTATCAGTTGTTCAGCCACAGGATGACATTCATATTCAAGCCAACTTAAATTAATTTTTGAAGAAGAGTTTTATAGAATGCAGGATGAAGTATTTTCCTTAATTAATTGGAAATGCCTATCATATTATTCTTCTGTTTCATCCACTAATTTTATAATTCTATCAAAGACGCAATCAAGCTTATTTGACAAATCTTTATTAATTTGTTTGTTTAGCTCTGAAAATATGAGAAGGAAACCCATAGCTCTTTCTCACAAATGATGTTCCTCATTCAAAATGAAATGAGTAGATATTATGTCACAACTGAAAGTAGCAAGAAAAAAAAGGCAAACACGCATCTGCAGGTTTTTGATTTTATAGTCATAAGAAATTATTAAAACAACTGAACTAACAGAGAATGTACGTAATGTAATTAGCAGGACTTTCTGTTTTTATTCTGGAGATGCGTTTCTGCTAAAAGCTTTCCAGGTTATCCCTAGTAAATATGATCTCCTATGCTTCTGCACCCTACATATTCCTCTGAAATGTCTACTCCTTATAAGTACTTCTCAATGACATTGGAGCATAATGACAGAAAAATCAAGATTCTCTAGCAAGTAATGGTGCCATATTTTTGAAAGTCCAAATTCTCCTCTAGTTGAAAATATCCATTTTATAATGATGAGACAGTACATGACATTAGGGCAGAGATAGCATCAGCCTAGATGTGGCTATTTGACATAACAACAATTAAACTGCAGCAATCTGAGCCTGCTACTGTCTATATGAGACTGCTAGAAATGCTGGAAAGTTATCTAGCTGGCAGAATCTTCTTTACACTACCCCAGAGGTGTCAGTACTCAAACTAGTGTACTTGTGACTACAGGAGGTACAATTATATCCCTGGATATCAAGAGATCTATACACTTTGAAAATGTAGCAGACAGTTATTGGAAAAGAATACAAACATATCGGCACAATACCAAAATCACCTGCATCTGCTGTGTAGTTGCAGCTGGTAAATGTACATATCAAGGGAAGCCACAAAAAGCAGAGACTATGCTGCCTGAATTGATAGAAAAGCCTCACATATCTCACCTTCAGAAAGTCCCACAGTAAGGAACTCAGAGGGTTATCTTTCACAAATTAATAAATAATAAACCAATAATAATCTGAGAATTTTCTAATTAATTCAGATTTTTTGCCCCAGTAAATAGTACTGAAAGGATTATTTCTGTTACTACTAGTAGAGCCTTGTAACTTTGTTTGAAGCTGATGTCATTAACAGAGAGATAAAAAAATCAAGCAAAGAAAAATGCTTATTCTCACTTTTCTCTATATATTCAAGATGACATATTCTGAACCAAACTAGAGACAATGGAGCTAATTTCTCTTTACATTCTTCTATGACTCTTCTCTTCTACAGAGATGATCTTATAGAATTCCACTCTGCATTCTGCATATTCCCAGATCCACCTCTTCATATTCATAATCTCTGGGCAATATAATCTCTGGGCAATATAATATCCTAATTCCTCTTCCATCTATTGTCTTCATAGCTAATGAGTGATGCTTTGTAGATGTGTCTTTATTGATAAGATAACCAGTGCTCCATTCAAGCAAAGTAATTTTTTCCAATGAAAACAGATGACACTGGTTTAGATCATGTGGGATCAATGCAAATCTTTCTTTCAAAGAACTGTTTGCCTTTTGGACCAGAACATACTCCAAGAAGAGTACTCATTGCACTAATGAATTCCTGTTGTTACAAAAAAACAAATAGGAACTTTTAATTTAATCAGATGTAATTAACCCATGGCATTATAAAATTTAAGTATTTGTTCAGCAGTAACCTAAACCTTATGAAGTCTTTAGAGGTAACAAGATACAATAATAACAGTAAGATAAAAGGTGTAATAAGACCATCGAACATAAAAGTGGCCTCATGGACCGTGATTAGATTTAAGAGCCATCAAATAAAAGGTCTGTCTACTTTCAGGCTTTCTGTTACTTCTTTCAATTGAAATTAAGAGCGCTAAGAGGGGGAAAAAAGAGTCATTTGTCTATACTGAAGTTACAGTAATGGTTTGATAAAAAAAGGTTTGTTAAGAGCAGTGATACTAAAGGACCTAGCTTCTGAAAGAACAGTCAAAAATTTTATGATGATCTAGAGAACTGAATCTGTTTTCCTGTAGGTAGATGTTAAGAAAAGACATAATATATATATACTCTCTGAGTTTACCTGGATTTGATATTATTGAAAAGGGGCCAATGGGGAGGGTTCTTATTTCAATTTACTTCCCTTTTTCCCAAATTTTTGTTTTTTTCAAAAGAAGTCTCTTTTTGACTGTTAAAATCTGTACCATCTCACAGTATGATATCAAGAAAACATGTACTCCAGAAAATCTGAAAAAAGACAGGACAGAGTATAGGTAGGTGTTTATGACAGATTATTTTTTTTTAATATCATCTCCGTGAAATGCTTCTCTGAAGAAGATGTCCAAACTAGGCACCTGTATTAGAAATTGTGTTGCCAGAAGGAGCTGGAACTACTCCTGTAGAAAGCACTGGTGAGGCTACATATCGAGTTCTGTGTTCAGTTTTGGGCCCCTCAGTACAGTAAAGACATTGAAGCCCTGGAGGGTGTCTAGAGAAGAGCAACAAAGCTGGTGAAGGGACTGGAGCACAGGTTTTATGAAGAGCAACTGAGGGAACTGGGATTGTTTCCTCAGGAAAAGAGAAGGCTCAGGGAGGATCTTATCACTCTCTACAACTTCCTGAAAGAGGTTGTGCTGAGGTGGAAGTCTGCCTCTTCTCCCACGTAACTAGTGATAGGACTAGAGGGAATGACCTCAAGTTGCACCAGGGGAGGTTCAGGTTGAACATTAGGAAAATATTCTGTGAAGGAGTGGTGGGGCACTGGAACAGGCTACCCAGGCATTTGGTTGAGTGAATCCCTGGAGGTGTTCAAGAAATGTTTAGATGTTGTACTAAGGGACATGTTTAGTGAGGAAACTCTGGAGGTAGGTGGACAATTGAACTAGATGATCTTGGCAATTCTATGATTCTTTGATTCTAATTATCACTACTTTTAACTTTCTGAAAATCTGGCACCTAAATTGCATACAGAAGCTCAATTACTCTTTTCTGAGTAAAGTAGAATAAACTGGTTTCTTACACATACATTATATCTTGGATGAAATTTTTCGTTTTTAATACTGCATTATTAATTGTCTTATATTTGGCTTGTAACTCACTTTAACACCTCAAATCTACTTCTGCTCTACTTCCTAGATAGTTTATTTGTCCATTTTGCATTTATGAAATTGATTTGTTTTTCTTAGTTCAGCATTTTTGCACAGCATTTCTTCATGGAAAAAAAATGAAGAAATGTGTTACAAATTTCCATTCCATACTCCAACATTCACATAGCCTCTTAAGAGTGTTTTCTATTACTCAAGATATTAATCAACTAATTATAACCAGATGAAGAGGACCACCAACTATTCCCTGCTCCTTTAGTTCTCAGAAGGAATCAGACACCATTATTCTCCATGTTTACAGTCAGCTGTATCTCATGTGCATCAGTGTTTCACAGACTTCTTACACAGGAAAGCCCCTTTTACTGCTATCTGTTGCCTGGTGATCTTTACCACAGTACCTGGGAATGGGAAAAAGCTTACTGTCTTTAATCTTTGGCAGAAGCTCTGACCTCACAGAGCCCAGGATCAAAAAAGAACAAGAATTGACTGTTGGTATATTCAAAAGAAAGTTGTTGCCAACAAGTAGTCAGTATATTTTTTTAATATTTTCCTTTTGATTTTCCCTTTATTTAAAAATTTAATTAATATTTTTAGCAAATTTTACAATTGATTGTGATTGTCCTGGAGATAGAAAAGATTCAACTTAACCAAAAAAATTTCCTCTGTTACTTTGTTTGTATATAATAGTGATTTGAAAGGAGAGCAGAGAAATCATTTTCAACTCAAGAACGTAAAATCCCATTTATTGCCTACTACCATCATTAGACAAACTATCCCAGGGAAATTAGGAATTTTCTTTCTCTTCTCTTTTTATTCTCTAGGTATTTACACTGATTTTTAAAGAATATAGTATAGAAATCTTCTGAGATATTGTTTAATTCATCTGACTGCTTTATAAATCTTTACTTTTTTCCTTTTTGGGAGCCTGCAACCATACTGAAATCAAAAGATACTAAGGTTTAAAATATACAGCTGTGGAAATTTCATGCACAGATTACCAGTTTCCAGTGGGCTATGTTTTGTTCTAATTGGCAATAAATTAAATTAATTTTTCCTGTAATGGTAATTGGTAAATGATATCTCTGTGTTTATCCATGAGATTTTTCATCCTACTTCCCCCCTCTTATCGTTTGTGACGGGGGAGTGAGAGAGTACTGGGTTGGTATTTTACAGCCAGCCAAGATCAATACATCACAAAATTGCACAGCCAGTTGTCTATAAGTATATATATTAACTTGTATGTGCTCTTTAGATCAAATTCTTGAACCATTGGGAATTCAATGTCAAACTTTGCATAAACTTTTATGCACTCATAATTTCACGCATGTTTTTAGAGTATTGTTGTAGTAATAGTTGGGAAACAAACATAGCTCTGTTAGGATAATTTTTTTTTTAAGTTGAGGGCAGTTTCATAAATGAATAAATTATATTATGAAATTCTTTAACTACTAACAATGTTAGTGTGCTGTCTTGCAAATAATATGTCAATGTATAAAGTAAAGAAAGCTAGTGATACTCTTCGGAGTACATGAAATTTAATAGCAATTCACCTAAGCAATTCACCCTCTCCAACCTATTCTAATCTGCTCCATCTATAACTAAAGATAGAAAGTGATTTGTAGGAGGAACTTGCCTCTGAAGGAGCCTTTCTGCCATGATGCCAGGGAAGCCAATGAGATTAAATTCAGAAATGAATTTAACCTTGTGAATATCACCTTTAGTAGGTATTTCAGAATACATACATGACTTATTGCAGAAAAAAGGGATGATGAATTTTTTAAGAGACAGTTTCATCAAAACATTAATTACAAGTCTAAAGTATTTGTAGCCAAGAAGTTTTATGTCTAACTGATAATCAATGCACTTCCATCAGCTTTCTGTGATAAGAAGGAAGGAAAAAAAAAAAAAAGCAGAGCAAAGAACAACAAAAATTTCAGCAACCTATCATCAACAGACTTCACACATTTTTTTCTTATTTTTCAGGGATAATTTCATGTGGATTTTGGTCATTAAAGCATCTTCAAAGTTAAATGGGGCATTTGAAATTTGAACTTTGAAAGCAAGAGGAGTAAAACAATCTAGGAAACAAACGTGCATGAAGTTCCAACATTAATTATCACTCATCATAAAAACAAAAGGTCATAATTTCTTAATTTTCTTAACTTTGCTACTTAACTTAATTTCATCAATTAATCAATTAATTTTTTTAGAGACCAAACATTTTCATATAACATACCTCAATTGAGATCGTCAGCCATTACACGAAAAAAAACCAGAAACAAATTAACTCTCCCTCCACCTGACAATCTAAGAATGATTTATTAGCTATTATAACAAAACTTCATTCATTTTATTATTTCATGCTAGGAATTGCTTTGACCACTTCAAGCTATTAGTATAGTTGAAGAGTTATATTTTTATAGAAGTATATGTGTTCCTTCTGCTATGATTTGCACAACTGTCTACTAGAAAGGAATGATTATTTAATGAGTTAATAACAAAGGTCTGTCACAGGCTCAGAAATCTTAGTCTTTTTCCATACTCCTTTAATACTCTTTCACCTCTGTTTTAAAGGTCGTTCCTTTGAGTAAGAAACTAAAGGTTACTTCAAAATGAAGGATTTTACATGTTTAACAAGCACTCCAGAAGTCCAAGTAAGTTAATCCAGAAGCTAATTGGAATTACCTTCACGAGATATCACATCAATCTATATCTTCAGGATGGAATTCTTCACAGAGATCTGAAATCCCTATCTAATGTGGTTTTAGGAGAATCTTCTGGACAGCTTCAACGTATATCTGAAGATAGATCCAAGGTGTTCCTAGGCCCAGGCTCTCCAGAGCTGGACTATCCAAAAAAAAAAAAAAAAAAAGAAAAAAAAAATTGTGTGCATAGCATAAGTAGAATTAAGCACTGTTACAGAGAAGCTGCAGAGTTCAAGGAGTAACATAATTACATGGTGAAGGCAGCCAAAATAATTTCCAAATATTTGTTCAAATATTTAATCAAAGTTTGCTTGCATTTCTCATTTGTTTCTTTTTACTTTGTACTCTATCAATCACAGTTACTGTTAGGAATTTAGTGGAGAACTGACTTTTAGGTTACTTCTACCGAATATTTATATGAATTGCATTGGGATATTCATGTTGGAAACTATGCAAATACATTTTTGAGTCACCAAACAGAAACTTCAATTCACTCTGTTCAAAACAGATAAAATGTGAATATTAAGTATGAAGAGGATTCTTCCAAAAAATAAACAAAAAGGACACAGGTACCTTTGAATCACCAATGAAGGACAAATTCTGAAAGACTTTCTTCCAGAATACATGCAAAAAAAAAATAAAAAAATCTGTAAACATAAGTAATACAAAGGTAGCTTTGTATCAGGATTGCAAACCACCAGTAAGATGAAATATATTCCTATGAAACATTTAAAGACAATGTCGTGTATTAATATAATTTATGGCTTTTGTGGCATGTTTAGCCTTAGGGAGAAGGCGCTGTTAGCAAGCACGTAGACTTTTTTTAAAAAAGCTCCTCAACTTCATTTGTAAAATGTATTAGTTTCTCCTAATCTAAGCTTTTCCTTTCAGGAGATGTAATTTTATTTCCTTATGCAAGACAAAGCAAAAAACATGGTAGCAGTAAATATTTTCTATGTATGAGATAGAAAGCAGGTGAAGGTGTCATTAAATATTTTTCCATATATTTTTTCAGAGATTTTCATAAGTAAATACTGCTCTTGACCACATAAGCCTCAACGCAGCAAGAGTATATTATTTTGAAGGCTGAATTCCAGTAGCTTAAGCACAGGAAATGTAGATGTAAATTTTAAGTCTTGTACTTCCTTGCTAGCTGATTTTCTATCTGTAATGCTCTGCTGTCAGAATACAAATTTTATTTGGTTTCCATACCTAGGTCTCAGGTTTTTGCAAATATTTGCAACTCTTGCCTTTTCTACTGTGAATGACCATGTTGAAATTAAAGGAACTGCATACACCATTAAGTTGTGTGTTAGTATCAGGAAGACAGAGAGAGGACTCACCACTTTAATTAGCATTTCAACCACCTGAATCATAGAATCGTAGATTCTCAGAATCACAGAATGGCTTGGGCTGGAAGATCAAGTCATTTCAACCCTATTGTCATGGTCAGGGTTGTGAACCATTAGATCAGATTGCCCAGAGTCCCATCCAATCTGGCCATGAATGCCACCAGAAATGAGGCATTGACAGTTTCTCTGGGCAACCTGTTCCAGTGCCTCACTACTCTCTCGGTAAAGAAATTCTTCCTAACATCTAACTTAAATCTCCCCACTTTTAGTTTAAAGCTATTCACCCTTGTCTTTTCACTATCAGACTGGATAAAAAGTTGATTCTCCTGATCATAAGATTCCTTCAAGTACTGGCTTCAATGAGGTCTCTTCTCCAAGCTAGTCAAGCCCAGCTCCTTTAACTTTTTTTTTTTTCCTACAAGTTGCTGCAACCCACCTCTGGACTGACTCCAATAACACACCTTTCTTGTGCTTACCCGCATTGCAGTACTCCAGATGAAGTCTCTCAAGGGCATAGTAGAAGGTGATAATCACCTCCTTCTCCCTACTGGCCACCCCTCTTTTGATGCAGTACAGCATGCTGCTGGCTCTTGTCCAGCTCTTCATCCACCAGGATCTCCACTTGAATCACCATTTGATTCACTTTTCATATACTGCTGAATTTAATAAGTTATTATAAACTAAGTGAATCAACTATAACAACATAAGTACAGTTATATGAGGAACATAAACTACATTCTGATGAGATAAACCAAATCAGCATTTAATATCATTTTTACACTCATAATTAATCATAACTGAAAATGGGACAGTTACCTATCTAATTACCTAGATATTTCATCAAATCAGGTAGCTGAATAATCAGACTCTTAAATCCAGCCATGTATACCTTTAATTAATTGTTGTTAATTACTGTTAAGTGTGGATTAGCTCCTATCACACATTCACCTATGCATTAGGAGCTGTTTTATGGTTGTTATCAATTCAGTAAGTGAGTTGCGTTATTCCGCCTGTTTATGTATGTAAAACATTTAATAGCATGGAACTGGAGTAATTTAAAGACATTTTAACATTCTCTGTTTCAGCTGTGTTTGAAAAACCTTATGCCTTCCACCTCTTGATGAAAATGTGTTCTTAATGTATTAACCAGCTTATGCTGATGTCAGTCATATTACGTAGCTAATACTTCATGGTTTTTAGGATTCGCCATCCCACTGGAATAGAGAAAGAGGTTGGCTTATTAACAAGAAATCATGAGATTTTAATGGCAATTTCCATTTTTTCTTTATAGAGACCTATAGTGATTTCTAATTGAATAACTTTTTCCTTAAAAAGGAGTGAATCTTCACTAATGTGAAACTCAATATCTAACAGCGTTGCTTCAAACCCTTTTTGGCAATTTACTTTGTTCTGAACATAGAGCACAACTTACAGAGAATTCAAAGCTAGATCACCCATCTTTCATGTGAATGAAGCACAAGGAGTAACCTAGGCTTTTCCAAGCAGAGATTAGTTAATCTTTTGAGAATCATTTAAGGGGAATCATTTAGTTCATTGCTTAATGTAATACTGTACACCAATCTGTATCTAAATATCACGGCAGCAGACTCATTAGAATTACCAAAAACAGATCTGTATACCTTTCAAATATTTTATGTTGACCTTTTGAAAGTCTAATGAAGTGGAATGAAATGAGTTCATATCTAAGTGGCAATGAATGGAAAAAAATAGATATATATCAGTAAGGACACTAAAGTAGCTACACAGAAAATAAATGAGGAAAGAGCAGAAGCAGTAAGAAAGGGACTGGCACAACGAGCTTCAGAGGTTATTTTTAATGCCAGAGAGAATGGAGAAATTAAGGAGGAGGTCTTAAGAGACTGAGATAAAGTGCAGAACAGAGAGAAGGGAAGGAGAAAAGAAGAGAAATTGCAGCTGGGAGGTCAAGTACCAAAGAAACTATTGTGCTTCCATAATAAAGGAACAGAAAAGAGTTCAGCAGCTAATGTAAAGCAACAAGCAGATGATTATTCTATTTTTAAGAGATTTAGACAGTTGATTTTTTTGGATGTGCATAGAAACTGAACACATTTGGAACTTTCTGCAGACACCTTTTGAATATGTTTCATTTTGTACTGCAATGTTTAGAAAATCATCAAAAAGGATTGGGGGGGGGGGGGGGGGGGGGATATCCTTTCTTTGCTTTGGTTTCCTAATTTTGTTCTTTCTTGTTTTTCTCATTTTTAGAAAAATGAATTTTCAAAATGAGAATAGTTCAATTATTTTTTTCCATTTATCTGTGTGTTTAACTAATAAAGATCACCTGACAAAATCTAGTATGAGGGGAAAATGATGCATGTTTACAGAGGTGTATATACGTTCTAACTCTTAGGGTTGCAGGGGCTCATACCCTAAAAGCCTCCAAAAACAAAACCAGTAAACTTAGATGTTGAGGGTAATAAACAGAGGGAAGAAGAAAAGGAGAGGGAGAGGGTAATTTCTCATTAACATTTAATAAACTGGAAACAACCAGAGTAGTAAAGGCAAGTAGTCCAGAGAGTAAATTTTTTAAACCAAATCTACAAAATATGGGTGTAGTGGAAAGAACAGTACATTAATTCTGAACATGGCAACAGGCCTCCAAAGTGAAGGGAAAGGTAATTCTGAGGGACCAGCCCCAAATCTCAAGGGAGACCTATAATAGGCTTTCTGGGGGAAGAGTTTACTCACTCACTGGCGAGGACTTTTACCCAAAGGATGGAAGTTTTGTTCTCAGTTGTTTTACTTATAAAGTCAATATTAACAAGGCTTCAGAAAATTTGCATTAATCAGACAGTTTAACTTTACTGTTTTGACTGGTTCCCAATTTTAGATGCTGGTTCACACAGTAATGGCCTGAAAATAAATTTCTCTTTGAGACTAGCTGAGCTACAGAACTGCCTGAAATCTGTAGTGGAAATTTTCGACTGCTGGTCTGTACACTGACTGTTTAAATCCTCTAATTAGTTCTTCATTTGCTCAAAGTTTGGGCTATCTGTACAATAGGTCCAGTATAAATGAGATCAATTGATTCTTTCATGAGAGTAATTTTCTGTACTGTCTCTAATTTCATTGTCTCAGTGAAATCAATTGAGAGAGATTACTTTTTTAACCTTTCATATGAGGCCGATTGTACTTTTGCTCATGGTTCACCTTCCAGAATAGGCTATTTCACAAGGCTGCACATCTTTGTGGATGAGATGATGCTTTAATAAGCTTGAGGCAATGCTAAACCGTCTGAAATTCTGGTGTAGGTTTCTTAGCTGTACTGCCCAACTAAAAAATTTCCAAAGTCAAGTTCGCTGTTTGAAAAGAATGTTCCATTGCAATTGTAATATTTTACAAGAATCTGCTGATATTCTTCAGTTCTACCTAAGGAAATAGGTCAAAACAATTCATTCTGGATTGGCTCTGTCCTGATTGTTAAAACTGGACACAATTTTCTAACCACTCAGACTTTTGTCATTAAGTGACTATGACTGAACCTGAGAAATCTTTAAAGGCATCATTCCCCTGATCTCTCTCACATTCTTATGATGCCAGTGCTTCATCTGAGTGAACAGATGTAGAGGCTCAGTACTAAGCAGCCTGTGTTGTAAGATTACTGATGCTCCTGGACATGAAGCTACCAAATCAATAACCGGTCCAGTTAAAGTCTTTACAAAACGATGGCAGAATTTTAAGTTCTGAGGTCCACAAGAATACTACAAACATAAAAATAAATTATGCCAATCTTTTTTTCACCCAAAATTGACTTTTCATGGGAAATTCTGAGACATCTGACTTAAATCTATTTGGCTAAAAATAAAATGTCAATCCTGCATATCAAACAGTCTAAAGAAGAAAATCCTCATAATGTAAAATGATTATGCTTAAAAACATTTGAAGTAAAAATGTACAATTAAAATTTCAAAGTTCTTGCACTGTATATATTTGAATATTGTTTTGACATGTAATTAACAAGTAGTATTAAAACAAAAGTATTATGTATCCAAGTAATTATCTTTCTTCAACACTGCTACTCTAAAACAAGTAAGACTCATCCTGCTTTACGTTATTTTTGTTTCTTTTTCTTATAGACTAAGCTGATGGCCTTTTCAGACAGGTAGCTGTATCAGCTTTCTATCTGGTGCATGGTCTTGTTGAAGAATTCTATATTTTTTTTTAATCAAATTATAGGAAGGAATTAACAAGTTGAGATATTCAAGAAGGCAACCTAGAAACCGAGAAGGAATTCAAAACTGCATTCAAGGAGGCAACCTAGTTTCTCACACTTTTTTTTCATTCTTGCAATATAATCTTCTCTTCTGCACAAATTGTAGTCCCCTCCCCCGCAAGTCCTTCATTTCTCAGTAGTTTTCTTAGCTATGCTGATAAAACTTGGTTTATTAATTTGTTTGTTTATAGCTACTTGATCATAATCACAGAATCACAGAATCACAGAATTGTAGGGGTTGGAAGGGACCTCCAGAGATCATCGTGTCCAACCCCCCTGCCAAAGCAGGTTCCCTACAGCAGGTCACACAGGTAGGCATCCAGGCAGGTCTTGAACATCTCCAGAGAAGGAGACTCTACAACCCCCTGGGCAGCCTGTTCCAGTGCTCTGTCACCCTCACTGTATAGAAGTTCTTGTGCACATTTGTGTGGAACTTCCTATGCTGCAGCTTCTGGCTGTTTCCCCTTGTCCTGTCTCCACACACTGCTGAAAACAGTCTGGCCTCACCACTCTGCCTTCCACACCTTAGATATTTATCTAAGGACCCCTCTCAATCTTCTTTTCTCAAGGCTAAACAGACACAGTTCACTTAGCCTTTCTTCATAGGGGAGATGCTCCAGGCCCTTCACCATCTTTGTGGCCCTCCGCTGGAATCTTTCCAAGAGATCCCTGTCTTTTTTGTACTGGGGAGCCCAGAACTGGACACAGTACTCCAGATGAGGCCTCAGCAGGGCAGAGTAGAGGGGGAGGATCACCTCCCTCGACCTGCTGGCCACGCTCTTTTTAATGCACCCCAGGATGCCATTGGCCCTCTTGGCCACAAGGGCATGCTGCTGGCTCATGGCCAACCTGTTGTCCACCAGGACACCCAGGTCCCTCTACGCAGAGCTCCCCTCCAAATATTCTTTTCATGTTGCAGATATCTAATGTCTTTATGATTTAAATTTTTTCTTAGTTTCTCTGAATACTGGCTGGGATTCTTTGAGAGGTGGAATTGAACTTACAAACACAGTATATAAACATTTTACTTGCCATTTGAATAAGATGGTTAATGTCGCCACTTTGAGCACCAGAATTCTTATCTGGCTCCTTCAGTGAATCAGTATGCAAAAATTTTACCTGTGGATATCTAAGGTCTAATTCAGCAACCAGTCTAGGTACCTACTAATTTTTAACTTGTGAGTAGCCCTGTTGATATCCTAAAATTATCCACCAATTATTTTACAGATTTATCCTCAGAATATCTCCAGAAGACAGGATTTTGAAATTAGAGTGAAAAATAGAGATTCTACAATGAGATTGAGCAGCAGCATGTGAAGTACGCATGGAAAACCTGAGGACAAAATTGAGCCCTCCAACTCTAATTTATTTATCAAGACCTGAGGTTGTCATACAGACAAACAATAAATTAGAATGTACAGCCTATATGAGCTTCAGGCATAAAAAGTATAATATTAGACTTCATTAACGTTCTGTAATTTTTCATTCTCCACAGACTTTCTGCCAAAGAAAGTTGATAAAGAAAACTTTGAAGAAAAAGAGAAAAAAACAAATCTTATATTTCAAATAGCACTTGTAGGACACAGTGTGTTCATTTATGTGGCTTTTTAAAGAAAGTCCTAGAAAAATGTCTAACAGAGTTGATAAAAAAGACTCAAGAATATCTTATGAAGGGATAAATACATGAAGCTTACTAAAGATAGAACTGAAGAATGCTTTGTCTCTTTGCTTATATTCTCCTATCTAAGTATATGGAACTTTTTTTTTTACTTTTTTTTTTCTAACAAAGGCACAGCAATAGACAAAGGCTGAAGTTAGACAAATACTATGCAAAAATAGAGGACAGGCAATTGGAAAGTGTATAACTGTCATTTACACAGTGGATCATGACTATGTTAAAGATGCTATGACAATTTTTTTTATTATTATTATTTACAATTAACCATATATACTTTGATGTATTTAATGCGAACTCCCCTGAAATTCCAGAAACTGACTATAGGAAAGGTGTCTCAAATTATATTATATTGTTCCTTTTTTAGTGATTGTTTGGTGGGAGGAGGGAGGCAGACCAACCTTTTACACGGTCTGATAATGACAGGATAAGGGAAATGGCTTTAAACTTAAAGAGAGGATAAAAGAAAAGGAGGGAAAGGAAGGAAAAAGGGAAAGGGAAAGAGAAGGGGAAGGGAAAAAAACAAGAATCAAACATAACTTTCAATCAGGTTAAGTGGACTTTTAAGCATCTTAAATATTTTCAATTTGTAATGTAAGATCTGAGTTTGGATCTTACAAATATTCCACTTTGAGAAAGAAAATTGTCTATTTATAAAACCTACTACTAAGGGAGAGTTCTCTCTGCATTTTGAAAGTTGCAAAGTATCTTCTAAATTACGGTCACTTATCTGCAACATGGGACTCTAGTTTTTTAAATATATTGATTTTATAAATGTAAATATTTCCAAGAGCATTTTCAGAATGCTGCCAGTTGATCTTTTTGTGTCTCTTGTGAGCTATCCAAAATATCATTAATGTCCTTGATTGTTAGTACCATGTCAACTCCATATTATTTTTCTTAAGTGCATCTTCTATTTTACATTTTGTTTGAGATAGTTCTGATCATTTTTTTCTCTAGCAATGTCAAGTTGAGAACACTGGGAACATTAATTTCCTTCTCCCAAGGAGATGGAGTGACAATAAAACACTCCTAAAGCAGATGAAATACATCTCATCCTCTGAGTAGGAGGAAAAGACTTAAGTGGCAACAGGCAGAATCAGAAGAAAGAATTCATTTTATTAAAAAGGGGGAGAAGAGAGGGAGAGGAGAGGAGAGGAGAGGAGAGGAGAGGAGAGGAGAGGAGAGGAGAGGAGAGGAGAGGAGAGGAGAGGA
Organism: Tetrao urogallus; assembly: GCF_951394365.1. Lineage (NCBI taxonomy): Eukaryota > Metazoa > Chordata > Aves > Galliformes > Phasianidae > Tetrao > Tetrao urogallus. The sequence continues at coordinate 75,892,435 of NC_136815.1, read as the reverse complement.
GAGGAGAGGAGAGGAGAGGAGAGGAGAGGAGAGGAGAGGAGAGGAGAGGAGAGGAGAGGAGAGGAGAGGAGAGGAGAGGAGAGGTCATAAATTTTCTCTCAGGATTTCTGGATTTCAGGAAAGCTACTAGTTCACATCTAAATAATAACTATAGTGTTTATAAGAAGGAAGACCATAATTTTCTAAATGTTTGCTCAGAAAGTATCCCAAACTAGAGTGGCATGTTCTTTACATTTCTTTAAGTATATGCAAAACTTAGGGCCAAGTTTCTTAAGTACTCATTTACATACAGATATCTTGGTGAATGATTCATACAGATCGGCTATGGTGAGAGTGTTAAAGAGAGAACTTTGTAAATCAGGCTTGGATTTTGTGACAGACAAGCCTGTTTAGATTAAAATCTGTGCTTATTTTTGTATCCATCTGGGTCCTTTGCTTTCAGAGCCAATTTTTTTTTTTTTTTTTTTTTTTTTTTTTTTTTTTTTTTTTTTTTTTTCATTTCTAAAGGCAGTTTGGCACAAGTGGCAGTTTTTAAATACTTCCTCTTTCAAATACTATTAGTGGACTATAAAAGAACAAACCTGAATTTAAAACTTCTCTAGTTTGCATAAAGATTATTTGGTGAGATGTAATAGCTGTTCATTATTCTTCCCCATATTGTATTGAACATCAGAGCTGTGGGGGTTTTTTTGGCTATGGTATTTGTCTACGACTGACAAGGTGAGACTAAGAAGAAAACCTAAAATCTGTTTGTGAAGCAAAGTTCAGAAAGTTCTGAAAGCCCTGTTATCATGTTTACACAGCAGTTTGCATACAGAGTGAAGATTATAGCTTGTGAGAGTGAAAGATGAATGATTCCTTGAGGAACTGGCATATCTATACATCTCACTATAGACTGAAGTAATCTGTGGCTAATACTTTCCAGAAAATCATCAGAGAATCCTAAGGTATTTTTCATAGTTATGAATTTATGATTTGTAATACAGCAGATTACTGTTTCAAAGTAACTACAGTCGACATACTGAGTGGGTAATCAAATAGTTCCTCCTAAGCTTTCTTCTTCTGAATTTCATATAAATTTTTAATTAATGCCTTGCATTACTTGAGCTTTTATGCAATTACATGATAAATTATTCAGATTTTGATGTTATGCTTTAGACAGATGTTAAATCAAAGAAGTTAATGATTAAACATGTTTTAATAGATTTGCCATTATAGCTTTTACTTGCTTTAAAAGTAGTTTTGATTGAATTTTAGTGCTCATGAAAGTGAAAGGCTAAGGACTGTGTTTTGAAAGACTGACTATAATTACACAAATCTGTAGATGTTTATGAATTATATTCCATAAACATCAACTAAGATAAAAAGAAATTAAATTGCATTAAGTGTGACATTTCCCTTTCCCATAAAGCCTAAAAGGCTCCAGAGATAACAAAATATAGGACACCTCTTAGCCTCTGCCCAAAAACCACATAACTTCCAGAGCTGGACTCCAAGCTTTAAACAGGATGTTTCTTCTGCTTATAAATTATAAATAAACCTACATTAAAGTGCAAATCAAAACTTTTTTCCCATTTTTCTGTGAACATGCCATCCAAGGATTGTTGTAACTACAATTCTAGCTATGCCTTCTCTTCAGGGCATTTGTCTGTAAAGTAGTGTGATTCTTTGAAAATCGGATAGAATGCAGGAGAGCTTTGACCTGTTCCAGTTCAGATATCTTCTGACTGGCTTGATCCAGCCCACTCAAGAGGCTAAGATACAATTCATTACTTTTTTGTTGTTGTTGTTTTTCTAAGGAGAAGGGAGCATTATGTCTCTCATTTTGTACTTAAAGAATACTGAAATAAGATTCAAGACACAAGCAAAATGGACATATACAGTGGAAATTGAAGTATTACAGCATACAGTCTTCAATGCTGCTGGTTGCTAGAACTCAGTCCTTCAACCAGCATCATCTTTGACTCCTATTTGGTATAAAACTTGAAGGAGGAAAAGAAGGTTGAAAAGACAACCCGCCCCTTTGGCTGGCTGTGAGTTCTTGGTATGCTGCCAGCACTGCCCAATGGAAATGCCTAGATATATCTTTTACCTGTCCACATCTTCCCACAGCACCTGACAAGAATCACTCATGGGCAAAAGATGTCCCTGCTGTTCTGCTGTGTGTGCTACTCCAGACATTGTGATGCATACATAAATTTATACTGCCTGCTATTTATGAGTTTGCAATCCCCTCTCTTTTTGGACAGGAAAGCTGGATTCAAAATATCTACAATAGCATTAAAAATCATCATAGAGAGGGACAGTTTTAGAAAAAATCTTCAAAATGATGGTTTTCTCCAGCAAAAAGAGAAGAAGACAGTAAGTCAATTTTTATTTATCCCATATGATCTAAAATCAATTGAGGGGACTAGAAATGGGCCCTGTACAACTTACAGGAACAGTCAGGCTTTGCCTTATTCATATCAAAATACCTGCATCACAAAGAAAAGCTTCTGAGCAACAGTAAAGCTCATAAACAATTTTATTTAAAGTGCAAGTAGAAATATACTTGCAAATACAAAAGCTTGTTCCTATATACAGGCACATGCTGACTTTTTGATGTACTGTTTTCCCCTTGATTACAGAATGGTTTTTAGGCATGCACCTTCATTACTCTCCACAAGTACTCATCATTTCTAACTACCTTTACTTTAAAATAGGCAGCCCATGGTGGGGCTCTTTCATTTGTAAAAGGTAGTGCATAGGATGTTAAGTGATTCAGTGTGAAGATTGTTTACAGTTCCTACACTTGTATTCCACTGATACAAAATAAACATAACTCCTCTAGAAATCTCTCAGCAAAACATTCCCAGACATTCACTGTTGTGTTCAAGCATACAAACACTGTTGGCTTTTGTCATGAAACTATCTCATTATTAACATTACTATATTATGATCAGAGAGGAGGAAAGCAAAAGATTCAGAAGTTACCGCCCATGACATTGGTTAGACTAGAAACTCAGATACAGATACCAATACTGCAGCCTTTCCTTTAAATAAACGGCTCCAAAATTTCCAGCAATGACAACTCGAATTACTTTACCCAGTGTAGTAGTTTATATTACAAATATTAATTCAATGAAATGCTATAACATACGAATCTAATAATTTATGGCCCGTGCCTTTCATTTTTGAGAATTGGAAATATGATTATATTTGACTTTGCAGAAAAATTATTTTTTCTCTATATATACAGCATGTCTGCATTGCATTTTACTTACCTACCTCGGGTAGGTCATACTTCATAGCTATAAGGGGAAGCATTCTGATTAAGTGGACAAATATGAAATAAGAATAATGTTAAATCTGATTTCTTGCCTTATTTTCTAAAATCAGGCTGCAAAGATTATGAAGGAGAAAAGAAGAAATGTCAAATGTAAGATGTGGAGCACTGCTTCCAAAATTGATATTTCCTCAGTAGTTCCATCAGCTTGCATATTTGTTCCCAACTAATGACGTGGTTCCAATATTGATCAGGAAGAGGAAAAGGTGCTGACAGCATTCTACAGAAATGGGAGTTCCCTCAGCATCTGACCAATGTTTGCCTTTACTGATAGGTAGGTACTGCAGACTTAGAAAGTAATTAACATTTTAATACACAATTTCCTAATTTTGTAAAGGAAATATTGTGAGATCAACACTCCTAACTTCTGCTCATCTTTTAATATTTATAAGAAAATAAATGTAGATACAAATAATATATTTCTTCCTTCAGCACCATTTGTTCAACAATTATCTATTACCTTACAGATACTCACATAGTTTAAAAAAATATTCCTTCCTATGTTCATAAGAATCAAATATAAAAGTTTTTCTTTGTTTGTTTTCCCAAGATACAAAATAACACAATAACACAAAATAACCTTTCCTATTTTATATGAGCAGTTTCCTGACAGAAGAATTTCCATAGAATGAGAATTTTCACATTCTGAATAATCACAAGTGAAAAGTTGCAAGTTTGTCAGCAAGATATTTGCATTTCAAGTAAAACTCAGCCCACACAAATTTACACCTGCAATACACACTCCTTGAAATGATCAAAAAATAAATGCATTGTTACTGGACAAAATAAGTTTGCTTTCCGTGTTGTATTTTTGAAATACTGTTATTCATCCCTGGAAAGCACACCTTTGAATAGAAGACAGTGGAAATACAATAGCACATTCACATAAGTATGTTTATTTTGCACTTGATTTTATTTTCATTGATCAAACCTATTGATGAGATTGAAATAGAAAATGTTGTTATTAAGAATTATTTCATTGAAAGATACTTTGTGTAATTTGTGTTTAAAAAAAAAAAAAAAAAAGCTAGCATTTCTTCATTCCAGGAGAGAAATAAAATAGATTTAATTTTGTTTGTTTGATATTATCAATACAACATCAACTGAAATGTTGATAACATACATGTGTTTAATGTATGGATAAATCTAGAATCTCAAACAATCAGAAATGAACACTGTAATACTCTGAGGTAAATTCATATTCCATATTGGGCTACAGGTTGATACATTCTCACTAGATAAAGAGGAGGGGAAGGGGGGTCACAGCATTTTGATTATTTTTTGAAAGTTTTATTTTTCTACTTTTTGTATTTTCGATAAACTGCAAATGAAATTGTATGGCATTTATAATTTGAAATCATAATGTTATTTGGTGCTGTTCTTGATTCTGTGTGGAGTGTCAGGAGAATTGTGCTCTTTCCCTCCAGGGAAATCCAGAAAGGCAGATTACAGTATAAAAAAAAGGCAGCCGTAAATCACACTGCATATTTCACCAGATCCTGAGCCCACAAGTAGGTTGGACAAAGAATAATCACACTACATATAAATGAACGTGTTCAATCATAGTAATGAGTACCATCTTCCGTGTGCAGCAGAATGACATCACAACACTGAACAGTGAGAAAGCATGTGAAATGGTTTGGAAACTAAAAGCTAATATGTTTGGATGGATTACAAATTACTGTTATAACTAACACTCACTTTTATACCTATTGGCAAATTAACAAAGTTATTGATTGAATATTTAAATTTCTACAGGTGACCTTTCCAGAACAAATATAATAACTTCAATATAAGATCATTATTTAAATGTGACTGTTTCCTTAGAAATCATCATGAAGGTGTAGCATACTGTAATTTTTTAGTTTACTAAGCTAATTTTAATCCTATTGAAATTTTCTATGAACTAGAGTTTTGAAATGATTTCTGCTTGGATCGGAAGAAAAGTTTTCAGTGAAAATCAAATACCATCATTGCCTCACTGAGATATTTTTATTGATCATCAGCAAGGGCTCTTTAACATCCTTTCTCTGAGCATGGCATATACCAGAGAATTTAAACTGTATGCTGTAGGAGGTGACTCTAAATTTGCTCACCAATCAAAGATCAAAAATTCTGCATTTTTGTAAACAGATAATTTCAAATTTTCTTCGTCAATACAAAATCCAAACTTTACCCACTTGCTGGGAATTGAACTTCCCACTTGAAAGAACTAGCAAAGTCTGTGGCAAGACCAAACATAAAAGCAAAAGATTTAGAATATTAATCAACAGGAAGCTGTGCACTACTTCATCCCTGAAGAAAAGGCAGGATATAATCCTGTCTTTATTATCAAGCTCCAAGCATCTCTCTCAGTGGGTTAAAACGTTGTTTACTTTTTGATTCAATCTACCTTTTCTACCTACAGTTATCTGCTGGCAGGGAGCCTGGAGAGTATTTAAACCCTTCAGATCTCTGTCTGCAAATGAATTGAAGTTTCTTGGATTGAAATAAACATTAATAAACCTTCCTTTGGAGTTAAGGACCATCTCAGAGGAAAATACTGATGAAACTGGCAGGTGTTTTTTTTCTATCCATAAATTTCATGCAAATGGGGGCAATTCTAAAAGATGTAAAGTAATACTCATGTTTTTTTTGCTTCCAAAGTGGCATGCATTCAGGATCATAATAGTGTACAGGTTCAATCACAATTTCTTTGAACTCTGAAAGAACTTTTTTTCTGCCAGTAAAACTGATGTATCTCTGAGCTAAGCTCTACTCATAATGAAGAAAGACATTCAAAAACTTACCGGTCCCGTCCTCCATGTGGAATACTGGAGTAGTGTCCCCAAGTTAGTGCACTGGTTATCTTGATTTCAGTAGAATTTCTTTGATTTCTGTTTTACAAAAAAAAGAAAAAAAGGGAAAAAAAAGAAAAAAGAATCAGGATGAGAGTTTCACTGAAATATTTTCAGCAGGATCCCACTAAAACATGTACTAAAAACTAAATATTACTAAAATATTAATTTTTTTTTAGTTATTTGGTTGTCGTTGATGTAGTTATTGTATTTTTATGAATATAAGCACAAATTCAGAAGATTTAAAAGGCAGATATTTTTCCCAGTAAAATAAGATATTAGCTATACTTCAATTCTGTTGTTACTGTGGTATGACCTAGATAATGGTATTTGGGAAAAAAAAAAAAAAAAAAAAAAATTAAATGAGCCTTTCAAGTCGATCATTATTGAAATTGAAAAAAGGGTGAAAATACTGTAATAGCCAACTGCAAACCTGCCATTTCATAGTATTGCACATAAATGGTCTTTTAAAATTACTTTTTTTTTTTTTTTCAGTCTTCAGTCTAGTTCTTAGTCAGTTCTTAGTCAGTCAGTTCTTAGTCTTTCAGTCTAGTTTTCACATTTCTTTAACATAGAAAACACAGTTATACTTTATACAATTTGCTGTGTATTAATAGCAGAGGAGTTCAGCATAGAAGCATGTAACTAGAGCTACGGAGCTAAATATCTTCATTAGCTGTATATAGCAGATGAAGGGTACACATTTCAGTAAAGAAAAGGTAATGATATGTCACATTTTGCATATGGAAACTTACTGTTCCCTTTTTCCATGTGGAATATTGTTTCCAGAATAGTGCACTGAGTATCTCAATTTCAGTGGAATTACTTTGATTTCTGTTCAACAAAGAACATTTTTTAAAAAGGGCAAAAATAGGAAAAAAGAAGCTGGAGAATTAGAATAAATTATTGAGCCAAAGAGAGAAATGCTAGATTTTGCACTGATACAACAGCCTCTCATGTCTTTGCTTTAGAGTAGTAGGGAATTACTCTTAGTCAAGATGGGTCCTGTGTCACCCACTCTATGCTATTTAATAAGGCATTACACAGGCACTAAAATCTTTTCAACAGTTGGTAGGAAGAGTACGGCCACTCTTCTACATTCACAACACAGTGTATTTTTTTTATCCAAGAAAAATCCAGATTGTCTTTTTTGATACATCTACTGAAGGTAAACTCAGATAGATTATTTGACAAGACAGAAAAATGTTAACAGTCTTTATTTATTAAAATTACTATGGTAAATTGAACTTGCATTTTAGATAACATTCATATTATGAAAAAGAAATCGATATAGTTCCTTGTTTAATTTCTACTTCTTCCCAGAAAAACAAATCCATGTACCTTGTGAGGCTGTATAGCACATCCTGAGCTAGAATTTTTATTTAGCTATCATGCATTTTTGGATTTACACAGAAAAACAAATAAAGCTGTAAAACTGCAATATCAGATACCACATGCTACACAACAGATAAACATTAATTTTAATTGTACTGTTTAACTATCATCTACACAAATATTCTTATTCTTACGATTTTTTTCAGAAATCATAATAATAGGAATAAACTTGCACATAAACATCAGGTCTATTTTAAAATTGTAAAGTTTTTTTGTTTTTTTTTTTGTCTTTTTTTGTTGTTTTGTTTTAATTTACTTTAATTTACTTCCTCATATGCTAACAGAAAAGAAAATTGTCCTTGCCTTTTGGGAAAGACTTGTTTAGCAAGTATTCTATACTGATGTCATTGTTATTTACCTTTCTCTTGACTATTTTGAGATTACTTAAAATTTAAACTACTAGTTCAAACAAGTAAGTTGAGCAGCATGTTACTTCATATGTGTTGGGGTACGTATTTTACATTCCTTTCATGGTATTTACATTTAAAAGCAAGTCCAGAAATGTCTTCCCTCACTGGCCACATATCAAATCTACTAGAGGCTGACCAATGTGGTTTATGCAATATACCTTACTGTACTGATACTTTCTGCCATATAAAGGCATTAAAGAAACATCAAACTAAGGCTTAGCTAAAGCAAGTTTGATATTCCGCTCACAGTTGTAGGATTTCATATTTTTTGATGTATTGGAGCAATGTAACTGTTATTACGAATTTTCAGAAAAATGAGGGGAAGACACACTGGGTTAATTTTTGAAGTAAATCATGATTACCTCAGCACAGTTTATACACATTAAGAAACTTTGCATCATATCTACTCCAAAGACAAATAAATATATCAATGACAAATAAAATCCAGCAATTGAGAATATATATTCCACAGAAAAGAGAACTCAACATTGTATTTTCCCCACAGCTTGAAGCTTTACAAACTAAAATATCATCTCAGGCGTATTTTATAAACATGTTTTAAGGACATAGGACCCAATCCAAAGCATATTAATGTTAATTAGAGCCTTTCTGTTGACTTTTGCTGACTTGAATTTGATATGTAAGGATCTATTTCTGAATTCATAAGAACAAGAAAAAAAACTTATATTCCAATTCTTCATTATAACTACTTCACTTATGACATTTAATTTTCCCAGTAGAGTTGCCATTAATCAATAGCTAAGCATAATGTGTGCTTTCAGTGTAAGGGAATTCTTCTGAGATTGAAAAATACTGTCATCCCAAATAAGGGTAGAAAGTCAAAATCTAGACAATATAGAAAAATTATATCTCAGTTCATTCAAGCAAATTTCCTGCCTTTCATATATTTCATTTTCATATTAATGGTTTAATCATACAACAATTAGGTAAAATTTTCCAAGATGTTGTGTTCAGGTAAATTTTTTTAATTACTATTATTTGAAACATAAATACACAATGCTTTGATAATCTATCTAAAAGCAAAACAAAAATTTTGTCAATTGATCCTTTTCTGTTTTTCCAGAGAAAAGCATCACAAAACAAAACAAAACAAAACAACAAAAAAAAACATAACTACTGTAATCGAATTTGTAAAACAGAACCTGAGGCTAATATTTTGACTGAGGAGATATTTGCCTCCTATTGTTTCCTTCTACAATAAATAATGGACAGGTAGCTTGTGTACTATGTAATATTTTTTCTTTTTGTTTGCTTTCAATTACTTAGATTTTCTTTTTAGGGAAAAAAAAAAATGAGAGTGAGGAAGATGGAGAGAAAGTCTGTGAATCTGTGTCTATGTGTCTCCTTGTCTGACAGTCTTCCTCACTATCTCTCCAGGACTGAGGCATCTAAAAATATCTAAAAGAAGATCCAGGACCAGCTACTGGGTGAATCAGCAGTCCATTTGTGTTTCTGTTTGAGTCTGTGAGAGGGATTCCTGCCCTAGGGTCTTTTATTTCAAGTTATCAGCAGCTAGGAAGACTGGGTCTCTGGAGCAGCTAGTGGGAAGGCATGAATTGTCCACCAGCTGAAGGGACTCACACTGTACGATATGTATAAGAATATATTTCCCACTAATGGATCTTTATCAGGAAGAGTGGAATAGGATTAGGCCATTGGTGCTGGTTTTGTTTCTGTGAGTGCTGAGCGTGTCTGTCTATGAAGACGTACCATTATCTTTTGGAAAGTGTTAAACTGCCAACTAGCAACAGGCAGTGTTCCTCAGGGGCTGGTATTAGGACAGCTATATTTAACATTTTTGGCAATCATAAGGACAGTGGGACTAAGTATACCCTCACCAAATTTGCTGGCAAGACCAGGTTGGCTTGAGCCCTGGGCAACCTGGTCTGTCAGAAGGTATCCCTGTCCATGGCAAGAGTTGGAACTTGGTCTGTAAGGTTTCTTCCAACCAAGATCTAAAATCCAGTGATTCTATGAAACATGCATAAATTCTTTTTTTGTAGCACTTTCTTATGGTTATACACATTCAACAATGTAAAAAGCAAAGCAGAAGTTGTACATTAGAATAAATGAACCATCAATTTTCTTTCACTGTTTATAATCTAAAATGTTTGAAAACTCTTAGTTTGTTGCAGGCTTTTTTTGCTATTAGATTTTTTTTAAATGAATGCGGGTCTGTCAAGAAATTATCTTCCCAAGATTTCCCCCCCCCAAATTGAACATGAATGCTTTTTCACAACAGGTCCAGTGTCTACTAGTTTGTTAATTTAGAAATTCCTGATGCTCTCAGTACAGTTCACAGCAGTAGTTGGCTGTAGGCTTGAAAGTGTTTGAAGACACTTTCAGTCACCAAAACAAAACAACAAAAACAGCAGCACACAGGTGCTAGCTTACTCGCACTATTCCAATGCTGAAAACACAAGGGAAGAGAAGATGATTCTAAGACACCTAAGACAAGGAAAATCTGAACCAGTTTGTGTACAGGTGCAGTATAATACAATCTAACTAATAGGCCTCACCCAGACCCAATGATTAGTAACTTGTTCAAAGCACTGATATAGCAAAATTTTATTTCTTCCGGATCCAAGCCAGAAAGTTTGCACTGCACTGTATGGGATTTTAGCGATTTTCATCTTGAAGTGGATTAAGCATTTTTTCCATTCTGCTCCATTGCTTGATGTAGACATATAGTAACTTTAAGTCTGGAAAAGGCTCCTTTGTTGTTGTTAGCAAATGAGAACTGAAAGTAGGAAAAGTCAGCAAAGAAAAGGAGCAGCCTTGTCTGCTCTTGATGGACATAGCTTCCTGATTATTTTCTCTCACCGGTATCATTATTCCATTGAATTTCTGATAGTTACTCCCATTTTAGCCTACTTTGAGAGCAGCTTGGCTCCTAAAGATGCCATTGCACTTTCCTCAGCAGCAGGGGCTTTCCATGATGTACTAAAACTACATTTTCTCTCTCCTTTCTTTCCGGCATCGTGCTGTGCACATCAGCTAAGTGAGAGCCTCCATCCCAGAGGAAGCTGCATTTCATTAGTGATGTACTGTGCAGATACATAGCTCAAATCTGATCTGAAGATAAAAATATTAATAATTGGATCAGAGGTGTTTTCAATCTTTTATAGTTTCTATTTCAATTCTGCTGTCATCTCTCTGTGAAGCACAAGGAGGACGTGCACAAATCTCTAGCATAATACACTCTTTCCACTCTGAGCAAGCAACAACCCTACAGGGTTTCAAGAGACCATTTCATTTTTTAAAACAAGTTTTTAGCTTACTTCATTGCTTCACTCTCAGGGAGCTTCATACCATAGAATCTGCCAGCCTCTCTTCAGGACTTTAATAGGAAGTCTTTGCCAGAACACAGATCAATGTGTACAAGATAATGATTGCTGCTGTCACACTACTCATTTTTAAAATGTGAAATCTGGACTGCCTTTGTTTGGTGCACTGTATGCAAGAAACCCAATTTTTCATGTGATCAAGGACACACTGATGGATCATGCTTGATATGATATTAAATGAAGTGCTTCTTAAAGGCACCTTTAAAGGAAACTATTGCTGAACTAATGATGTGAAACTGATTGAACTTATTCACTTCCCATCTCTGTGATGTCATTCTGATGAACAAGGGAGGCACTAGCATGTGGCTGGTAGTTAATAGAAACAGATCTTGGCTTAGTATGCATCTGTCCTTCTGTGTTTAGTAAAATTTCCTGTATTCATTTTTTAATAATAGCAAAATGTCTAAAAAGAAAGACTTAACAGTATCAGATATTTCTGTATCAATAAGAATTCTGATACTCCTGGCACTTCGGTTTTTCAGCAAAGCCATTAATTTTAATTAACATAGGTCATTTCCTGAACCCTTCCTCATTATTGCACCTTCCTAGTGATAGCTACCTTTTAACACAGCTTTAAATAAAGAAATAAATAAATACCTTTCTTAACAGGGAAGTAGAACCTGAGAGGAAAGTTAATTTCCTTTCCAAGGCTTGCCACTGACTGTTTGAGTGACCGTAAGCAAAGTAATGATCTCACCCTGCCTCAAGCCTTGCTCTAATATACAAGTGCTGTTTCTTTGTACATCTCCTCTGTTTAAATGCATAGTTCTGTGGAGAAAACATCTGTTGCTGTTTTTAGTTTATTCAGAACAAAAAGATGTCCATCTCTCCCATTTCACGTGAATCCTCAAAATGTTACTGTTATGTAAAAATTCAATAAAATATACATAGTGAACATCTGCAGTGAGAAATTCTTCTCTGAACTTCTTTGATTACTCTCTTTTAGAAATAAACTGTAAACTATAATTCATAGGCACCTTCTCCCAGATCTACAGGGAACTTTTGCAGTTTGAGATGAACAAAGAACCCGGGCTCAACCACAGCTCCTCTCAACTCACATCAGCCTTCACTCATTTCTTTCATTCTTTCTCTTATCAAAACGTAACACGCTGTCAGCTGCAAGTGCTGAAGCAGCCTAAGAAAAGCAGGATAATATTCTCCTGAGAAAGTAAGGGGAGGATTTCTCTTTGATCAACAAGAAAGAAAACAAATTTTCTCTGCCCATTAGTATCCCTATATGTGAGGGAAAGTCTTCTTTCTTTTCCACTGACAGCAGCCCTGCTTTGCTACTGCTACACACAAGTACAAGTGCTCAACTGAAAGTCAAACTTCATTTAGGTACACATGGCCCCTTGTTTTTGCTTGGTATTAGTAGAACTTAATAGGTCATACTAATAACTTGGAGGACAATAGTAGGATGGGATGATTGCTTTCCCGTCATGCTGACAAAAGAGACAGCTAACTACTATCTTATGTTCTCAATTTAGTTTGGACTCCTGTGCAAAAGATACAGAAAGAAGTCACAGTTTATAGAGCTTAGCAGAGCTGGCTTGCATTTGTCTTGTTCTATTCATTTTTCCACACTGAATTTAATCAAAGCTGTAGTACAGGAGGAAAAGGAAGCAGGACTTTTGGAATTTGCTAGGTTACTCTGAAAGTAATGCCTCTCATTTATTTCCATGGAAACTACAACGAATGCAAAAAGCACAGTAATGTTATTGGATAAAGTCTCATCTACAAAGCAATATTTTCCACCACCCACCACCTAACTTTGCTCACATCCACCATCTGACTTCCATAAACATTCAGCAAGTGCTAATAAATGTCAATGGGTGCCACTTTTTTCTGCATGAAGGAATTCAGTGACATACTTCTGCTTCACACATACTTCCATCTTAGACGTTATTCTGTCAGATTGCCCCTCTGCTGCCATCTGTCACATGGCAGCAACACATACTGGAATATTGGTGGGAAGGTTCAACCTCTACTACCATACCACCAATATCTATCTCTGACATCATGGATCAACATAATAAAATAGGAGGCATAACTTTCAGAGCAGCCTTCATATATCATGCATATGTAAAACTGGATATTATGGTTTGGTGGGGTTTTTTTTGTTTGTTTTTTATTTTATCCACCTCATTTAATTGCAAATCCCAACCTGTAGTTTTATCTCCTCTACTGATACAAAGCCAATGCTTGTCAGGCAATCTTCCACTTCATTTTGTATTTTTAACTTCTTGTCAGTTTTCCTTCGTTCTTTTAGATGTATTCACAATGCTGTGAATACAAATATATTTCAAACTAAAACTAGTAGCCCAGCTACACTTTTTTTGTTAATCTGATGTTGCTCTTACACTGAAGCATGTGTACTACTTACCACTTAATTCTATTAATTTTAAGTTTGCATTCATCAAAGCTAAATGCACACTGTGGTAAAGTGCAGTTTAAATGGCAGGTCTTCAGACCTTTCTCCTTGTTCCTTCTGACTCTTGGATGAAAAGTCATTCACTATTTTGCTCTTTCACATGAGAAAAGTCAGTGCCCCTTGTCACAAACAGCACAACTACTAATTATTTGTAAAAATAAAATCCTTGAGTGCATGCCTAGCTTTTGATTGTTTCTAGTCTAAAACATCCCTCACTTTTTTACAGGACAGATGCTGTTGTTAAGTATGACGTGAACAGCCATTTCTGTAACATGATATAATGTACCCATACTTTCCAAAGGTGATTGTTTCACTGCTTTTCATTGGGGTGCTATGGTTTAGTACGACAAGATGAGCCAATATAACTACTTTCAACAATCAGAAGAAGCAGGCTTGCCTCTTTCCTAGTCTCATCTTTCTCAGAAGCACATGCACCTCACCTTTTAACTTTCACCAAATCCCATATTAACCCAGGAGGAAAATAAAAGATCATCTTTGCTGACTCAGTGAATTGAATTGGTCCAGAGGATTCTAATGAGCACCACAGCAAGAGTGAGGAAGATAGATGGACTCAGATCAGGGGGTAGGTGTAGAAGGGATTCTTCCCTGTTGGCATGAGGAAGCAACAGATTGTACATAAGGAGGTACCTTCATCAGGAAGCCATATTAAAGAAAGAACCTCGAGTGTAAGGAAGTAGATATCTAACCAATTAACTTAGTATAATGAGGCCATTATCTAACAGGTATTAAAACAAATAGACACACAAAAAAACAATGGGGTTTAATGTTAATAATTTGTAGTTAGCTGATTTCAGCCAAGATAATTATTTTCTGGGAAAACATGGAAAACATTAGTGATATTTTTCTTACCTGCTTCAAAGTGCTGAGCTAGGTTTTTAATCTCCTTTTCTATCTAACATATGACAGCATGATTGTAGGCTAATAGTTGCTAGGTAAGACTCTTTCCATCTCCTCTATAACACCTTTTTTTTCCCCCCCCCTCAACTTTTAATCTTCTTCTGCTGATAAAAATCTCCTGTGGTGAAATTCAGCCTAATACAAAACATCAGAACAAGCTCTGTGCACCTCCCGCTTATTCTCTCTTCTGAACAACAGATTTAAAGAACCAGCAAGGGGGAAACAAATAGACATGGCCATTGTTCCAAAACCTTGGCTTACAGGTTTTTATAATAACTGACAGATCTCTGTTAAATTCACTAGGGAAAAAAACAAAAAACAAAACCAGCTCTAAGTATATCTACTTCACGGATTATTTAAATGTATTTAAGGAAAAAAAAAACCAACACAATTTCTGGAATATGATTCTTCCATTTCATTTCATTCATCTCTTCATTTTCTATCTCATACATGTATTTGTGTAAGTGTAAAGAGGTCAGAGAAGAGGTCAGTTATTGGCTAGATAAGCTACAGAGTGTATTCATAAATAAATGTAAGACTTTAAGCAAAATGATGACACTGCTATATAGAACTTTAAATAACTTTTATTTTCCCAATAAGGGAGGAAACTTTGAGCAGCTTTGGTTTATGTATTATTTATACTGCGTTCACACTTTCCTTATTACAATCAACCCAAGGTAAAGAGAGCAACCATAATCTTCTCTACATCCTAGTCCATCCCTCAGTATAAACACTCTACCAAAATAAATGGTCCTATCTCCTTACATTTCAGACTGTGCACATGGCCACTTGCACTTGTTCAGCCATAAAAGGGCTAGAAAATACATCCCGTTCTACCATCAGACCAGGATGTGTCACCCTTGCCTAAGTTGTCTCTCTCTTCAGGGGAAGGAAGGGTGAATTTCACCCACAGTGTACCAAAAAACAACCACAAACCAGCACTCTGACCTTCTGTAATAAGAGTTTTTCAGATTTCCAGCTAATGCATGTTTCATAATAAAATACTTTTGCTTTGAGACTTCGCAGTCAAAACAAATTTTAATTCCAGCTATGTGGATATATTTTTCCCTAATTATGACTCTCAATCTGCACTCAACTATAAAAGTGGGGAAAAAAAAAATCAACACCTTTCCTCTGTTTTTCTTCAGAGAGAAGGATGGAATGAACCACTAGAAAGCCATCTAACACTTGCATAACTCAGTTTGATCCTCCTCTACAGATACAGATTTGGACCATCCACTTTGACTATATACATTTAACAATTTTTCATTCAAAATCATTTTGTAAAGAGGTTTGAGATCTCAAAAAAAACATTAAACATGAATATATTAAGACACATGACTAATCTGTATGGGTCCAAAAGCTCATACTAAATCAGAGATTAAAATAAAACTCCATATACTCCTTTCCATTACAGTGTACATACTGGTGGGGTTTTTTTAGTGTGTTGTCAGCGTATTAAATTTAAAAAGAAACAGAGACTCTACTACACTTGTAAACTATTGCTGGGTATTTGCCATTCTGGCACTCTATGAAGTATGTAACTATCTGCCATAGGTTGTGAATGAGCTCCCTGAATATTTTTTGGTCTGCTGAACATTCATGATGATATGGATACCTTTCATTTTAATGGAAAAACTGTAAGAGGAATGTTTCATCTAAAAACAAGATACATAGATTAAATAGATTCTTTTTGAAATGGGAAAAAAAAAAAAGGAGGATCACTTAGAGCTGATTTGTGTACTGCACAATTCTGTTCTGTGTAGAGCCTGGATTAGTGACCTGCATGCCCAAGACTATTTAGCAGTGCTTTGGTTATTGAAGGATATTGGAGCTATTCTGAAGATCATTATTTTTTGACTGAAAAGGAGCACAGGTGTGATAGAAAAAAAAAAAAAAATCTCTAATGTCTAGTCTACAACTTGAATTTTTTTAATGGCACTATTAACAGCTTATTGCAAATTGCCCAAGGGAAGCAGTGATCACAAAATGCAGCACTGAATGCTGCACTGAACATTTGCAGTGGCTATGGCAAAGAAGCAGTTTGATAAAATCTCTTTAATCCTTCATAGCTAAGAGTGATAAAGGATAATTCAGTATGCAAGTCAATTTGTTCAGAGACTATATGCATTGAGACCCGTGGTTCTGTCCAGTTATATCTGAACTAACTCTTCATCGACAGGGTACGTCTGAACTTTAACTTGCACTGCTTCATAGAATCATAGAATGGCTTGGGTTGGAAGACACCTTAAATGTCATCTAACTTCTCCACCATGGGCATGGCTACCTTACACTAGACCAGCTTGCCCCATCCAGTCTGGCAACTTGTTCCAGTGCCTCATCATCCTCTGAATAAAGAATTTCCCCTAACACCTAATCTTAATCTTTTAGTTTTAACCATTCCTCCTTGTCCTATCGTTGTCAGACCATGTAAAAATCCACTTTCAACCTGTTTAAATAAGCCACATTTAAGTACTGATAGGCCACAATAGAACCCCTATGCAGACTGAAAAAGCCCAGCTCACTCAGCGTTTCCTCATAGGAGAGGAACTCCAGTCCTTTGATGATCTTCACATCCTTCCTCTGGACCTGTTCCAACAGCTCCACACCCCTCCTGTACTGGGGGCTCCAGCCTGGACGCATACTTCAGATGGGGCCGTTCGAGTCCCATAGAGTACAGGGGGACAAACACCTCCCTCTGCCTTCTGGCCGTTCTTCTTTTGATGCAGGCCAGGATACAGTTGGTCTTTGGGGCTCTAAGCACACAATGCTTGTTCATGTCCAGCTTTTAATGCACCAGGATCCCCAAGTATTTATCTGCAGGGCTGCTCTCCGTAAGTCTGTCTGCACTCATGCTGAGAACTGCCTCTATCCTTGCAGCACCTTGCACTTGGACTTGTTGAACCTTATTACATTAATGCAAGCCCATTTCCCAAGCTTGTCCGGGTTCCTTTGACATCATCTGCAAACCTGCTGAGGGTGTACCTGATTTCAACATCTACATTGTTCAGAAAGCTATTAAAGAGCACCATCCAAAGATGAGGTTCACCACTCATCACTGGCATCTACCTGGACATAAAGCTGTTGACCATAACCCTCTGGCTGCAACTATCCAGACAAAACGTTAACCTGTTCTGAGGAAAAAGGTTATATAACAGCTGCTTCTTGGGCCTCAAAATTACCACTTGCCAAGCTGCTCTAAAAATATAATAGGTTGCTAAATGGATATTGTCCGCTGATCCCCCAGATCAGAAATGGTTTTAAAAAGCATATATATATGTTTTATATATGCTTTAGATAATAGTGATTGCATTTTAGATATATAAAAATGGTGACATAGAAGAACTCACAGGCTGAGAACTATAAAAACTAAATCATAAACATAATACACATAACACCATTAATTTAGTTGTTTCCTTCAAATAGACATTAATTTTGTTTGCTCTCTTCACTAGATTGCCCTCCTCCATGTCCTTCTAAACTGATAGCTACTCTGAAAGATAAAACACAGAGCTTGTTGACACTAGCATGAAATACTAATCTACCTCTTAAAGTGTTACACAGAAGAAGCAAAATTATGTTATGCTGAAAGTATAGGAATATCCAGGGATCTCTTTCCCAAATATCAATGTAATTCTTAGCCAGGGACTTTCAGCTCATAGAGAACTCTCTAGAATGCCACCAGTTTACCAAGAGCTCCACAGAAAATCTGCCTGTATGTAAACTGAAAATCCCTCTAGGGCTGTAATAGAGATACCATGATGATATTTTTCTTAATGTTATAAGGTTTTACAACAGCCAGCAGAGATTATTTGAAACCTACGAGCTTGGCATATAAAAATAACTGAGTATTCTTGAAAGCACTAGCTTTACCAAGACACTTGTTATTGTCATTTATGAGTCTGTTCTAAAACTAGTGCTTAATTTAGACTCAGTGGAACATATCTCAGTAGGAATCCTATTTCACTTTAACAAACAAATCTTCTTAATATATCTTCCTTACATTTCAGATAACAAATACTAAAGTATAAAAATAAGACTGCTTACAATACTTATATAAGTAGACAATAATGATTGTTGTGTTTATTCAGCTCTTGATAAAAGAACAACAACAAAAAAACCCACCTCAGCTGTTCTTCCCATAGCACTGAACTTCATGAGATTTCAAGGTAGAGCAGACTCATCTTGCTCTAACACAAATCTTGTTTGCCTTATGAGCTGAAACTGCCTAGGGCAAAAATCTTTGATGGGAAATAAATAACATGGAATACATAGGTGAATTTTACAGGGTCACTTTTCCAGACTGTTACTATAATTTAAAAGGTAATTCCTTCTCTGTTGCCTATTCAATGCCATTTGGCTGTGTTCACAAGAGGAAAAAAATGTGTATCACTATACTAGAACTGTCAGAGAAGATTCTCTATTGCATGTTCTTTGAGAATACAAGAGTAAATCAACTGCAATCCACACAGTGATACCAGTATGAACAGTGTGTTGCCAAGGAAATCAAAATTGGACATGCATTGTCCACCAGTGCTTGACTGATATTTACTAATATTAATACAAATGATGAAGAACAAAATGCTATCGCTTTTATTAAAGTACCTGTTTTAGGCAAGAGCTACATCTTGAAAGAAAATACGCATCTTAGCATTTCATAATGCTTCTGGTGATTTTAACATCAAAGAACACATACTAAATGAGAAGAACATACCTTTCTTTTCATAGTCAGTGACTGTCAGCCATTATGTCTGACAAACTAGAATTGAAGTATCATATAAAGTAAGTATTCTTCAGATATCTAGTCAAGACAATACACATTCATATGTGGAAATTAAAACAAAACTAAAACAGAGGGAAACAGTGTACAAAACATACAGTACCACTGAGGATGTACCATCCTGCAATGGACCTACTCTATACTGTCATGTAGAATACACTCTTTCAATAAACAAGACAGTGAATGCTTAGCTATACCTTGAAAACTACACAGACATGGTTTGCAGACAATTAAATGCACAGAACAGGCACAAAACATAGCTGATTTGTGCATACTTAAAACAGCAGAAAAATATGGTCTTCTTTTTAACACTGTAATTTATAAATGGAGGTGCATTTAATGGTCTCTAATATAGTAAACATACTGTGCATGCTTGTATTTTATGGATTTCACTCTTGCCTTTCTTTAACATCTTCCATGTGCTGAGAAAGAGACAAATCTATTGAATTTGAATGGCCACGGCTTGATCTTCAGCCTACTTGAATGTCATTGCTAATAAATGTTCTCAGCTCTATTAGAAGAAACTGCCCACATAATAGCCACATGAACAGTGTAGTTTCTGTGAAACAGATTCTTCAAATCTTATTTAGTAAACAGTGTATTGAATTTTTTTTTTAACTCACTGCTTCTGTCTGATCAATCTCTGCTCTACATTTTCTTACATGGTTTGGATAATAGGATAATTCTAAGCAATTTTCTTACATTCCCCTTTACTTCTATTTTTTTAAAAACATACTAAATAAAGATAAGGTTTACGAATTACATTGAGACAGTAGCATTTAACCACGTGGTCTGAATAACATCTATGTGAAGAATGTAAAACAAAATGTGCTTGTAGTTATGCTGCTGAAGCCATGTCTAGGAAAGGTATCTTAAACCACCATACAAAGAATTTGAAAAAAACTATTAAATGGTGGTCATGGTTTACCAAAACTGTACTAACATAAAACAGCTAATATCTCCAGATTTTAGTTCATGTATTTAATTTATAAAGGAACATAATGAGAAGCCTATAAAGGGAAGGGAAGGGAAGGGAAGGGAAGGGAAGGGAAGGGAAGGGAAGGGAAGGGAAGGGAAGGGAAGGGAAGGGAAGGGAAGGGAAGGGAAGGGAAGGGAAGGGAAGGGAAGGGAAGGGAAGGGAAGGGAAGGGAAGGGAAGGGAAGGGAAGGGAAGGGAAGGGAAGGGAAGGGAAGGGAAGGGAAGGGAAGGGAAGGGAAGGGAAGGGAAGGGAAGGGAAGGGAAGGGAAGGGAAGGGAAGGGAAGGGAAGGGAAGGGAAGGGAGGGGAGGGGAGGGGAGGGGAGGGGAGGGGAGGGGAGGGGAGGGGAGGGGAGGGGAGGGGAGGGGAGGGGAGGGGAGGGGAGGGGAGGGGAGGGGAGGGGAGGGGAGGGGAGGGGAGGGGAGGGAAAACAATAACGCATCTGGAAAATATCAGCGAATCCCAGAAAAGCAATATGTAATGCGAGAATAAACCTACACTAGAAGATTCTTAGCTATCAATATCAGATCTTCTAGCTCTGCAGTTCTTTCACATAGAAATGCACTGCTGCACTGGATTTTATCTCATGAAAAGGAGGACAGCAGAATTTACAGTTGAAGTGTCAGTAACAATGCTCCTGAGAGTAACTAGTTCCCATTTTTTCATTACACCAATTCTCACAGTTTTATCTCTGCTATGCTAACAAGAGAAATGTAGAGTGAAATGCAAACTCCTAAGACTATGATTATGCACGAAAAACAAACCAGGTAACAAAGTGACAGTACTTTTTTTTTTTTTTTCCTACCAATAACAGACCAGAAGAGAGTCCTAGCCAGCAAAGGGGAAAACAATGCAGATAAAATGTGATGTAGTTTTCAGGGGATGGAACTCTTCTCCTCCAGCAGCCAGTTTTTGCTGTGATGAAATTTCACTCATCTTGCAGATACACAAGTGACAACAGAGGGAAGAGGGGAGATTGTGCTTTAAATTAAAGCTTACTCCCCAGTGTGCAAAAGAACCTGTGTAGTCTATTAAAAGTCATTTAGAATAACTCTTCCTACTAGCAAGTAAATCTGGATTACCACTAGTAAATGACAAAGTTTCATTTACTATTCTTGTTAAGACTGCTGAATGGTGAAGAGTCACTTTTTTTCTAATAACAAGTCATTAGAAGATGAAATTAGAGCTCTTTTTAAAAGTAATTTATAGTAACAAGAAATCAATAATTCAAAGCCTAGAAAAAGGAACCTTGCTACAGATCCAGATCCAGATGGACAGACATATACAAATGGGCTTATACTTCATTAGAGTAATGATAAGAAAAAAAATGTAGCTGAAAATTTTAAAGCTGTAAGAGGAAATAATTGATATTTCTTCTCTTATTGGAATCTGCATCAAAGCCAATGTCATAATTACAAAATGTGGGTTAGTGCTTATACTGGATGATTTATTTATAATTCATGTTTAAATAGAGAGGTAAGCATGGGAATTACACCATGTGATTCTTTCCAGCAGATATTTCAATGCTAGTCACAGCAAAGTAAAATAAAATAAATCAATCAATTAGATTTTCAATTTTAATTTTCAATTATAAAACCTTAAGCAAAAAGAGAAAAAATGAATGATTATGGCATGCAAGGGGGAAAAAAAAAAGCCAATCCAGAAAGTGACATGATTCCTGCCTTTGTTACTTTTTCTTTCTCCAGTATCAACATGGGAATGGCACAAAACTGTTCCAGAGGAAGTTCAGACTGGACATTAGGAAAAAA
This sequence comes from Tetrao urogallus, assembly GCF_951394365.1. Lineage (NCBI taxonomy): Eukaryota > Metazoa > Chordata > Aves > Galliformes > Phasianidae > Tetrao > Tetrao urogallus. The sequence goes on along the minus strand of NC_136815.1, from coordinate 75,870,225 downwards.
TGTTTACCATGGGGGTGGTCAAATACTGGAATGAGCTTCCTAGAGAGGTGGTTGATGCCTCATGGCTGGCAGGGTTCAAAAGACATTCAGATAATAACTTTAATAATATGTTTTAATCTTCTTTCAGCTCTGAAGTGATCAGGTAGTTGTACTTGATGATCTTTGTAGGCCCCTTCCAAACAAGCTATTTTATTTTATACTATTCATTTTCTTCAATAACTTTCTTCTGTATTGTTCACTATCTCTGCATTTATAAAAGCAGGAACATAAAGACTAATGAGCCAGTGGCACTTAAATAATAGCCTAGTGGGACAAATTCAATGCTAGCTTAAGCCGTATGAGTTCATGCTATAATTGCTGCCCAAAGCAAACTGAAACCAACCTTCAAGCAGCCACAGAGCTTTGCTTCTTTTGAGCCATGCAGAGTTACATTCTTCACCTCAGAGTAGGTTTCCTGAATTCAAATTTTCATTCATTAGCCAGAGTCACGTTACTGTTATTCTACTCTAGAGTTCAAAAGAAGCCTAATTTCTGTAATCACCTCATGATTTAAATCAGTTTCCAAACTATGGTGCAAAATCGAGGATTTTAAGATCTCTACTCAGAAATTCTGCAGATCTAGGTCTGTTTACTGGAAATACTAGATCTGACAGAAGTTCATTATTATGCACTATGAGACCTGATATAATGTGGTGAACATACGGAATTTTTGCAAGGAACTAGTTACTCAGTATAAATAATTGACAAAAAAAAAAAAATTATGTCATCATGGAAATATCTTCCAGTTTTAGGCCTTTATCCTAATTTGATCAGCCCAGATTCTCGCAGAACATGCCAGTACAGCCATCAGCTGTACCACTTTAAAGTTCTTTGCCATCTTCCCTTAACTATTAAATGCAGTAAACTGCTTCTCTCCAAAGTATCTTGTTACCTAAAGTAATTGTCATATTTTTAATCAGTCGTTCTTTACTCACTGAAAATTTCAATAAGCTGATGGTTGTTGGATGTAAATGTGAAAACATTTTTGTCCCGAGTCCTGCTGAATGTCAAGAAACACGGGAATAAATCTTTTGTTAATTCAGTTACCCTAAAAGCTGTTGACTGCTTAGGGAAGTATTTCATAGAACCATAGAATCTTTCAGGTTGAAAAACATTTTTAGAATCATCAAGGCCAACCATCAGTCTGAGCTACCAAGTCCCTTCTCTAAGCCATGTCCCCTGGTGTCTTAAATATTTCCAGAGAAGGGAACTTTGTCCCTGGGTAGCCCTTTCCAATGCTTGACCACTCTTTCTGTATATAAATTTTTCATGACATCTGATCTGAAACTCCACTGAAGCAACTTGGGGCCATTTCCTTGCATATTATCACTTGTCACATGAGAAGAGAGACTGACACCCTCCTCACTTCAACCTGCTTTCAGATAACTGTTGAGAGTAGTGAGGTCTCCCCTCCCTTCAGTCTCCTCTTCTTCAGACTACACAGCTCCAGTTTCCACAGTCACTCCTCACAAACCTTGTTTGCTAATCCCTTCACCAGATTCCTTGCTGTGGTCTGAAAGTTTGACAGATAACTAACCCATTAAAAGCCTGTAAAAGAGCAATTAAGTCTCACTAACAACTGATAATTTTTCTCTCTGTTCATTTCCTCTGATGTTTTAGTTCAAGAAGGACACAGTCTCACTTTGCATTCCAGAAGCAACATCTGGGTGGATATTCACCCATTCAGAATACCTGATTTATTACAAAGTCCTCTTCTCAGTCAACAGCACACAATTATTCATAAGCAAAGACAACTCCTTGGTTTTGATTTTTTTTTTTTTTTTTTTTTTTTTTTTTTTTTTTGTGGTCTTTTAGTTACTTTCTTCTTCACTTACTAAAAGTGATACTAAATGAATTTCATACTGTGTAGAGATACGCAGCCAGGACACTGTCTCAGTCAAATCTTTCAGATTCAATTTGTGTAGCAGCTATGACAAAGCTAACAAAGCCCTTAGCTTCTGTCCTGGCCTATGGCTGTATCAGCATCTAAAGCAGTCATCTGCTCCTTTTAGACACTAAGGGAAGAGGGAAAGGAACTGCCACGGGAAAAAGGAGTTGAAAGATCTTTCATTTATTTTGATATTTAGACAGAAGATATGTCACTGCTCATTGAAGAGTCACTTCTCATTCAGTTCGTTTGTGTACTCCTCCACAGGTAGAAATTTGATCGAAGTTTTTAATTTATTTTAAATAAATTAATTAATTTACAGTCAGTATAGATCTTATAAGGACAAACCGTTTAAAGGATAAACAGTAAAAAGTGTAAGATACTGTACTGTAGAACAGTAGCCATTTTTTGAATGTGATTTCTTGCTAGTAGAAGACTGATAACAAATCTTCTGAAGTAACAAATTTCTTATGTCATCTATGTAATATTACTGATTATTCTGACAAATTTGATGGAGCAACATTTTTGCCATCGCTACTTTCCTGTAGTAAAGTTGGTAAATTTTCTTATATATGTTGATTTATAAGCTTTGTAAACAGTAGCTTGAAATTCAAGCATTGTTCCATACAGTTATGAAAGTTTAGCATAGGTATCTTTCTTTTATTTACCTGCACTATTTGCTTATTTTTCTTTTTTTACCACAGGTTACTTTTCTGTTCAATTATTATTTTTTCCTGATTGATGCATGTCTCATCTAGGTATCACATTTTTTTTTGGTGTGGCTTTCAGATTATTGGTGTGAAAGACTTATGGGATTTGCTCATAAATGTCTGTCTTTTCTAGAGTCTCTTGCACTCGCTTCTTTATTGCAGTTCTGGTTGTGCCTCCAAACCATATGCTCTGAGATTTTTCAGTGTTTTTTTCTTTTTTCCTTTCTTTCATTCTGATTTTGTTGTTGTTGTTGTTTGTTTTGTTTTGTTTTTTTATCATTACACATCTTTTGTTTATTCCATTTTTTCTGGAAATTGTCTTCACTGACAAACAACCACAGACCTCAATGGCAAATAAATCAGTACTTGTGCACTATACAAAAATATATAAAAAAGATCTGCAGTGATATCCAGGTAAAAAAGAACAGCTCATTTCAGTACTCTTGCTCATCTTCTTTAACGACCAGCCTCAGTTAAAGTATAATTTTTAGGTATCTTGACAAACTTTTTAATAACAATTACAAAACACCTGAGCAGTTCATTTTTCATCACTCTAGTATAAATTCAGTGAAATGTTTGAGAATGCTGTTAATTTGATATTTTATGATGAATAATAGTTTTATAACTTAGGCTTGGATCTTCTATTTAAAGATAAGTGAAATACGAGTAGTGAAAGCCTGTGATGAAATGGTAACATTATACTCTGTAACAGTAATATTCTACCTAAAGAACACTTATCTCAATTTATGGCACAAGGGCAGGAGTGGCTTTGCTTCATAAATTACTGGGTAGGTTTTTTTTTAGCACTTTTATACCATATGAGCTACTGGTTCAATCTAATCATCAGCAGTCAGTAACCTGTTTGCTTCTCTGAATGTCTTTTTCTGGAAATACAATTAAGGACAGAACACTCTTAATATTTGAAGGTATGATTAAAGATAGGACAGCTGAAAGTGTCCTACCTTCACAGTAAAAGGTTCCTTTGTGCATGTACTGAATTTTACAGTTGATGACTTCAGTGAGCCAAAAAGTCATTAACCCTTTAGACAGAGAAAATTAAGAAAAGGGATAAAGAGCATAACTGCTACAGCACTAGGGCTAGTAAGAAATATTTGATGGCCCTCAGACTCTTAAATATCTGACAGTCCTTCAGGCATCTCCATCTTCTCAGCAAGGACTTCCTGGCAGCTCCACCTGGCAGGAACTTCAGCTACAGGCCTTGCTATACAGTGATTGTAAGGAACATAAATATATATGTAATGTAACAGAATAAAGATGCAATTAGTCACTGAAATACAAGAACAGGCAAATGGGCTTGCCATGCAAGCCATCCTGGTAGGAGACAGAAAGAGTATGTGAATGAAAATGAGGTTACACAGTAAGTAGAAATCACTCTACTCAAACTAAGCTGAAGTACAAATACGCACATATTTGTACAACTTACACAAATGCAATTAAATTTATGTTCATATTGATTTCAAAGTGTTATATATAGAACAATCTAATGCAAAAATAAGCCTAAAAACCACAAACCCAAACAAGTCAAGCATGAATTTGAATTATGTAGGATTCATGGCTTAGAGATTAAAAAAACTGTACGTAAACTAAAAATATATACACTGTTATAATTCCTTTAAGGTCTGAGAGTTTTGACAATAGATAATGTGATATAAAATGTCACGATGTCACTAATTTATAGTCTTTTTTCCAAAGTTTTGCATTACAGTATATGTTAATGATATATTTATTGCTTTTATTCAATCATATACACATATTTGATATACTAGGAGAACCTTGTTTTCATGCATATTTTCTTTTTTTTTTTTTTTTTTCTCCACACAGTTATCATTTATTCTTCTGAACTGACAGCAAAGTCAGTATAATTTTTGATATATAATTTGAATTCCCTTCTTGGAACCCAAAGTACTCAAATCTCAAATTTTAGTAAACACTGAAACCCTTTGCATTGTAAAAGAAAACATACTTTCTAAAATCTGAATCCTTTGAAATCATACATTCCTATTTTCCTTTTTTTTTTTATTTAACAGCAATTTAATGATTCTATTTTCAAGTAATCCAACAGGGGCTTTGATGGATGTAAAGAAATTTTATGACAAAAACTTCATAAGATTAGTAATACATTCTTAGCATTATGCATTGATACTCGAAAGGATCAAAGTGAAATAGCTGCTTTACAACAAACAATGCCCTTTCCACTCTTTCTTCCCTCCTACCCTTCACACAAGGGCAAAAGGCTTGTGACTTCATCACAATCTCAAAACAGCAGGTTCTGACACAAACACACATCCACATTCTTATGCAACTCATAGTTCTGAGAATAAATTAAGGCATGTGAACTGAACATCACTACCACAGTAAAGTGAGCCTGTCTGCAGGAAGCCTGAAACATGAAATACAAACATCAGTTACAAAAATTCATTATTAGTTCATTCATCTAAATGAGGTACTAACATCCAGAAGGACTGATCCCTGTTTGAACTGTAACTACTACTGAATGATTTTGTGGGATACCATGGTCAGTATCAAGTTTTCTTCACTAAGTACACAGTACAGTGGAAAAACTAGTTGAATTAGATATTTACTTAAAACATGTTGAACTCATTTTGAAACAATACCACAAGGCTGGTATTTTTGCTGTAGTAAAGAACCAGCACGAGAAGCTTGAGTCATACAAATGTCACTTAATCTACACTGACTTTTAACAATACTGCTTTTCTCTCTTCCTAATTTCTGACAGAGAAAGTGATCTGGAGGGAATCCAACCGGTTTACAATTAATACAAAGTGGTTATGATGAAGACTGGCAGACTGTGGAACATAGAAACAAAGACCTGTGTTTTCAGTGAAGTCAACTGTAAAGACATGTAAACTGTAGCTATTTAGATACTACAAGAAGTGGACTTCTTACCTGTTCCGACTACTGATGAATCTGTTAACAATCTTCATCTATGCTTACATTAGCAAATATCACGTATCAGTAAGTCTGTAGAGAAATACCTGATTCACTTGCTATGAATATTTCAAGCATTGTTGGTTTGGTTTCAAACTACATCCAGTCTGATTCCGTGTTCTACATGTCATTAACCTGGGAGTGCATTTGCCAGAGTTCATTATCCAGCTTGGTTTCACCCTGAACATATACTGTGAGACCAAGCCATGATGCAAAAGTAGAAATGGAGAGAAACGGGTTATTTGCTTCACTGGAACTCTCTCAATCCTGGCTGAAACACTGATGTCTGCATACCCTGAGAGCCTAATAAGGCTTGGCAGAAATGTTCCATCCTTGTCTCATGCCAGTGGTGATCTTTAGCTGGGCAGCAAGGTATTGTCACTCGTCGTCTGTCACAGCAGGGCTGGGGGGACAATGTAACTGTGGGCATGTCAGCAAAGAGTTTATCAGACTCCTTGATAGACCCTATCACTGTGAAACCTTGGGAGTCTGGAGCGTAAGACAGAGAGTAAATGGTATCTGTTTGCATCTAAGGGTAAACAGGAGGTTCTGTTTGTATGCATTGTTAAGCTTATCACACTTAGAAACCTTTCATCCTTTATCACTGTAGCTTGGGAGAAGGTAGGCTAATTAACTGATTAGAGGGACAGGAATTTCTGACTTGTAAGTGAATGGTGTATAAGATGTATGTTGAACACAATAAAGCAGAACTATTCAGAGAACTATTCGGAGAACTGTTCTGATGCTACAAGAAACTGTGAGAGGTCTCTAACTTGACTGAGCGCTGACACAGGGCCTCTTTTTGCAATATGAGAGATAGATAATAGGAACATAATTTGCATGGAGATAAACAGGCCAGATAGAAGCTTCAGATCGCCTATTCTGTTGATAAATTTGTTTCAAGATAAGAACATTCACACCAGATGCTTATGGATTTTATCTTCCACTTAGGGTCTAAATGATTCCATCTGAAAGTCACATACCTCATTGATCTATATGTATATTTAAGTCCTACACTGGATGACTTTTGCCCACAGGTAGACTTTAGCCTTAAGTGTTGTTACTGCTCAGTTGTTCCAGAAAACTTCATACTGATTGAACATAACTATTTATTCATAAATAAAGATGAACTTGAGAAACATGAACGTGAATGTGATAAGCAATGATATCATTGCATACATCCTCCTTAGAGAGTTCATTTTTTCCCTTGAATTAATCAAATTTTTCTAAATTTAGCTTTGAATAGCAGTACCGGTAGAAACCTTATTTCATGAGATTACATGAAGGTCATGCCAAATCCCAGCCTGACAGGAAGAAACACATTCCTCAGTTTGCTTAAAAATATGATTAATTAATCTGACTAGATGACTCGAATCTGAATTGAGGATAAAATAACCAAAATTATCTCGTATAATGATAATAATTCTCAGAGGATAAGTTTCTTATAATTTTTAAAACTCCTGGTCAGCACTTCAGAACATAAAATACTTCATAATCATAATTGTTATTATGGTAAGCATAACTAAGATTCTATTTCAGCTTTCCTTAAAAGAATATTTTTCAAAGGTAAAAATACCAATATTGATAATTAGATCACTGGTTTTACATGATGTTACTTAAAACTGGATACACACATTTGGGATATTTATAATTGTATGCTTGTAACATTAATTACATCAGGTCATATCAATCCAGAATAAAATTGTGTAGCCTTCACTATGTGATTCAGAAGTTCGTGGTAAAATACATCTAGCCTTAGAAACTCAAAGAACAAGAAGCCTGGTGGGTACTGAGAAATATGAATAACTAAAAATAAATATTTCATCAATAATAGGCATTGTGACAATGCATAACATTTCTGCAAACCTTTAACTGTGGAAAAGGTTAACTTCTCCATCCATACATACAGTCCAATGATGGACTTGATAGTTATTTGTTTTGGCACCTCAAACTCCATCACATTTTCTGGCAGTTACATTTTTAAATTAAGGTACCATAAAATGCTATTTTTAAGTGTTTTTATTTCAATCTTTTTATCACAGAGCTGAAATTAGAAAAATCCACTTGGAGATGAGTTGTATCTTTATTCTTGCAAATTCTGCAATTCAAAGTCTATCTTGTTGTTGCAGTAGCTACCTCAATTCTCCCATATCAATTCTCAACCACACATAAGAAAATTAAGAATATTATCTTAATAAGGACAAGACAACAACAGAAAGGCATATGAGAGCTATGTTTTGGAATAAGAGTAATAGATATTTTCTTATTGCAAAGAAAGAGACACATCCAGGGCATTATGTTCCACTGTGAAATATGAATCTGCTGGAGATAGTTTAATAAAAGATGTCCTGCACCATTAAATGAAAATATTATTTTTCTCTAAGAAACACAATCCTCCAAAAAGTCAAATTTAAAAACAAATAGTACAAAAAATATTTTTGATAGAAATTTAACTAAAAATAAATACAAGTTAAAAGACAGTATATTAAATATTCATCTATACATGTATAAATTTGCATGAGCTATTTATATATTTTATGCCAATAGTGAATGAATCAGGATCATTATGGAGGCAGATTCCTATTAGAACTCTCACCTACAAATCTGAATGAAGACCTTGCCTGATTGTACATGAGTTACAGTAGATTGTAATTCTGTACTTAGTAATTAAACTGATTTTCTTATTTCATTTGATATGCAAAGGTTTTTATCATCCTCTACAGTCCTGTAGTTTTGTACTGATCGCTTAAAATAAAAGTGATAATTAAAAAAAAAGTTAATAGAAGAAATAAGGAAAAAATTATTGTAGATTACATTAAGTTGTCATTTAAAGCAACTTAGTTGCAATAATTATATAAAAAATAATCAATTTTTGAGTTTCATCCTTTTATAATGAAAGAATACTTTAAACTGACAGTTTTTATATTCTGCAAAACCAAGTCTGATATAATTTTACTGAATCTTAAATGGAAACAAACAAACAATACTCTAACAACCAAACAACAACAAAAGCAACCAAAATAAACCATGGCATTCATTTATTATTTTTTTTTAACCTTAAAGACACTGAAGGCAGCATCTCATTTTAATCAGATATCTTACTGAGCCTTGATTGCTATTTGTTCCAACATCTAAATATGTTACTCACATATAAGTGTCTTAAAAGTGTACTACTCACATTGGTGTTTAGAAAACTGTGCTCTGAGCAGGGAGAAAACAGGGACAAATAAATAACTGATAATGGAAAGTGACACTGTAACTGGAAAGCAATACTGCAGGCTACGTAAAATATCATTATGTTTGTCATGCATAATGACAAGAAAATCAAAACACCACAGGATTGAAAACTGAGTATGTACTTTAGAGGGGACAATTATGATTCCCAAATGTCTTTCTTCCAGTTTTTAAGCTAACTAGTTTAGGTATGTCTGTGTATGCTCTAATCAAACTATCAAATAGCTGTTTTTCCAACCTGCAAAGTTAGAAAATAATCATCTCTAAATCATATCATGCAGTCATTACTAAATATAAACATATAAAACAAGGTCAGAAACAACAACTCGAACAAAATATATTTTGGAAGCAAAACGTGATAAAATGCAATGCCTCAAGATCCTTCTGATGTGTAATTTTTACACTGCCAGAGAGACCCTGGAAGCTTTTTTTGCATGACATAATAGTGTATTTGCCAAGCACAACACTTGATACAGAGGACCTGAAATACACATTGTATGTTTTTTGAAGGGTTTTAGCACCTGACTAATTTTATGGATTCAATGTCCATTAGTGCATTTTGAGCATTAAGTATAACCATACACCTTTTAGTTTTAGTTTCAACCTAGAGCAGATGATTTCAAAAGCTCCAAAACTACTCCAATATTAAATGAAATGGGAGATTTAACTCTAATATGAACTAAGTTGGTGTATACTCAAGAATTGCTCGTAATTTCTGTTTATAAGAAAGGATAACATCCAAAGGGGAAAAAAAAAAAAAAAAAAAAAAAAAACATAGAAAAAAAAAAAAAAAGATATGGCAAGCCAAAGAAAAGGAATTGCTTCTTTTCCAAACAACAATGAAGATGTAATCAACAAAAACATACTTTGGAAGCAGACTCAAAGGAGATGAGCAGATGAACAAAGGTGAAGTGCTTACAAGGCTATGGGAAAAAAGTAGGAAGCAAATGACTTGCAAAGAAAGCTGAACTCTTTCTCAATAGTAAAGAGAGCACATGGTGACATTTTTTTAAGATAAATTTTTAGTGGGTTAATTGGTTGTATCAAGTATCAATAGAGTGTGCCAACCAGTTGTATGAATGGCCTTCCTGGAGCTAAGCAATAGAATATTGTCCTCCTGAGTTGTCCAGAATGGTATAGGGAATCTGTGAGGGTGCCTCATATGAACATAAGGTTTAAAAATTGAACAACAAGGAATACAATATTTGAAGACAATAACACACTTGAGCTGGCTTCAATTTGTGTATTCCTTCCCAGTGATTCGGGACATTCAACATCATGGTGGTGACAGCTAATGAGAATGATATTTGTTCATGCTAATATTGCGATTTCAGTACATTGCTTGTATCACTAATTAGTAAAAATCCCATATCAAATATTTACAAAAAAAAAAAAAAACATATCAAATATTTACAAGTAAGTCAATTTGGTACTAAAGGTTAAACACTTTTCACAGGGGAAGCTTTCTGTAAAAGAACCTGGACAAAAGTACTGGACTCTGACTTGGAGATGTTAAACTTACAAAGCATTATTCATTTTCCTCAGGCTGATATGGAATTGGATTCTTTAGAATATCTTCAATAAGCCTTAGCCAGAAATAGCCACTTCTATTCTGATTTGAACCTGTTATGAATTTCTCTTGTAGCATTACCCTCAACTGGATCATTTGCATACCTAAAATAATTGCAGCTCGGTACTTTTAAAGAGCACATTATACACACATATTGCTGCTCTACTATATTATCATCATCAGTGAAAGTGTTCATTTACATCAACAGCGTGAAAGTCAGATACTCATAGGAACAGTATAATGAATAAAAAGAAAGCCAACCCAACTGCTAATAGGAGTTAAGCTTTGTCACAAGAATATCTTCACTAAATCCAATAAGATCTCATTTTATTCATCCCAATTTCATCTAGATTAATTTTTTCAGTGATTACTGTGGATAATATTTGAAATATTCGTGATTCACTATTTGCTATTTATCCCATGTGCTTAGTTACTGCATTTTTTTTTATTAGTTGGACTGTCATATCATGATCAAATCACCTAAGTAGAGGACTTTTAAACATGTTGAATCAAAGGAATGAATTATATGATTCTGCTTCTGCGCTATTTCTTTTATATATGTATTTGCATTAAAGAACTCACTGTTTGCTTTCTGTAAAAAGCTCTTCAAAATGGCTGACATGAAACATGTTATGGAAATATTTCTATCAGCTATTACTGGCCATTACATTAATATTCTGATAATACTATTATATACGTGTATCTCATAGAATCGTAGAATCATTTCAGTTGAAAGAGAGCCTTAAAGTGCAACTCCCCTGCAATGAACAGGAACATCTACAGTTAGATAAATTGCTACACTGTATCAGGACTTTTTTTTTTTTTTTTTCTTTTTTCTCCATTATCCAGAGATAACAGTAGCCAACGTGTATGGGAGCACAGCAAGAACTGCCTCACAGTGGTATCTTTCTCAAGCTACAGGTCACCAAGCATTTCAGAACTAGAGACTGTTTTGGAATGCTGTACTTAACAACAATAGAAATACAATCTATTTTGAAGTAATTTACACCTTCAACTTATTTTGAAGTAAATTACCTTAAATTGTAGGTTGTATAGAAAAACACTTATTTCTCTTTTAATGGCTTACTAAATGATGATTTCAGTGAGTAGACTGTTTCTTGAAGATTAATCATTCTCTACTTATCATCTTAATATCATTAATCACTGTCTAGGCTTTATTCCATTGCCCCCTCACCTACTGCTCTTCCAGGCTGATGAATTCTATTCCCTTTGTTCCTCCTGATTCCATCCACTCTGTATCACATTTCATTTTTCTGTTCTGTTGCATCTAAGTATCTGTGGTACATGCCAGAGCACCTCATGCCATTTTCTTTTTAATGTGGTGGATCCATATCTAGTTATGATCTAATGAACCATTGTAAGGACATGCTCAATGTGTATCTTTAGTTTAGTCTTATTTTCACAATGTGGGAGATTGAGTATAAAGACCATTTATCAAAGTTTATATATTAACAGCATCAAAAGGCAGAAAAATCAAGTCATTTGCTATGAAAGGCAATAGAAATAAGTGACGAACGCAGTAAGATACATCTTAAAATCTCCCTTTCACTGACAGATGTCTGTCAAAAAAAACTAAGTCCTTATCTGTGGAACTCTAAAATAACATCAGCACGTTTGATTAGATGTATATAGAGTCAAAGATGTATGCTTATGCAGTGTAAATACTGTTTTCTGCTGTTTTATACCTGGAGGATTATTTATAATTCGTTATTACTTAAGTACAGATAGGAGCTGGTGATTCCTTGTTCTTTGTTTAAGTCAAGGGATGAAGACTGATATCACATCCTGTACAATCACATCCTGTTTCTTCCTACCTAACACCATAAAACCTCTATCTAGTTTTTTCCATCAGTTCATCTTGTCTCCTTCTTCTTCTTATGTTCATCTTTGTCTTTTATAGGAGCTTACCTTCCTTATAATAGTATATTTAAAAAGAAAAAAAGAAAAAAAGGCTTATCTCTGCTGTGAGGAAAGCCCTATTAGAATAATATTTCCTGGTGCCCATTCATTACAATTTCATTTACAATGCTTCTCAAAAATTCAGTATTTGTTCATAAAACAACTTTTCTAAAACTTCTCCCATTCTTTTTCTCCTCCCTATCACAAATGTCCATGGAATTAAGGAAAATCTTGCTTGTAGTTTCCAACAAAAACTGGATTTAAAAAAATCAGTGTTATTTGTCATATTAATCCAAAGTGCTCATTAATATTTATTTTTTATTATCTCATTCATATGGACTATGCTGAATTTTTAAGCATATGATAGCAATAATAATAATCATAAAAAGAATGCATGTATTTCTGAAAGTATAATCAGGTCTTGTTTTTTGCAGATCATCATTTTCATTTTTAATACATTAGCTACATTCCATACTGTTCCCCTACTCTATACAACCTACTGCATAAAGCCACTGGAGTTTCTTATGAAAGTAATTAAAGTATCTTAAGTTACAGATCAATATAAGTTTTACTTTGTGGTTAACTTTTTTCCATCCTGTATTTATTGCCATTTTCAGCAGTGAATTTTGTGAGAGAAGGTAACAGAAAATGCACTCATTGCACTGCATTTATTTATTTATTTATTTTTTTCCTAACTAAAAATATCATGCACTATTTCTTGTTTTATCAGCTGTTATGCTTGAGGCACAACCAGTAACCACATGCTGTGGAACGCTTATCTGGAACATCACTCAGGAATAACTTGTCATACCCCATGGTATTAAGTGCTCTAAAAACAACTAACCAACCATCACACACTGATGGTTACCACACTGGTAAAATTCATGAGATTTACATAGGAATTTTTATGTCCTTCCTCTTCTTTCATCTGGCCCACTTAGCTGGTATCACTTGCCCCAGTTTCCTTTAAATTCTAGAGTGACTTAAGCTTGATTATCCATGTAATACTAAACAAATTGTTCAATAGTTTGTAAACTACTGCCAGAAATTATTCCTGATGTTCCTGTCTGCCTTCCTAAATATGTGCAATTTTAAAATTTAATGCATGTGGTTCTAGTCTCCTGACTAGCAACATGTGAGAATCCATTAAAGATCCTTACAAGAATCCAGCTCCTCGTTATTTCTTCTCTATTGTTTGCATCCGATCTGCTTTAATAACTCCAACTTTCAGTTTCAAAGCATACTGTAAAAGAACTTAAATCTTTGAACACATTTTCCTCTTATAATCCTTTTCTCATGTGATTCCCTGCAGAGAATCCTTTATTTTTGGCCCTATATAAATAACATCAGGTTTCATCTAGCCTTGATTTATTCACTGTTTTTTCATTCCTTCCCTCATCAATCATTTTCAACGTTTTTATTGTTGGTTCCCTTTTCTTTCTCGTCTCTCTTTCTGAAACATTCACAGCCATCTCCATGAAGTTGCCTTAGTTACCTCAAAAATATTTCATGTTTGGTTCTCATTCAGCACTGGCAGTTTTAAACCTGCTGCTTATCTCGATGTTTTGCTGTTTTACCACCCAGACAACAGGAGATCTTCCTGTGCTCTTCAAAATGAGCATATTTTGATTATTTGATTATTAGGAGTATTTTTTTTTTTATACAGCAACCATGAGCACATGTGTCTTAACAGTCATTTTTTTCCTAAGCATCTATGAATATACTGCATAGTTTTGTTCCTAGCACAGACATACTTGTTATATCTACATTAGGCAGAGTATATCAGTAACAATGGTCCTATAAAACAAAATTGTTAATACTGAAGATGAGATAACAATGTTATAGATTTTATATATTTTTGTTTTCAGACTAGTTATAGCCTAGTCTGAATCCTTTGAAGACAGATTAGATATGTTTCTATAGTCTGGTTTCACTCAGAACAGTTTTATGTGCTCTAGGCAATTCCATGGCACAAATTAATGCACTCTAAGTGGAGATAATTCTGTAATTCATTTAAGAAGTGCAATCTTGTTCTGGACAAAAATATGTCCTTTGGAATGCTATCCCAGGAGGAGTGATAATTTAATGCTACTCTTTTCCTTATCTTTCTGAACAGTTTGCAGTAAAGGATATGATTTTCACATTTAGCCCATGACAAGTCAGTTTATAATCATGTGGTAAAGAGCAATATCAAAATCTTAGAAATCCATGTGCAAAACATCAGTGAGATCTTGGTTCTTCAGATCTCATGTTCATTGAGTCATTCAAATGGATGGTAATGTTCTTTCATTCATTCAGTATCAAAACCAAAATAAGCAAAGAGTTAAATATAATTAATAGCTCTGCGATGGTATGTGTCAGCTGTCTTCAAATTCAGCAATTAATCCATGCCTTTTTCATCTTAGAAGTCCAGAAACCATTTGTACACTAGCATTTCAACAAACCTTGATCCTGACTTCAACTGCTATGTCTATGCCTATTGTCTATTGCAAAAATATATGTTTATCTAAATACAACATTTCTGTATTATATCATGTTAACGGTTGCAATCGTACAACCAAAAAACACCTTTAAAAATCAAGTCAGCAACTACAAGAGCTGCAGTGTCACTTGCATGCTTTGAAAATCAGGAATAAAAGTATTTCAGACCTTATCAAACATGTTTAATATACTACAATAATGAATGTGTAAATATTCCTGTCTGAATATTTTGGCAATATTCTCACCTTTAAGATTTCAAACATGCCTTCACGTACTCATTCTACCCCATAACACAACAGGACAGGGCTTTGTAATTGAACGAGCATGGAGACTAAATTATCAACAGAGCAAACTTCTGGCTTCCAAATGAAATAGTGCTGCTTCTACTAAAAAACAACACATTCTGAGCATTCTGTTGCTTAGAGATGTGAGAGAGAGAGAGAGAGAGAGAGAGAGAGAGAGAGAGAGAGAGAGAGAGAGAGAGAGAGAGAGAGAGAGAGAGAGAGAAAGAAGAAATCACTTTCTATCCTGGTACAAAGTATACCAAATGAGTATAAAAACGAGAGGAAAGAGATAGCAAGATTCTTATTTATAATTTGACAGACTCATAGTGTTCATGGAAACTGACAGCTCAATGTGAAAAAAAGATCGGGGAGAAGACAAAAAGATTTTTAACCCCTGCTTCCCTGCATTACATTTGGAAACGTTCAGTATTTGCGCTAAAACAAGAGATGCCTGTTTTTGGAGGACAAAAACATGCAACATACACCTAATTGGTTACAAAGTTTGTCTGTTCCACAGATGTGATTTTTCTTTTCATTTTTTCTTTTTAAGTCAGATGGGAAAAATTTAAATTAGTGAGCTTTATTAACCAAAAAATGGGTTTGAAAGCAAAAGAAAGGTATTATTTTGAGTACACTATCCCTTATACATATGTATAGGTCAAGGGCACTATTAAACTTTTTCATCAATAGTCTGAAAATTATATACTATTTAAAAATAAGTAAATGTATTACTGAACACCCCAGTTCTCATACAATTCTACCACAATTATAGAATGCAAAAGCTTAGTGAACTTACAGTGCAGCACTTCTCATATCTGCTCATGTTTATCCTGCTATACAAGCGCATGGGAACTGCTGAATCACGGCCTGAACCTCTCGTTAACCACTTGAGACAAGCAATGGGTCAGCCCCAGGAATGCAGGTGAAGGTAATTCACCTGTGCTACCAGAAGAGGTGGAGCCTGGCTCCACCTCTCCTAGACCCATTTAAGAGCTGGCTGCCACTGAGGAAGGATCACTCATGGAGATCACTCCTCATGGAGAATATTGTGAGCCTAGAACATCAGTAAGCATTTTCTGTTTATTACCTCCCTGTTACAATAATCTTTCTTAGACTAACTTTCCTGTATATTTCTTAATTTTAACATCTGCATATTCATTGATCATTCAACAGGTGAGATAAATCATGATAGTTCAAGAGTAAAGGGAAGAAGAACATGCTAATGAACATCTTCTGTGAGGCACATGTATGCGTATAGTTAGCTATTACTACTACACAGTCACCAGAACATGCTGGCAGTCTGCTCCGTATTTTGCCTCAAGTGAGTGTCTTTCTGTACATACCATCCCAGCTTTTATGTAGGACAAACCAGATTTGTATTGAAAATAGTATTATTTTTAAATACTCCATTGACTATTTCCAACCTCAAAACTCCAATCTACTAATTTAAAATCAATTTTATGCAGTTAAGACAAAACTCTACAAGTAAGAAATAAGGTACATTTCATACTTGGTATTTAACAAGAAAGTTTTGAGAACTTTAGCCACTTTATAGCTTGAAGATTTGAACTTTATGTGGGACCAGAAGCTCACTTCTGCCTTACTGCTGCTTAATAGTACTAAATAGTATACTTAGCTAATTGGTACTTTGCACTATCTGCTCAAACAGATTAAATGGGATTTTGGTCCCTTAACTGAAAGGCTAACAAGCTGCCAAATTTATGCTTAAGTTTCTTGTTTGTTTGTTTTTCCCAGCAAGGGACAAAAATGTAGTCACAAAGCATTCAATATCAATTTTATTAATTACGCTTAACATCTGTTTTCAACCGGTTGATTTCATATTAAGCTAAAACTAACATTTTATCAAACTATTTCACTGTAAAAGTGGAGAGATTTTAGTGAGGTGGATTGGTTTGGTTTCCCATGAAGTTTCAAAGTCTGCTAGTGAATCTTATGTACTGCTTTAAAATTCCGTGGAGAATATGATTCTTCAAAACATGTCAAAGAATCCTAGACTAGGCCATTTATATCACAGGAACATTTCAAGGCAAAATCACTTTGCTAATGGTCTACAATTTGAGCACAAGCCTATATTCTGCCTATAGGATGCCTGAATATGGAATTCCAATTATCAGAGCTAATCTAGACCTGTTAAAAATAAATTACACACCATGAGAGCCTATTTGGCATAAGGTTGAGGATGGAGGAATGCATAGATGCAATCAGAGACATTTGCTCAAACTGCAGGAAGCTAATTTAATTTCAGCATAAAATGCTTTTTTTTGGAACAGATGAATAAGAGAGGTAAAATTCTGACATGTAATGATTCCTACTGATTTAAAAGTGGACAGAAGTTTAACAAAGGATATCATTCATCATACTGAAACATACAGATTATTTAATTTTTCTGAAAGTTCTTTGTTCTGATGATACTTTAAAATCAAGTTTAAATGATAAAACATATGTCTAACTGTTTCAAGTAAACTTTGTCTTAGAAAACCAATGCTTGTTACTATAAAATCAGAGCAAATATTAAGTGTAAGAAAGTGGACAATCAATTGTTTTCCCCAAAGAATATATGTGGAAATTTTTAGATATTTGATGTTTAGATTTTTGGCTGATAGAAAAACTCTGTGGGAAATTTTGTTTATCTGTATTTTTAATTACCATAGAGAAATGCTTGATGATTCTGGTCCAACATTTAAAATAGAAAAAACACCCTCATAACCACTACCCTGGCCCAGATTTGTAATAAAGCTTAGCTCCTCTAAGACATCATGCTTTTTAGAGAGTCCCTGATTTACACATCATATCAGTGCAATCTTCCCTCAAGTCAGAATACCAAATCTGTACTTTTCACAAAGTGTCAGGGACTGAAGGAGTATGAAAACTCAGTTGACATTGATATCAAGAGAACAATGGCAATTTCCAACAGCAGAGAATGACATTAAAATGATTCTGTAATATCACTACTGTTTGTCAATTAACATGTCAAATACTAGTGTCTGAATGCTGTGTGAGTAGACTTCAGCTTTACAAGGTTAACAGTTTTGCTACTTATAAGAGTACTCAGTTTTCACAAAGTAATTTTTAAAGGAAAAGAATAAAATACAAACTGAATGTTTCCCAGCAACACAGAACTCAAGTGTGACAGTTTTACATTGGTTTCTTTCTGTCATTATAACTGAGCAAATAAAAATTAATTATTGCTTCAAATCCATTTTATTAATCATGCCTACACTCTTCCTGCCCCGCAGCCTTCCTGAGTTATAGATCTCAAAGTTCAAGCGCTTGCAAATACTGCAATCTCTCATAATTTTTTAAAGGTACCTATTAGCGAAATATATTGAAGCACTTCAGTATGAGATGCTATTGTTTGATAAATATCCTGCGAGACTCCAATGACCGTTCTCATACTGAGCTCTTTTCTCAGAGTTGCGTTCTTTAACTATCTGAAGTGTAAGAACACTAAATATATCTGCCATACTTTTACAATGCATTGTTGCCAAAGCCTTTATGAAAGGCATATTCCAAAACTCATTACGTTAAACTGTTATTCCAAATTTGCTTGAACTTGTATTGTTTGAGCAGTGAATATATTTTACTGCATTTCCTAAAAGAATGTTCAGCCTACTTCTCTTTAATAACGTTGATTGTGTTAATCATTAAAGCTGTTTACAGCTCCTGATTCTTACAGATGTTAACAATCACAGAATCATAGAAAAGCTTAGGCTGGAGAGTTCTTAAAGATAACCTAATCCCAAATCCCCTGCCACAGGTACCGTTGCCACCCACAAGATCAGACTGCCCAAGGACCCAGGCAATCTGGCCTCAATATCTCCAGGGATGGGACATCTACAGCTTTCTTGGTCAACATATTCCAGTGCCTCATTACCCTCTGATTAAAAATTTTCTTCTAACCTCCAGTGTAAATCTCCCCTCTTTTATCTTAAAGCCATTCTCCCTTGTTCTATTACTATCAGGCTATGTAAAAAGTTGATATCCCTCCTGCTTCTAAGCTCTTTTCGAGTACTGGAAGGTGACAGTGAGATCACCCCAGAGCCTTCTTTTCTCTAAGCTAATCAAGTCAGCTCCCTCAATCTTTCTTCATAGGAGAGGGGTTCAAGCCCTTTGATCATCTTCATAGTCCTTCTCTGGACTTGCTCCAACAGCTCCATATCTCTCTTTCACTGGTGCCCCAGGCCTGGGCACAGTACTCCAGATGGAGTATCAGAAGAGCAGAATAGAGGGGTATATTACCTCCCTCTCCCTGCTGGTCACCCCTCTTTTGACATAGTACAGAATATTCCAGCTTTCCGAGCTGAAAGCACACACTGTTGGCTTGTGCTCAGCTTCTTGTCCACAGGGGCTCCCGAGTTTTTCTCTGCAGGGCTGCCCTGATTGAGTTATTTTCCCAGTCTATGCACATATTTTGGGATTACCTTGACCTAAGTGCAACACCTTGCATATGGCATTGTTAAATGAGATTAGGTTCTCATTTGTTCATTTTTCTAGCCTCTCCAGGTCCCTCTGCATGGCATCCCTTCACCACTCAGCTAAGTGTCATCAGCAAACTTGATGAGGGTGCACTCAATCCCACTGTTTGTCATTGATAAAGACATTGAAGGGCATCAGTTCCAAGATGGAATCCTGGGGCCAACCTCCACCTGAACATAGAGCCATTGACAACAGCCCTCTGGCTACAACCATTCAACCAATTCTTTACTCACCAAACAGTCCAGTCTCAAGTCCATCTCTCTCCAGCTACATCAGGTAGTTCCTTCAGAATGCCAGGATGCATGCTGTCTAGCCCTATAGACGTGCACACTTTCAGCCTCATGAGATAGTCTCAGACTTGCTTTGCTATTACACTGGAAGTGAATTTTGCTCACGCAAACCCCAATCAGAAATTCAGGGACACGAGAGGCATGAAAAGGTTGATGGCAATGAAGACTGAGGCAAATAACTTAAGTACCTCATGCACTCATGTATGTAAATATAATTAATTCACTATTGGGCACTGCAGAGATGCAAAGTTTTATTTGATATATTTCTAGGATACACGGAATCTTAAATCTTTTGATTTCTCCTGAAGGGCTTAGTAACACATTGGGTTTCCATGTTGAGACTGTTGGCTGCAGTCTTACTGCAAAAAATCTCCTCCCTCAAAAGCCAGTTTATGACATCTGCATCTCACAGTATTTGAAGCTGGTGTACAAAACTAAGAAAAAATGTGTGTAAAAGAGATAAGGAAAACTTGAAAAAACCATCAGAATCTCAGAACAGGAGAAAACATTACAAGTGTGAGAGGCTGGAACAATTTTTGGCTCAAAGCTTGTTCAGCAGCACAAATCCAAAACAAAATCTACGCAGTGAGCCTTTGGGGTTAATGACAACCATGATCACAGCAGTATCAGAAACGTGGCTGGGCAAGCAAGTGAAACCCTTTGCAGCTGTTGTTCTTTCTGAGCATTCAAGCTGACCAATGGGGCTCATCTTGAAGGAGAGGACCACCATGTGGTGTGCATATACCTTGCAGCACACCATGCAACAATTGTGTGATCAACTCACGATTACCCAAGAGGAGGGAACATACTACAAACACTGCTGACGATGAACAAAACAAAAATGTCCATGACAACCAGCTGCTGCCCCAGGCAACCAACACAGTACAAACATGAGGAATTCTGAGGTAGGGCAGGTATCCCCTCCATCAAACTGCAGTCATGCAGTTCAGTGAGACATTGCTGATTGACTTGCTGCCTCTCCTCTGCAGAACAGTGAGAGAACACTGGAACCCTGGTAGTGAACATCCCTGCTTTACAAACCACTTGTTAGGATTTCTCTCTTCATTATTGCTAGCTTTCCCATCTTCCACACATTCTGCAGCTTTTAGAAATTGTAATAAATAAATTGGACAGCATTTGACCTCTTTTGCTGCCTTAGTCTCTCTCCAGATAAATGTATACATCAAGCCATCTCCTCCAATAATTGGAGCGAGATGATGTCTGTGCATTATATGGATCAGAAAGAAGCAGATAAGTTACATCAAAGTATCTACTAGTGACTACATGATTTTGGGGGTCCATCTACCACTTTCTGTTCAGTGCTGATATATCATCATTTTGAAGTTATCTGCAGTGTGATGATACATACTAAAAAAGTAAAATTGCAGAAAATATCTTCAGAGTGATTCTATTGTCATGTTTCTTACACTTTGTATTTTGCTGTGATATAAAATGCCTGTCTATATTTCCTCCCATTTCTAACAGTTTTCTGTTCTACCCTGCTATATATCAGGCTTGCCCTTTCCTTGTATGTTTATTCTGCCTGTATTAAATTTCTCAGGACTCTTTTCCCCTTGGGCCTTGATCTGCATTTTCTTTCTTTAGACTAGACTATCTGGGACTTCCTATGTGCAACGGCATTTAACTGACACTTTGGAGCTAAAGCAAAGTGTATGTGTTCTTGCCAGTAGATCTTCCTTACATCTAATAAGTAAACTGAACATATTTGTTAGTATTTGTACTTTATACACTTTGTCAGACCATATCAGAAGCAGTTGAGAAGAAGCCACAGTTATCTCCACTCTGCAAATGCAAACGTGGATCAAAAACAGTTTAGGAAACTAATGCACAAAAGAATCTGGTTGTCCAACTTTTATTCTTCAGGATTTCTTTAGAAGCAGCCTTCTCTAGATACCAAAGCAAAATTGTCCATTGGCATTCACATGCAAAATACTTAAGTCAAACACCTTACCCACATACACTGCTCTTTGATGGTTGCTATATAGTAAACTGCCAATCACTCTTTAAACTGGATCAATAGCATATGTGGGGAAGGGGGCAGGGTTACAACAGGGGACAATGATGAACACTTGTCTCTAAGTGCTAGCTCGTTTCTGTTAACTTGCACAAACTGCTCCTTATTGCTTCTTTGAGGTTGGGGTTAGCTCCAGATTCAGAAAGAACAAAACTGTATTTGCAGTTCAGTCAGTAAAGAGGAGAGTTCCAAAAACAGTTTGTTAATCCAAAAGCAGTTACTTAACTTGGTCCACCTGAACAACTTCCATTACAGTTGAAGTATATCTCCACTGAGTAGGGCCTCAAACACTAATTTGAAACAAGGACAACTACAACTAAAACAACTACATTTAAGAATTAATCTGGAGCAGAATCCTATCCTTAACAGCAGAGTACAAGACTCCGGTGAAAGAAACTTGCCTAATTGCATGCAGGAATACAAGAGGATTAGAACAGAGCACTGGACCATCAAATCCCCTAACAGATATGTGGACAAGACTGATACGTGAACATCTCCTTTTCACATGCTCTTTTTTCAACAGTAATAAACATTTCTCAGCACCTCATTATAAATTTTAGTTTCATTTTCAGCATACCAAAGTTGGCATCCAGATCTTAAGTTCAACACAATTCTCTTAATAAGAGTTGTCATTCTTCATTTAGAATAAATAAAGTTTTATTTAATACTCAGTACATATTCAGTGAATAATCTGAAAGACACAGACAGAAAAAAAATATTTTGTTTGAAATAGCTTGTGAGGCCTAACATTGACAGAACACAGAGAAAAAAAACAAACAAAAGATACCCGAAGTCAAATAAGTTTGCCTGCAATGCATGACAGTTTTTTAATAGAAATACAGAGTCAGTGTCTTACTAGTCCTCGTATTTGAGGAAAGATCAGAATGGTTTGCTCAAAGTAACTTGTGAAAATGGTTGTACAGGTATAAACAGAACAAAATCTGTAAACATTATTATATATGTATAAATATAATATTAACAGAATCTATTTCTCTTCAAATAAGAATTGGTCACCAGTCTGCCATTCAGAAATATTTTATTGCTATTTTTCTTCTTCACTTCCAGACTGCTGTTTCAGTAGCACTTTTCTGTAAATCTTCAAATATTACTCCAGACTGTTAAATTATTTCTCCTTTGATTTGTCCTCTTTCTCAAGAAAGGTCTTGAAAAATATGTCACACAGTTCACAGCTTATAGAAACTTGCAGCAAGGAACAGCAAAGGACTGCTGAGAAGGTGAAAGCTTTATGAAAAATTGTTTATAAAAGCTAGCAATACTTTTTTGTCCTCTGTAGAGTACACAAATTAATAACAATGCAATGGACAGGTCTACAAAAAATGCACCTGAAAGCAATTAAAATACATCTAAGAAATGACTTCCACTGCCATTAATGTTGTCATAATGTAGACTTTCATAAGCTTCTAACAGAATTTAAACCTACAAATCATCAGTAGGTGGTACATTTATCCCACATTTTATGTATATGCATCAAATTTTAATTACTGATCATACTGTCATCATATATGGTATGATTGTTCAATAGCAGTAAATGATTTTTTTTCCTACTTTTCTATATTATTAAAAAACAAAATAAAATTAATAAAGGAGAAGGCTAATTCTTGAGGTTTCGAATATTTAGGTACACTCATCAGGAACTCCACTACATGGAAGACAAATAAAAAGTAACTGTCTAAAATAAGACCTTTGCTTTAAAATCTAGTTAAAGCAGCTAGTAATTAAGACATTAGGTCTTAATACTCATAAGTCTTAAGACTTATAAGGTATGAATCTGTACCAAGTTGTCTTTGCTTGAAAAGCAAAATAGAAGTTTCCTCTTTTTATCATTGCCTTCTTCATCTACAGAGGACATAAAGGTTCTTCAGGTAATATGACTACTGTTGTTGATGTCATTTACTTCTTTTCTCTTTTGAGACTAAGTCTGTCTTGGTTGTGTTTTCACTCAGATTTACTTTATTTATGTATTTTTCTAGAAGCACATTCCTCTGTGCTCTTATTTAACTCAATGTAAGGTTTTCCAGTCAGCTCAGAAAATTACTGAATCCTCACTTTCTTCAATTTAAAGTCAGGCTAGATGGTCTAATGAACAGTTCACCTAATTTATCAGCTAATGTAGTCCCACTTACAATGAGTAAGGCTGGTTAGAGCAATAATATCAAAAATCATAAATTCATTAGATTTTGTGGTTCTGGCAAAAATGAAGTTTATCCCTTTGGAACCACAAGTGTGAAGAAAAGCATTGGCTAAAAAGCCATGGAACATCTAGTGTATTGTTTTTTTAGAGTGATAAAACTCAAAATCTTTTCCCTCAAGGATACTTTTTTTTTTTTTTTTAAATAAACACATTATAGCAAGAAAGGCCTACTTTTCAATTCAGGTCTGGATGGACCTTAAGCTCTGTGAGATCTATTGGATTTATTTTACTTTGGTGAAGAAGCAAGATACTTTAGGATTAGGTTTTGTTTGTTTTTAAATACTAAGGCAAAGAATCTTTCCTTTGTTGTTCATAGGTCTCCCCTGAAAAAGAGTATTTAGCAGAGATCTCCACAGTTGCACAATTTTTAAAATAATGACATACTTCTGATAAATCTTTAAGATAGCATAAATTACCCAGAGTTCTCTTTCTGTATTTGAAATCTTAGTTAAAGAGAAAAAGTAAGTTGCCCAGAATTTTGCCTTGTTTTACAAAGATTTTATTTTTTACATTGAATTTGATTATCTCAGAACTTTCTACAGTTTGAAAGGGTCTGAAACACTTTTCAATTTCTCTGAAGGGTTTGAAAAACACAAAGATCATTAATGTAATATGCTAGCTATTGTCATACGCAGAAAAGAAAAACTGATGCAAATATGTAGCTTTGCCTTTGAAACAGCAGCCTCTTCCTGCTACAACCACCACACAGCAAGCTAACTGCTGGTGGGAGTACACTAACTCCATGCAGTAACTGCAGCAGACCAGAGTGAAGAGTCCAGAACAGGCCATCTTGGCCCAGGCATGGGGTTACTAACAGTCACTCTACTGGTATTGTCATCATTTTTTTTCTTGAATCAAAACTAGCTGTCTACCTTTATTTTGATTGCAATTTCTAAAAAGTATTGATGAACTCTGAAAGTAATGCCTCCTATTTATTTTCATGGATATGAAGAGCACAATAGCACTTTCTGAAAGAGTGTAGCTAAGAATTTACTCTTTTTCAACACAGTCACCTCTATTAGCTATGCATTTCTGCCAGCAACCAACAGGAGCCTGCATGTCGTACCTGTAAAAATCTGCATGGCCCTCTGAAATATAGCTTGCCTTTCAGCTTGCTGTCAGCACTGTTGAAGTGTACCACCCACCACCTCACGGTGCTCATATCCATCGTTTAGCCTGCACAAATGTTTCGCAAGCATTTGTGA
Organism: Tetrao urogallus; assembly: GCF_951394365.1. NCBI lineage: Eukaryota > Metazoa > Chordata > Aves > Galliformes > Phasianidae > Tetrao > Tetrao urogallus. The sequence goes on along the minus strand of NC_136815.1, from coordinate 75,844,890 downwards.
ATGTCAGTGGGTGCCATTTTTTCCACATGGAAAAATTCAGTGGCACGCTTTTGCTTCATCCACACTTTTATGTCAGATGTCATTCTGTCAGACTGTCTCTCTACTGCCATCTGTCACAGACCAACTAAATGTAATGGAATATCAGTGAGAAGGTTCAACCTCTACAGCCATATCATCAACATCTGTCCCTGATGTTGTGGGACAATATTGTAAAGTAGGAGGCATTACTTTCAGAGCAGCCCTCATATCTCTTCCACCTGGCAGAATACCACCAAGGCCAATCTATCAAGGAATCCATAAATGCCTAAGTGCAACTGCTTGGCCCCTCCAAAATCTTAACAAAGGACATGAAAACACACTCAAGCTTGTAGTCATCTTTCTGTTTCTCAAGTTAAATTTAGTTTGTCTAAGTGGATGTAACTCTTAAATTACATCAAAAGCACAATACGCTTATTTGCAGAGATTAAGAACTGGAAGAAATACTGATGCAGGCTTTCCCTTTTATTATTTCTTTCACTTGTTATATTTACTCAGATCTAGGATTAATTTGGAGGCTATGAAAAGTGCGTATTAGCCCTAGATGCAAGCAACATAAAATCTATTTTCCTTAGTCATTGACAAAACAAGTGCGGCATGGCAAGAAATAGTGAAGCAAAGCAATTTTTTTGTATGTTTTTTTTCCTTGTTTATTTTTTAACTGTAGATTAATATAAGCCAGGAAAGACTCATTTAACTTAATTTGGGAAACCAACTTCCGAGAAGATACAATTTCAGTACAGCTTAGGTTTTAAAAAAAGCCTTTAAAGACGGATTTGGAGGATTAAGCCATGAGCTTAGTGAAGATACCTTCTTGGGAGGCATCTTTTTGGGGAATGATAGCAGCTTTACCTATCTCTAAATGCTTTATCAGCATGTCAGAAAAGATAAATATTATCTGTCTGTATATATACATAGGCCTACTACCAGGACTAAGAAAAAAAATGCTGAGATATAAAAATTACACTTTAAGATAAAAGTATATGCTGAAACAGTATCACTGCAAGATCTCAGTTTTCATTTCACTGTTTTTTCTGAACTACACTTGATATTATGTAATTACAGAAAGATAGAATAATTCAGTTAGGAAGAAACCTCTGGAGGTCTCCTACCCAGCCCCCTGCTCAGAGCCACGAGGTCAGACTGGGCAGCTCAGGGCTTTATCCTGAGTATCCTATATCAGGGCTGTTTAGATACTCACAACTTACTTCTTCCCCCACGATGGCCACGAGTCAAAAATATAAGTCTGAAGTAAAAGGCTTTCATTTTTTTTCAGTCCATAACCCACATTTTAATTTAATCATTTAGAGTCAAAATGATTATTTCATTGAGATAGAGGGTCACTTTTATAGTTCTTAGTCTTGCATGACCTAAACACAATAACCTTGATTTACAATGCCATAAGCTGATATTTAAGCAGACAGTGTTCATTCATTAAATACTCATTTGATATTCCTCTGTAATAAGCAATTAGCTTGCCAAAGTCTTATACAATGTCACATATTTAGGTCACTGACATACAAAATTCCCTCATAGCCCAGAAAACAATTGTATGACACTGTGCAAAGAAGTTTCTCAGAAGATTGGCTTTTGCAAAAATATGAAGCTTAGCCCCTACAAGCCATACCAAGAACATATAATGCTCCCTTTGCAAAGGGTTTTTATTAATGCCTTGTGACAGAGTAGAAGGTAGTACTGAACTGCAAGCACTGAAGCAGAAAGTCAAGAAAAACACAGAGATCATTCCGTTCCTACACCTTTGAGTGCTTCTTGTTACAAGGAGTCCTGCAATTGGAAAATCTGAGAGACAGATTTTTACACAAACCATACTGGTTAATAGAAAAAGAAGGCTTTTCTGTAGACAAAAATCAAAACAGAAGAACATGCCTACACAAACTGCCACAGAAATCAAGGGTCTAATGCCCAGAGCTTTGCCTAGAACAGGAAGCTTTCCTTGGCAGAAGTTACACTGTCACCTAATTTCCTTCACAATAAAAATAAATCTGTTGTCTTGTGACCTCTTAGATTTGCAACTCAGAGCTACAGGAATTGCCTGATCATTCAAGTCCAGAAGCTGAGGTATTCCACCCCAGGGATGTTCCTGCCACAGCCCTCTCTTTCCTTGCTCTGCCCTCACGTGTCACCACGTCCAGAGGCACCTCGACGCTCATCTCTGTTGCCAGTCCTTTTCATGTGAAAGTCTCCCAGTCCCAAAGAGGGAAAACATAAATCTCAATCTTGTTATTTTTTTCCACAACCCTGAAGTAACTACATAATACTGCTTTTCTTTAGTTTGTCCAACTACATGATGTGTAGCTCTCCTTCAGCCTTTCAATAGTGCCTGTAGTAGTAGGCTATAAATAATTTACTCATAAGTACAGCCACAATCAGATCTGTAATATGGGATTTTGTCTTTTCTTGCCCACAGTACCATCTTCTATCTTACTCAGGAAAAGTAGTATTTTTTACATTTCTAACATTTCCTCAAGAATAGACAGACAGGCAAGAAACCATGTAACATCTGTTGGTTTTTTTGTCATTGTTTTCTTTTCTGTTAAGACCCATACAACTATCCTATCAAAGTGATGAGAAAAAATTACATGCAAATATATAAGCTTCTAAAAACTCAGAAAATGGCTGACAGAGTTTCAGAGCTATATACAGGATTAAAGGTAATGGAAAACTGGAAAATCATCTTTAGCAACTTTTCTGCTCTTCACAGACTTTCCAAAATTGGAAATTATTTGGGATTAGAATTTGGAGTAAATTTAACATAAAACAGGTACGTGTACTTCTGAATTATTCTTTTTGTTGGTGCGTCTGTGGTCAGAGCACCTCGTTGCTTTACAGCTCACCATGCTCAGCAATAGGTACCGGAGTATAATTCCACAGTTATACATACCATAATTCTCAAAGCTCGATAATTTATCAGTGAATTTCACTGTTCTACTTCTACAGATAAAAAATATAAATAATTTTTATTACATACAGTTTACAACTACAAATATAGAAGTATGAAAATAAAAAATATTTAAAATACATAGTCAAACAACAGAAAACACTCTTCAGAATGATCTCTTCTCTTGAAACAGGCAGTAATAGAAAGTGCAAAAGATCACTGTGCCAGTTCTTAAGTATGTGGTCAGGGTCTTTTGTTGGGTCTTTTGTTGTGATAAGGAAATGTATGTAATAGGTTGATCAACACTCAGCAGACCAGTCAGAGGAATAAAACCATGTGTTTAATAAGGGTAATGGACAATACTCCTAACTAATTAATAATAAGGTTGACTCCCGAGCTGTAGGTAAGTAAGAAAATGTCTTGTGTTTTCACTCTTTTCCACAAGTAAAAAGAAAAACTCAGGTTCCACCACCACACTGATAAATCAATGTTATTACTATGATCAGTGGGCCCCAGTTCAGATCCTAAAGTCACAAAATGTACATCAACCTTAGTGCACAGCAGATATTTACTCAGAGGAAACTGGGAAGACTCAGAACTATCGGAGATTTTCTAATATTCCTCAGTTTAAAAGCAAACCTTTTACAAACATGCAGGTAGGGAGATTACCAGTATTCATTTCAGACTTTTAAAATTTTCTAAGCTTAGAAAGCTGAACATTACATTTATAAATATCCAAAAAAAAAAAAAAAATTGGAATGTAATTACGCGAATGCTTAAAGTAACTGAATAATAATTAAAAAAAATACTAACTCAGAGTTCCAATTTTTTTAGTTACAATACATACATTAAAAGAAAAATACCTGACAAAACAGTCACTGGCTTTCATACTTGTGTGTACTTGCTGTTACATCTTTGTACAGTTTCATCAAAGCTCTCCAATTATAAAAAGTGTTCTGTTTCTATCCACCATATTTTTTTAAACAGAATAGTGCTTATGTATGACATGTTTCTTTGACAGCATGCATATTTGTGAACTTGATAAAAAAAAAAATGCTATCAGATAAAAGTATGCCCTAAATATCTGATTGGCACTGTATGAGACATTGCATTAATCTAATGACAGCGTGTAGCAATTAGTTTCAAAACTACAAAACAGACTGCATAATGAAGATAGTTTTGATGGGGAAATGTCACTTCATGTTAAAAAAGAAAACAAGCTTAGGTGTTTTGGGGTGAGACAGCAAACCTTCTTTAGGTTGGCTAGTAAGCTTGTTAGGAGAGACCAGTGAAGTTTGAACTGTGGTCCAAAAGAAATACCTACGAGCTGTTGTGTACCATCTATTAAAATTGTTATTGAATTGAAAATGGCACAGGTTGAGTACTCTCATTTTATGCACCGATTCACTTGCTTCTAGGCACTTAGAATTCTTAGCTACCCATGAATAAATGTCAAGAGCAGTAAAATAATACTGCGTCATTTTCAAGTGAATTAATTTGTCTTTTGTGAGTATGGGACTCCACTTCCCTTTAGAAAGACCCTTCTCACCCCTACCATCCTGGAGAACTGTACTCTATGGCATTCAACATAACAGACTGATTTTGTTTTCTCTCTTTGAATAAGTTAACTGTGACAGCATACTAAGCTCTAGTGAAACTTGGCTCCTGACTCTAAACTATCTCTATATTGGCCTATACGTGTATTGTTTATGTATTTTCAGAATGTTCTACAACTTCTGTAAAACTTCACTTCTTTTTATTAAAATTGGCTCTGATAAATATTTTGATGAAGGAGACAATTTTTATTAACAAATATATTTGGATTCCGAACGATCTTAGTGTAACAAAGAAATTAATTTCATAAATGCTCCACTATACAGCAAAACTGAGAAAAACTGAGACTGACTATAAACAAAGCAAATGTAATTCCATACTGTCTCAAAAAGCAGTCTGCAAGTGTCTGCTCAATTATTCAGGAACAATGTGTAATCTTTATCTTCTTTGTCACATAGATGGTGCTTTAGCTAGTGGCTTAAAAAAAAAAAAACCTTCATTAAATAAAAATCAAGAAATCTTCAAACTTGAACCTCTGATCAACTACGTTAACAATTTATTATTACTACGTTAACAATTTAACTTTGGAATCCCTATTGAACATAGTTTCATTTCTGGAGAAAATTTCAGGGAAAGAATACTTTTTAAAATTCAAGGGAACTGTCATTAATAATTTTCTTGAATATCAAGATCAAGGGCATTCTATGAAATCATGTATTCTGTGAAATTGACAGGAAGTTTTAGATAACCCAGATCTGATACATGTAACAATAATAAACTCAATGAATAATAGCTAAGTGGAAGATATATTTTGGGATTCAGTACACTGCCATCTTATTTAAACATGCTATTTCCTGTTATTGCAAAATGCTTTGATGTAGAAAGCCTCTTTTTTTCTTACTGTCAATGCTATGCAAGCAAAGAAAGTGAAGTATCTAAAAAGTATGCTATCTGGATGATCAAAATATTAAGTTAGCATTCCTCTTCTATTAAATCATCTTGAGTTTTGTTTTAAAATTCATGGTTTATTTAAAGAAAATTGTCAGCATCCTATTCACATCAGATTAGAAGGGACACTAATTTGCTGTTCAGATTCAGTGCAACACCTTTAATATAGCATTCAGCAAGAACACAAACTAATAAATATTAAATAAATAAATTATTCTTATTTGTGGTACATCTCCTCAGAACAAATAGCAACAAATAATAAGGGGAAGGACCTCAACAGTAATTTAATCACAGTAAGTATCTAAAAATTTGAATGTTTTATGTCAATGTTTCCACCTTCTGAACCTCTGAATTTCACAATACCTGTGTTACATCTACAAAGAAACCAACATTTAAAAAAAAAAACAATTTGCATGTTTATATTTTTGCTTCCATTTTTTTTTCCTCCAACTGAATGTCAGCTAAGACTGTGGGTACAAAATAAACCATAAGTGAAAATTTAAGCAATTAAGTTTTCAACTGTCTTAATGAAGGACAAAAACTAGAGTGCTATTCATTTTTGCATACTGTAATTTTAGATTTTGACATGGAAGCCACTCACTCATTGTCTCATAGATGCTGTGCAAATACCTTTTTTGTATACAAGGATAACGAACAATATTCCCAGCACAGGACTATAAAACAGTCATAAAGCCACTAAAAAAAAACAGCAACCCAGTGAGGATTAACAATGTTAATTAGCTCAGGTGAAGCATGAGTAAGACCTTCTAAGTACTCCCCTGTAAGACACGCATCAGTCCTCAGTGAGCTGGCAAAAGGGCACCTTCTCCCACTCTCTGCAACAGCTCCATGGCATTGTTTAGTCAACATCTTCCACAAGCTCCTTTTTATATTTCTACTTTTATGTTTGTTTCTATATCAATGTTTTCTTCCTATTTTGAAACCTTGAGCTGAAACGTATATTCATCTCAACTAACTAATTTCAGCATGCAGTTTGCCTGTTTTCCAGGATGGTTCATGTCTACTAAAAGTTTAGCTTTAGTCTGAGCCTAATGAAGCTGGGCCATACAACACCTTGGCCCAGGATCATGAAGTGCCCAGATTTGGGGACCGAAAAAGTGACACTGACACAAACATGACAATACTAACATCCGTGCCACCACCTTTGGACAGTGCTGTACTATCCTAGAGCTGAAACAGGCCTTAAGGACAAAGAAACAACGTCTGCTGCAAGGACTGCACAACAGGTTGCAGAACAATGTAAGTACTTGTGGCCAAGCATCTACTTGCGCTCTTATGCAATACCATCTGGGTTTTGTAAAGTGTATTTGAATTTAAAAACAGTTCCAAATATTCACACACCACAAAAAGAGCTGAGATATATATAGAACATGGGAAGTTCTGTATGCTTTAAAATAATATGATGAAAGGCATGTCTATCATATGCTTCACATTAATGTGCAACTCACTAACTGCTACTTTATGAACACAAGCTTTTTCCTCCATGACTGCAATAAGAATGTTTTTATTGTCCTTTGTCTTTTCTGCTAGAAAAAAAATACAGGAATACTTAAGGGAAGCAAAACATACTTATTCATACATTTAAACCCCAAACGCAAAAATTTTTGTTTTGATGTTTCACTCCAAATGCATGCTAAGATCAACAAAATTTTGCTAGGGAAAAATCATCTCAAAGTTGTTATTTTCCCATAACATTTTAAAAACAGGCAGCCATGGGATACAGCATTCATGAGAAAGTTTTCCTGCACATTCCTCCTGCTTCATTATTTCATCAGTACCCCACATGCCTTTTCTTTCCTACTTCTCACAGTCTACCACCCCAGGTAATTTAAATAATCTTATAAAGGCGCACTTAATACAAGATCATGATGAAAGTAATGCAGAGGCAATCCATCCTGCTCCCCCACAGAGCAGGAGATAAATGTTGTGTTTATGTCTAGATCTGCAAGTAATATATTACTTAAGAAAAGAAATCTCTTAGGAGAGGGCTATACTTCTAGCTATAATTAATCTTGCCAGCAGGGCCACCTCCTTCTCATTCTGCCTCGGGTGAAAGACTGACTGGACTTCTTTGGAGCTTCTCCTTTAATTGAAATATAACAAAACCTCTTGTTCTATTATCAACACTGTGGAAATTTTACTATGCGCTCAGTGTGCAGTACCATTTCAGCCTGTTACAATCTCTTCCACTAAAAAATGTTCAGTTTCTTACTAACCAGGCTAATATCCTTACTGAAAGAGATAATGAGAAAGTAAATAACTTTTGCATTAAATGTATTTTTTTAATATTTGTGAAGCCCTGGATTTTGCCTATCCTAAGCCAAAACTTCAAAGCTCTTACGAAGTGAAATGTAACACTGCCCATTTTTGATAGTAGAGGATCTGATTTCAAATCTTTTCTTAGCCAAACAAAAGTGGTATTTATCCTATAGTAAAAAATTTGCTGAACAATATTTTTTTTCTTTATTTCCTCGTGATGAAAATAAGTAGACCTCTCATAATACTGACTACGTATTTTCAACACCTGCAGATGTTATCATTGCTTTCACTGGAATGTAGTATACAGAAGTATCCTAAATAAATAGATTATTATTTTAAAAAACTTTGTGATGGTTAGTACTCCTATATAGTTTGAACCACATAAATATAGCCCACCATTTTAGAACCAAATCTAGATTGGTTATCAAGAGATACAGGAGGACAAATTCTGCAATTCACTAGTGAAAGCCAGCAAAGATCAGATGAGAAGAAATATTCATGAGGGAATTTTACTTGCTTGGATTACAGCAACTGTGATCTCCTGGCATCTAAATGTTGTACAGAGCGTGAGACTTAGCCTCAGGCAGCTGAATTCCATGGATCTTTCCGTGGACCCAGGCCAACATAATTGAGAATTCTCACTGATCCCACACAGTATCTCCACTGAATTTTGATTTTCAATTTCAGCTCTCTAACCATGTACAAAGTAATGGACCCCAGGGAAAAATATAAATTCACGTATTTCAAGCAAGACTGGCCTTTAACTGTCAAGAGCTGGGAGGAAATTTTGTCTGCAAATGTTATGTCTTAATTGCATCCTGCTGGATTCCTTGAGCTTTACTATGAAGTGCCAGTCAGCACAAATTTGTAGTTTGATTCAAAAGAGCATTGCCTGCGCCTATGTCTGAGTAGTTTTACATTCTGGTCTCAAAAATTGGCACCTGAATTTCTGTTGCCTAAGCTTCAAGTGTAAGAAATAAGAAAGATTTGTGATATTTGTAATGATTACAAAATAGTATAAAGAAACCATTTTTAAAATGAGCTCCAGAAGTCAGAACTTTCTTGTTATAGTTTCTATTATACAATCTTCTCACTGCAAGGCAGCTAAATATACTGGAGGGGAGGGGGCAGAAAAAAAAAGAAACAAATTTACCTGTATAACTAACTCTTTAAGGAGGATGTTAAACAGTATCTCAAATTAAAAAGTTCTGATTCCAGGATTCTCACCTTCCAACAAGATTAAATTGTTAACCATTACAGATCTGTACACTATTGTTATTATATAGACTTACGAAGTTTATTTAACATTAAATTAAATTATATTAAGTCTTTCATTATGGATAATAAGATAGATACCAAAACAATTTGAAAGCAAAAAAAAAATCTGAAAGAAATTGTTTTTCGTTTTTTTTTTCTCTCTCTTCACATGCAGATGATTTGTGGAACTAATTGCCACAAGATCTTGTGGGACCAGATGGCAGAAATATGCTAAGAAGGATATCAGATAAGTTCTTCAAGGAAGTGGTCTTTGGTTCTGAGGCAATCTGCATCTTAGGAAGTCTGTAAAATGATGAATGGTGCAACTTGAGAGGTTTTATCTGAGAAACTATCAGCTCAGTGCTTGCCATACATTCAGCTTTTCTAAAAAGATGCAGGGTACTGATGAAGGCTGACTTCTGGTCTGATCCAAAAGGGTAATAAATAAAGTTTGGTCAGTTACAATGCTATAAAAAACCAACCTCTTGAAAATACTTCTTTAACTTTTAGCCTTTGTAATACAGAAATGGAGTGTGAGAAGATAACAAAGATGCCAGAGAAGCTACAGCACTGTTTTTCAACATAATGATTTTTGTGGGTATTTTTGTGCTAATTGTTACGTCTCTTGAACTACTAGTTCATTAATTTTCTGTCCAATTAGTTTGCAGTAACATATTCTTTGTTATTCTATTTTTTGTAATCATAATTATCTTAAGAAATTATGACATTAATGTTCTCTCCATGTATTAGTAATACGTTGATCACTAAAATTTGTTAGTATCTATGCAACAGAAGTATATTTATCCCAAATTTATTTTCTTTTTGTGGAGAAGCCTAAACTTATGCTTCAAACAGTACTATTTAGAATGACAAAAATAATAGTTTCTTCACAAAAAGTCAATGTAATTCCAGTGAGCTCTAGAAGATTGAGCATTAGTCGCGTGTGCGTGTTTCCACATGAAAAATATCAAGCCATTAAAAATGTACTCTGTTTCAAGGTCTAAAAAGGAAATAAAACTGTTGAGTTAAACCCAATTTTGAACTGCTTTCATGTAAGCCAGACAGTGGCAGAAAAAGGTCATTATTGATTGCAGATATTAAGAAAGATATCTGTAAAATGAATGGATATACTAAGTATGTCCATATTGTCATTATATCAGTCAAATATTAAGTCCAAATTTATATTAAGAAATAAAATAAAATCAATGAGCAATTAACTTTCAGGCACCAAACAGCACAACCTTAAGCTCCAACAGCAACTTGCATGGGAGTTGCATCAATCTGTTTCATTATTCACAACTGTCACGTCATTAAGAGCAAAGCTTTCCCTCAACCCCTGGAAAGGGCATGGTGAGGAGGGAGGAGCAGCAGAGAGGGGCTCTCAGGGACTGACTCCATCCCCATTCCCCAGTGGGTGGGTGGCTGACAGCCAGTCAAGTTTAAGGAGCATGGAAAAAACAGGTGAGCCTGTAAATTCTACCTGTGGCAATTATGCATGTAATCCACAGCCTGCAATGGTCAGTAATTGAAAACTATCCTCTGCATAAGAAAAAATGGTATGCAATACTTTGTAAATGTATTACAATTAAATCTAGAAAGGCGTGTATCACATCACAGTATGCCTCTTTCCTCACACACTGCTCTGCATCGGGAGGAAAAATTAAAAACCTGCCCCAAACAGTTTCTGTGGGTGGGGAACTGCTGCACTGCAAAAATAATCTGGCATCTTCAAACTGTCTTTCTTCCCCAGTACCTGTTCTGAGACTCAGCAGCTCTGCCAGGAGACCTTCTTCTGGATTTCACGCAGTCTGTTGGTATTTTTCCTATTGACAGTTGCATTACTGCTTCACAGTTTCTATAATGAAAGGTGAACAAGGTCTATTCTGAGTTTTCTAAAGCTAAGGTTTTGTGAAGTATCAGCAACAATCCTACAGGATACAAATATACAGCTCTCATTGACCCTCTCAGCCAGTTTCAGTTTTTGCCCCCTCTCCAGCTATTCAGAACGTGCTAGGGAAAGCTGTGGTCTCTTTTATTTATATCAGTATCAATTCACAGTCATTCTCAGCAGCAACTTCCAGAGTTGCAATACTAAAGGACTTATATTTCTTTTCAGTCCTTTTCTTTCGAGTATTTCTGGATAGAATATAGGTTCCTGGTACAACATGACTCGTGATCTTATTTCAAGGGCTTCATCAAGTTCTATACAAGGCCAGAAAATGATGTCTGTGAAAGGATAATTGGATTGCCATATAAAAAATCTTCAACTCCCTTCACATGCTCAGCTTAATAGTTTTCTTAAGGGCATTCGTGTTTTCATGGTTCCAGTAAAGGTTAACAGGACTGCTGTAGAAACTTTTAGCTTGTTTACCATTCTCTTGTTATAAAGCCAGCCCAAAGAGAGGAAGTTCTGAAGCACAGTCCCAGATGTCTTTTTTTTCTTTTTCAAAAACAACAGCCTTCTAATATTTTATTGTCTTTTATTTTATTTTGTATTGTCTATAGTCTTTGTGCCTTTTAATAACTTAGTTTATAAAATAAGGTAAAATTTATACTTCAACACTTGCTAATTAACTTGTTATGCTTCTACTGAAACTGAGTAAAATCTTGTTTTAAATTATTTCATCGACAACTTGATGCCATAAATTTACTTTGCCCTCAATTTCTTTTCCTGAAACATGACACATCCAGCTTTTTCCACCCATTATTGGATACACATTCATCACTGACTCTCTATCATCTTCTTCAGTCCAGTGATACTGTGCAACAGCATGGCTGGTGCTTCACTGCAATAGCAGCCAATTTGATCACTATTTCAACAGAACTGAATGGTTGACATTCCTCTATACAGCCCTTACTCTTACCTCCCCACACAGTCACAGATGGGGCACATGCTGGTTTAGCCACCTGGTTTATTTCATAACACTGTGTTATGTGTGTACTTCCAGCTCTGCCCAGTGTTGAACACCACAGAGGAGAATCACAGCAGCTTTATCCCTTTGTGGAAAAGGGGAGTTTATTCCCTAGTCTGTTCTCTTGATATTCATTGCTTTCTGGTCATGATTCCAACACCAGCTGTCTACAAGCTGAATATCATTAAGAACTAATACCACAGCACTATTTCAAATGATGTGGTCGAGTGTTCTGCCAGTTTAGAGTCACACTGTACTAATAGGAAGATAGAAAAAAAGCCACACCATGATGAGTAGTTGAACTTTGATGCCTTTAGGACCAGGTTTAAGTAGTTACACTGCTTGCACTATGTACAGACCACTGCATACTATGCAAAATTTGGATGGATGGTCACATGAAAATAAGCAAAGCAGCATGTTTTTTCAGGTTGTTTCTGGAGCAGTAATAAATACAGAAAAGTAGAATGCATTGCAAAATAGACTAAATTGTACATAGTAAGACTGTAATTCCACTGACACTTAGGAAGGACAGTGAAGTCTGAATGACTTCTTAATGTCATTAGAACTCTGACACAGAATTACATCATTGAATTACAGCCTCTAATCTTTCTTTTTGATGTATACAATCCAATTTCTTTTAATAACACAGGGAAAATGAAGTAGTGATGACAGCAAGTAATTTTTAAACTTTTCTGTTGGAGGGTTGCTTTGCAGTGAAGTTCCATGTCTTTCTTTCTTTTTTTTTTTTTTTTTTTTTTTTTAATTGATTGGAAACAGAAGTACTAAGATACTAAGAGATTGACTCCTGCTCTTACCCTGACATCAGAGTGGTTCCAAAGAATGCTTATCAACTTTATGCATATAAATATATAAAAACTCAAGGCTGATTGAGAACTGAAGAAAAGATATTTAGCAAAAAAAGTTTAAACTCCCTCTTCTGCGTTATGTTTCATGACATTTTTGTAGTTAATTGTAACCATTCTTTTCAATGAATCATGAAGAGACTATTTATTACTCTTGAAATAATTTGCACAATGGAATAAATATTTCTAGTAATTTAAAAATTATCCTTTAAATGTATCTTTCCATTCAAAATCTTTTTCTAATTACTAATGGATGCATAAATCAATATTGAGAGATAGTTGGCATGAAACAGTGACAGAAGGGCAATCCTTGTTAAATCCTTCAAAAGAGATTATGGAAGTAGAATACAAATATAAATATGTTTTGATATAAGGCTCAAGATGGAAATTTCAAGCATATCAGTTAGCTACAAGAAATGGTTTAATCCAGCACTCAAGACTATTATCTAACAGACAATTAACATCATCCTCTCATTTTCCATACATGCAAAAAAGGAAGCTTACACTAAATGAAAGATCGACCACCTCCTACTAAAGTTACCTTACGTCCATAAACTTATAAAAACTAGTTTTAAATTTAAGATCAATGTTGACATATCTATTATTTTTCCACATGTGATATATGAGCACTTACAGATGGATATGAAAACTGAGGTAGGAGCCTATTCCTAACAGCTGAAAGGCAGTAAGACTGATTTTCTTAGGGGGAATTTCTGCTGTATGCATGAATGTATGAGCACTTGCTATCTATCTTGTGAGGTTTTGGTAACACAACCAGATGTTTCTTGTTGTTTTGTTTTAATCAAAACAGAGGAGATTATCTCAACCGACTGTCATTCTCTTTCTCAGACATTAGCTTTCACATTGTAAGTTTCCCTGGACCAGTAAGGAAACTCCTCTTCCAACCCATTTCAATACAATGGTAGCTGGCACCTGCCTCAGGTAGGTGGGACTGTGCTGCAAAAAGTGCACTGTTCAAACCATAGCTTAAAGTAATACAGAGCAGAAAATTGCTCACAAATCATCATCTGCCCTGAGCCATGACAAGGTAAGAAAGAGCAGAGATGGTATAAAAAGCAGAGCTCTGAACAGGCAGTCCACGTTTATTTCAAGAAAGACCAAATAATGTGTTGAAAACTCTTCTACAGGAAACTTTTAACCAGCCTCCTTTTGCAGAAGATCTTAGTCACCTATGGCACTCAAGAAAGTAATTTGGGAAGCAGATCTAGGAAGACTTTCATGCATACACAGAAGCTGTGAGCATTTCTACACCTAGAGGCTTTCGACACTGAGCCGCCACTCAGTCTGTATTCACAGGTACAGTGTGGGCCACCTCACAACTAGAAAGGAAGGGAACTAAGTGTATTTAGCAACTTCTAGTACCTTTCCTACTCACTGCCATCCCTAGTTCCCTTCTGAATTTACCCCCATTCTCCTACTTATTTTCTAGCTTTTTCAAGACACAAGAGTGCAATGACAGATGCAACAAATGGACAAAAAGAAGTCAAAGGCTGGCAGTAATAAACACACAAAATTATGCAAAAATGCTCACTTGATTATTTATGCTGAAAAGAAATTTAAGGAATGACATCAGGAAACTGATGTTCCAACATGGTCAAAAAAGAATATTTTTATGTTATAAAAATTCTCTTGTAGGCTTGTTTTTAGTTTTGAGCATTTGAAGTGATGTTAAAATGATATTTTACAGAGAAAGCAAGTAGTCTTTAATCATTTGTACTACTGTATTAGTGTGAAAACAGATAGTAAGAAAGAAAAATATATTTACTTAAATATTTTCTTACATATGCTTAAAAGGCTACTCTTTAATTTTTGGATTTTCAGCTCACAGCCATGTAAATGACCCAAGGTTTAACCGCTGATACCAATAGGCTCTGAGTTGTACTAGCATCAGTAAGTACCTAGGTGTCTTCATAGCTCAATGCATACACAATTAATCTTCAGACAAAAATAAGATTAGGGGTATAGACATTCCCATGACAATGTATTCAATAGAAGTAGCTTTCCTAATCCCCTGGTATTTTTACCTTGAACGTGTTTTAGAGATCAATCCCACCCTCTATGCTATTAATTCAAAAGCTGAGAGAGGAATAAAGTTCTTTTAAACTGTGTCCCTATGGTAAGCTTTCCAAATTTGCAGTTAACTCTATTTGTCTTCTTCTGAATTCTAATTCTTTTTAAATGAATGGCCAGAATTGTACACAGAATTTCAGGTGATGTTTTACTAAGCACTTGTTCAATTTTACTGGTATTTCTCTCTCTTGAGAAGAGAAAATGCTATTGTCAGCTACAATGTATTAGGAGTATGAAATTCTCTCTTCTTCAGTAATTTCCACCAGTGAGCATATAGTTTAATGGAGCAGGTTTCAGTAAGTATATTGATGTACAGTCTTGCATCTCGTGTTATTAGGTTTAAACTCCATTTTCATGAATCTAGTTTTCAGAAAGCGAGCATTCTTGAATATTATTCTAATATTCAAAGAATATTATTAAGCATATCCATAACTTATTTGTATCACATCACCTCTGAAAACATTTATTACTTACGTGTCAACAATCTCACCATTAACCTCAGACTGACACTGAGGTTAATGACAATGCTGTTCTCCTCTTAGTCAACATTTTCACAATCTCTGTATTTGTTTGCTCTTACCTAAGACTACTGATTTACCATGCAGTACCATACCAAGGTACTTTTTGAGTGAATAAGAGAGGTAGCCATTTATTTTGTATAGAGCACTCATTAAACAGTTAAAAAAAAGTAGCAAACCAACACAAATAATCACCATCAACAATAAAGGATTAAAAAATAGTTTTGTATCATCTACTCTTCCATTTAATCTAATTTCAACTATTTTTCACTATACATTTGCTTAGGAATATTTCTTGGTTCTTGTCCCTCCTCTCAACCCTGTACATTTACACCTGGAAACACAGAGCATTGTTGCCGTCATACTTACGCAATTTTGTATCACTCAGTTTTATTTAGAACTAGAAGATAATACAAAGTTCTTCTACAACTTCAGACTGGCAAACAGATAGAAGTGATGCAAGAATGTAAGAATTAGCCCAGTATGACCCTTGGTAACTATAAAAACATTGCTTAATCAAGCAGGGAGATAGTTGCTAGAACTCAAGTGACTAAGATATTTCTGGATAACAGAAGATATAATCTGTTGTGAGAGTAGTTCACCAAAATGTCAGGTTTAAGCAAAATTCCTCCAAAATGTCAGGCTGAAGTATAATCTAATGGCTAGAATTTCACAAAATAAATCTTGACCATCTTTAAAGTTGGTTTGTTATGCTCATCACCCTGTGCTGCATTGTGCCAATTTTAAAGAACAGCAAAACAGTTAATGTACTTAGAAGAGCCTTAAAGAATGAAGAAAGAAAAAGAAAATAACCCACACAACAACTGTGTAAAAAAACCCCACAACCAAGCAGTCTAATTCCTATTCTTACTTTTAACAAATCCTAGGATTTGAACAAATAGCTTTTGGAGATCTCCCTTCAATATCTCTGTGCTAGAGGTTGTTTTCTGTGGTTAGTACGTGAAAATTAAGTCCTTTCAGAAAGGAAAGTATTTTGACTGCAAAGCCAGGAATAAATGACAGATGTGATGATGGCTACTGAGAATGCTGGATATGTCTGCACCATTTTGCATTGAAATTTTTGGAAAAATATGATCCTAAAATCAAAAATTTGGCAAAAAACCATTTGCCCATGTACAATAGTGAATTCTAGAGTAGCTGTCAAAAGATGCAGAATAACAGTCAGGGGCTGATTTAAGACAGGATTCCATGTTAACAGACAAATAGGAGTTTTGGAAAAGCTGTGTAACAGTTGTTAAAATCTGTTTTCAGTTATGTCACAAGATGCAACTCATTAAGATATATCCTAATCCTGCCCAGAGAGGCTGTGGATGTTCCACCCCTGGAGGTTTTTTTAAGAGTGGCAGTGCCCTGTGGCAGGGCAGTTGAAACATGATGATCCTTGGGTCCTTTCCAACCCAAGCCATTATATGATTCTATAATCCTTTTTTCAAATGGCTTTTCATAGAATTCCACAACAGGCTGTTGATTAATCCTTAGACAATTTAAATTCAGGGCACAGTGTGACAATACATATAGTTGTAGCAGAAAAACAGAAAAAAGTAAGCATTTCTGAGAATTTCAAAAAGTTTGGTTAACTCCAGGAGTTAAGGAGATTCTTTATTGACTTTTTACAACTAGTACTACATAGAGCCTTAACATTTAAAGTTGCTCATGAAACAAAATGAGAATGGCAAACACAAAAGTCACCTAGAAAGCAAGCTGGGTGAGAATTAGCATTGCTCTAGCAGAGTGAAAAAAAAAAAAATCAATAAATGTTACAATAGTTAGACATATTAGTATTTCTAGAGAGATGAATGACAACTGAATATGCAGCTAGGAAGAAGGGTTAAGGTCTGTCACAAGAAATGGGAATTGGTAATCTCCCTGAATCTTTCATATATAGGAGAAAAACAGAATAGAACAAAAAATGCTGTGTGCCCACCACATATCAGTAGTTTCAGATGCTATACAAGAGTTAGAAGACTGATGACAGCACTACAGTAGGTCCACCATGGCTTATTAAGTCTAAGACCTTCTTCTGACAGAATCTGATACCAGGTGTCTCTTAGGAAGATGCAAAAAGTCATCACAGTCTTCCCTCAAATAACTATTTAAATCAGCCTCTCCTTTCTCTCCCTTTTCTCAGTTGGCTTCTCCTGTCCAGAGAGAGAGAGAGAGAGAGAGAGAGAGAGAGAGAAAGGTTCTGGAGTGTCCAAAACCAGTGCAGTTCAGTTGTTGTTAATGTCATGCATTAACATGCTGTGTGCATTTGTCATCTGAGGCCATTTCAACATTTCTTAAAGAATTCTAGCCTTTTGAGCTGCCCAGTGCTTTGTGCAGTGACTTTTTTCAAATTCCTCCAGTGGTTCTTGAAAATATAATGTGTGATTCAGGAAAGCAACACTTCTGAATTTACTTTAAATTAAGATATTTTAAGGTTGATTACATGTTTTCATACTATAAGAACTCAGGGACATAGACGTCTTCCCTCCTCTTATCCTTTTATAAACATACATAAATATTTCCTTTCTAAATATCACCTCCACTATCCAGCGTAGGAAGGCAGAAATTCAGCAAGAGCTGCACAGGGATGCACTTCAGGAAAAAGCAGATGTCAGGCTGAAATAATTTTCATGAGTGGACTCCATTCAAAACTCTTTTTTTAGCCATACTCTGGGGATTTTCTCAATTACGTAAATGCCGTATGTTTTCAATTTCTCTGTAATTGATTGTATCTCCACGTTTCCAGGTATTTTCTTCATTCATTGCTGTTCCTCTGCTGTAATGTACAAAACTAAAAACATTTCAAGGAAGAAGATAAGATTGATGTGTTTTGCAGCATTTTTCAATATTTTTATCTGTGCCAGTTAACATTTTGTTTACTTTTCTAATCTATCAACACAGAAAGAAAACTTTAAAGGAATAAGTTACCGAGAGCACTGCTCTTATTTATTAAGTATAGAAGGAAGTGGTTAAGAGCACATTTAATGGAGCCCTATAAAATTGTACTTTCAGGATAAATAATAATATAATTTGAGTTACCACTAATTTTAACTCTAATCAGGCAAAAAAATGTTAAAAGAAATATACAAGAGGGAAAATATTCTTAGAAAACTGTACTGGGTCTCACTGGAATTGATTTAATAGAAATTTTAAATTTGTGACTAAAACTGTTAATAGAACACCTGTATTTTGACTAATGTTGAGCAGTACTTTCACAGCTTTAAGGATTTCTCTTTTTTCCACACCTCACTGCAAGTAGGCTGCAGATGGTAAGAGTCCAGGAAGGTATGCAACCTGGACAACAAACCCAGACTGACCAAAGGGCTATTCTGTGACATCTAAAATCATGCTTAAAATAAAATAAAATAAAAAATGAAGGGGGAAGTCTGGCTGAGCATTGATCTACTGGTCAGATGTGGTGATTGCCTTTACATAATCTGTTTTGCTTCGGTTTTCCTACTCTTTCCTTATCAAACTGTATTTATTTCGACCTGTAAGTTTTCTTGCTTTTGCTCTTTCTATTGTCTTTCTTTTCTTACAATGGAGAAGAGTAAACAGTCCCTGTATGGTACTTAGCTGCTGGCTGGGGTCAACCCAGCACAAAAAAACTTACTTATATGCATGGAGTAGTAATTACAGAATCTCTTCTAAGTAAAATAATTGAGAAATAACAGAAAAAAAAAGGTTACTCATTGTAACCACATACCATTCTAAAGACAAACAGAAAATAAGAAACTTTTGTTGTATTTGGTTATTTTCATTCACTCTCATAACAATGTTATCATATGAAAAATTTTCTTCTCTGATCACAGAATCACAGAATTGTAGGGGTTGGAAGAGACCTCCAGAGATCATCGAGTCCAAGCCCCCTGCCAAAGCAGGTTCCCTACACCAGGTCGCACAGGTAGGCATCCAGGCAGGTCTTGAACATCTCCAGAGAAGGAGACTCCATGACCTCCCTGGGCAGCTTGTTCCAGTGCTCCGTCACCTCACTGTAAAGAAGTTCTTGCGCACGTTTGTGCGGAACTTCCTATGCTGCAGTTTCCGGCCATTTCCCCTTGTCCTGTCTCTCTCCACTCACCACTGAAAAGAGTCCGTCCTCGCTATTCTGCCCCCCACACCTTAGATATTTATAGACCTGGATCAGGTCCCCTCTCAGTCTTCTTTTCTCAAGGCTGAACAGTCCCAGTTCACTCAGCCTTTCTTCACAGGGGAGATGCTCCAGGCCCTTCACCATCTTCGTGGCCCTCCGCTGGACTCTTTCCAAGAGATCCTTGTCTTTTTTGTACTGGGGAGCCCAGAACTGGACGCAGTACTCCAGATGAGGCCTCACCAGGGCAGAGTAGAGGGGGAGGATCACCTCCCTCGACCTGCTGGCCACGCTCTTTTTAATGCACCCCAGGATGCCATTGGCCCTCTTGGCCACAAGGGCACACTGCTGGCTCATGGCCAACCTGTCATCCACCAGGACACCCAGGTCCCTCTCTGCAGAGCTCCTCTCCAGCAGGTCATCCCCCAACCTGTACCGGTGCATGCAATTATTCCTCCCCAGATGCAAGACTCTACACTTGCTTTTGTTAAACCTCATCCGGTTTTTTTCTGCCCAGCTCTCCAGCCTGTCCAGGTCTCACTGAATGGCAGCACAGCCTTCAGGCATGTCAGCCAATCCTCCCAACTTCGTATCATCAGCAAACTTGCTGAGGGTGGCCACTATCCCCTCATCAAGGTCATTGATGAAGATGTTAAACAAGACCGGACCCAGCACAGGCCCCTGAGGAACACCGCTAGTTACAGGTCTCCAGCCAGACTCTGCACCGCCAACGACGACCCTCTGCGCTCTGCCAGTCAGCCAGTTTTCAACCCACCTCATTGTCCACTCATCTATCCCACACTTCCTCAGCTTTGTTATAAGGATGTCATGGGGGACAGTATCAAATGCCTTGCTGAAATCAAGGCAGACTACATCCCCATCCACCCAGCCAGAGACAACATCATAGAAGGCTACCAGGTTGGTCAAGCATGACCTCCCCCTTGTGAACCCATGCTGACTACTCCTGATAACCTCCTTTTCTTTCAGTTATCTGGAGATGACATCCAGCACCAGCTGTTGCATCACCTTTCCAGGGACAGAGGTGAGGCTGACTGGCCTATAATTGCCTGGATCTTCCTTCTTGCCCTTTTTGAAGACCAGAGTGACATTGGCTATCCTCCAGTCTTCAGGCACCTCCCCCGTCCTCCAAGACCTCTCAAAGATGACAGAAAGCGGTTCAGCAATCACCTCTGCCAGCTCCCTCAGCTCCCGTGGATGCATCCCATCGGGTCCCATGGATTTGTGAACTTTGGTGTTGCCTAGGCGCTCTCAGACCACCTCTTCCCTGACTGAAGGGAGGTCTTCCATTCCCCGGATCCTCTCACTAACCTCCAGGGTCTCGGATTCCCAAGGGAGAGCTTTTTCACTGAAGACAGAAGCAAAGAAGGCATTCAGTATCTCTGCCTTCTCAGCATCCCCCGTTACCAGAACACCCCCGTCACTTAGCAGGGGAGCCACATTCTCCCTAGTCTTCCTTTTACTGTTAACGTACTTAAAAAAGCCTTTTTTATTATCCTTTTTCCCCTTCACCAGATTTAATTCCAGGCGGGCTTTAGTCTTCCTCATCGCATCCCTGCAGGCCCTGACAACATTCCTATATTCTCCCCAAGTGGTCAGACCCTTTTTCCACATTTCATGGGCCTTCTTCTTTCCTTTGAGTTCGCACACGAGCTCCTTGCTCATCCACACAGGTCTCCTGCCACCCTTTCCCGATTTCTTCCTCACAGGGACGCACCAATCCTGAGCATGGAAGAAAAGCTGCTTAAATGCCCACCAGCTCATACATTACATTACATAAAAATGTTCTTAGGCACCACAAATGCCTGTTGTCCTTTCATCTGCAGCTGAACTTTTCTAAAGCAAGAAGTTTATTCTGAAACAAAAGAAAGGTTGTACTGTGCTCTCAATGCCAGTGTCAGTTTCAGATGAAAAATTACTATTCTTATTTACCAGTGAGCAATTCTTCTGTTTAGTTCACGTCAGCACACCTCAGAAGACATTAAAGAGTAGAAGAAGCAACCTGGGTTATAGATGCATCTTACATTGCCAAGAGATGTACTTTGTCATCTGTCTGGCTTTGTCACATCCTGGAAATTCACAGCCTCCTAGCCTAGGAAGAAGTAATTACTGCAGTCATCAACCAATGAAATAAACCGTATCTGAAATGGAACAAGGCTTACTGTCATTTAAATCTAAGACACAGTCAAAGACAAATGCTGTCTCACTCCAAGGAGCACACAGCCTAAAAGCAGGGCATGGGCAGGACAGCTTCTCAGCCCTCCTCTCCAGGAGAAAAAAAAAAAAAAAAGACTAGACGAGGCCCTCACCTCAATTTAAGTTGTGGCTCAAGCACAATTTTCATAGGAGAATTTCTTGGGATAATGAAACTGGTTTTCCTATTTCATTAGAATGGTGCTAATTTTTTATTTTCTGTTGGTGTTTCCATGTTGTATATGTAAAATTCCTTTCATATTTTTCAAGAAAGTCCTGAATATTACCTCGGGCCTACAGTGTGTTCCCCAAGTAAATAATTTCGTATCCCACATCAGTTTTATGGAAATTAGGTCTATAAACAAAAAGTTAATTCCCCTAATGAATTATCTGAAAGTTAAGCAGACAACTGTCATTTATTGTACTAGTTTAGAGTGTATTGCTTAGTGCACCAAAAAAAAAAAAGAAACAAAAACAAACCCCAACACCAGTCATCAGTACTACTCTCAAGACAAATGTAAGTAAATTCCATCAAATATATTTACAAACTTTCCTAATCTAACACTCCCCAGGACACTCATTTGTGCTATAGTAGTAGTTCTCTCTCAAAACAATTATGTTGTTATTCTTTTATCTTAATAGAATCTTAGAACAGAATCATAGCTTATCCTGTGTTAGAAGGGATGCACAAAGATCACAAAGTACAGCTCCTGGCTCCACACAGCACCACTCAAATCCAAACCCTAGACCTGAGAGCGTTGTCCAAACATTTCTTGACTTCTGGCAACTCCATGCCATGACCATTGCCCTTGGCAGTCTATTCCATGCCCACCGCCCTCTGGTGCAGAACCCTTCCCTTCCCCAGCTGCCCCTCCCCTGACGCAGCTCCATGCTGTTCTCTTGGGCCTGTCGCTGTCACACAGAGCAGAGCTCAGCACTGCTCCTCTGCTCCCTGTGAGGAGCTGCAGAAGCCATGAGTCCTCCCACCAGCTCCTCTGCTGTGGGCTGAATAAAACCAGGGACCTCAGCTGCTCCTCACGCACCTTGCCTTCCAGACCCTTTGCCACTTTTATAGCTGTCCTCTGGACAATCTTTTATAGTTGTAAATCCTGCTTAAACTGTGGTGCCCAAACCTGCACACAGCAATCAACGTGAGGCTGCACCAGGGCAGACCAGAGCAGGATATAAGCAGCATAACTGCTGTCTTGGAATGCTTCACCTTGTATTTAATATCTATATTTCTGTTAATTCACTGAGAATGGCATGTTTCATACACATCTTTAATCTTTTTTTCCTGTGTTGTTTATCATTACAAATTAAAGCATAGGATGCTTGGACTTTTGCTTACAAATAGGCTTAAATCACAGTTCAGCATGAAGTGATTTAAAATTATTGGAAGGCTTCAAATTTTATAAGCACTTCAGTATGGAATTTAAAGCACTCCAATAATTTTAAATCACTCTGCATTGCATAAAGCAATTTCAATTTATTGGAAGTGAAATTTGGAGGCAATCAGGGTTCTGGGCATTGCAGCATACACTGGTTTGAAATTACTAGAGCACTTTAAATTTTTATAAGCATTTCATTTAGAGATCAGGGCTCTGGCCTTGAATGGTGTAATTTGAAGTTGTTGGAGGTTTTCCCTCTTGAGTTCTAATTTAAAAAAAAAAAAAAAAAAAAAGCTCTTTTTTTAAAATAATCTTACATTATTTTACTTGAAATGAGATCAGAAATTCAACTTGAAGAGAAAAAAGTGCAAACAAGTTACAACTCTGTAGAAGCTATTCGATTCCTTTCACAGAAAGCTGCTGCAATACTATCTTTTGTTACAGTCCCTTGATGATTTCCTTTTTGTTTCCTAACATAAAGAGTAAATAAATGTCAGATTTCAGTGTACTTAATGCAGGTGAAATCTTAATACAAAATACCAGAAACATTGTGAAGAAATCAAATGCCACATTATAAACAAAGGCCCCCAAGTATGCGATGAAATTTGAATTTTTATGATTAGTTTCAAAATCAGAATACAACAACCAAGGCTTCACTCTGCTTCAGATTGCTGAACTCATTCTTGTCCTCAGATAGATACCTGGAGCACCCAGCATTACACCAGCCGTGACACAACTAATGCACTCAGCTCCAGCCTACTTCACTTCCTGCTTTGACACTGCATTGCTTTTACAATCTGCAGCAAGAGGAGACAGGACAGCTTCAACACCTCCCCACCACAGACCAAACACCACACAGTGACCTATTACTGCCTGGTAGCACAACACCCAAATGTTAGTGTAATGTAATGAATCTGAGCTATGCAAAGGTGAAATTAAATGGTTTTCACGGTTCCCTATCATTCTGGTTGTGCTTGAAGGTGTTCTTTACACCTGCCCAAATCCCCTCAACCACCTTCACACTTCATGAGGAAAACAGCAACAACAAAACAATTAAGTATCATTCAGATACACACTTAATGAAACGGATCTGCTAAGAAAACAAACTGCACTCACCCTCCCCTCTCACCTATGTATCTGCCCCTATCCTAAAAACTCTTGCAGGCGTCACAGAACAGAAGCACTTTTCCAGCTCTATGTTTGGTCCAGCACGCATACTGACAGCTGTACAGCGATCCACGCGCACCCCATCCACGTGAGCAAAAAGAAAAATAAATACACGATAAAGTTCCGTACCAGATGCGATTGCCAGGCATTGTTCCAGGGCTGCAGCATGAGGGGGAGGCTGGGACAGCCGTGTGCCAGATACAACTGGTACAACAGATGCAACTGGTCCCGGCTTGGGGAAGGAAGGGCATGACTCTGCTGGCGGCTGCCAACTGGAAGAGGAACAGCCCTGTGTGCACCCGTGGGAGAGGAGGAGGTGGGCAGAAGTGGCTCTGGAGCAGCGACCCTGGTCAGCCCTGGGAAGGAGGCCGTGCTGTTGCGGGGCTTTCCCTCAGCCCCTTGGAAGGTGCAGCTGGCGCAGGGCAGGGTGGAAGTTCCCATGCACTATTCAGTGAGTAAGAGGTGGAATAGCAAGGAATGAAGCTGAGCCTCCAAAGAAAGGAGGGAGGTGGTAGATAGTGTTGTTGTTTGTTGATCACCATCCTACTCTAATTGGCAGTTAGTTAATTTCCCCAAGTCTAGTTTGTTATGTGTATGGTGATGACTGATGAGTGATCTCCATGTCTTTATTCTGACCTATGAACTTTCTCATTCCTGTTTTCATTATTATTTTTTTTTTTCTATTTTCAACCCATCCCCTCAGAGAAGAAAGGGGTGGGTAAGTGAGCGGCTGCGGGGGGAGTTTGGCTGTGGGCAAAGGCCAGCACCAGAGCTGATAGGTCAAGGTTATTTCGAAGAGTGTTCAGTAAAAATAATGAAATAATGACATTGACAAATGTAAAGTCAGTGGGTAATCTAAAATATGGAAAGTGATAATTGGTTTGATTGGTATACTAGAGAGCTGGTACTAGACAACCACAACTACAGAACTGCTATGAGTTATATGGCTGAGAGACCCTTGCTTTATTTCAGAAAGGAATGAACTAATGAAGGTAGAGCTGGACTCTAGCTTTCTCCACTTCTCCTTGTATGTCAGATGCTCCACTCCCTTAGTCACTTTAAAAGACAAAAGGGGGAGGGGGGAAGAAAAAAGCATATATTTTTTTAAGATTTAAAATGATATCAAGTTAAATGATACAGTGGTGGTGGTGTTGCTATTGTTTTTTTTTAATTAACTAGAAACTTTTTTAGGAAAAGGGAAGGCAGGAGAGGTGAAAGTAATAGAGAAAAGATAAAATTAAAAAGATTTTAAAAATGAGTAAACAAAAAGATAAAAGGAGAAAATGAAATGAAGAAAAGAAGAGGAAAAGTGAAATTTTTATTAAGTGCAGTATGAACAGTGCTACTCGTTTTTTCTTTATTGAATGCCAGAGCTGTGGGATTTTTTAGTTACTATTTATTGAAAAAAAAATTACAAGTGCTATTCCTTATTATATACTAATTCTTACAGTTTAGCCGTGCATTCTTGCTCCAGTTTTTCCTACTTTAGAAGGCTTTTTTCCATGCAACAACTACAGCAACATTTAGGAGGCATCCCATTCTAAAAACTGAGTGGTGAACAATTCATCTTGGTCTTTAACTCTCACTGGTAGAGCTGTACAAGGGAAAAAATATCAATGACATTAGCTACTAAGCAAGTCACAAAGCCACTACTAAGTTACGTGATTCCTTCACAAGAAAGTAGTCTTCAATTCTGTTCTCCGGATCCCTGTTGATTTCACAGTTTGTCAAATCTTCTGTTCTAGCATCTACAGCTTTCATTGCAGCCAGCTAGTGATAAATATCATCCAGAAACAGGAATTCAGAGGGACTGCATTTGCACATTTCTATCAAATTACTCACAGCACATAGAGTGATGACTACTGTTTGATAACGTGGCTGGTTTGCATTGTCTTCTTAGCATCATAGAATGGTTTGGGTTGGAAGGGACCTTTAAGATCATTTAGTTCCATCCTCCCCCACTATAGGCAGAGACACCTTCCTCTAGACCAGTTGGCTGAAAGCCCCATCCAGCCTGACCTTGAATGCTTCCAGGAAGAAAACATCCACAACCTCACTGGGCAACTTGCTCCAGTGTCTCACCACCCTCACAGTAAAACATTTCTTCCTGATATCTAGTCTAAATCTACTCTCTTCCAGTTTAAAATCATTTCTCCTCATCCTGTCACTATATGCTTTATAAGAAGCCCCTCCTAAGCTTTCTTGTAAGCCCCCTTCAGGTACTGGAAAGCCACTATAAGGTCTCCTTAGAGTCTTATCCAGCCTGAAGAGTCCTAGCCCACTCAGCATGTCCTCCTAGGGGAGGTGCTCCAGCCCTCTGATCATCTTCATGGCCCTCCCCTGTGGGACCTTTGTGGTCCTCCGCTTTGTGCTGGGGGCTCAATAATTGGACACAGCACTCCAGGTGAGATCCCACAAGAGCAGAACAGAGGGGCAGAATCACCTCAATCAACCTGTTGGTCACACTTCTCTTGATGCAATTCTCTCATTTTCATTCACACATCCCGTAACCCACTGCAGATGTTTTTAAGTGCAAGTCTTCTAGGGAGCCAAATAGCATCTCCAAGGTCTGTAATTATTACCAGAGAAAAAACATGAGGTCAGGAGGATTGTATCACACCACTAAAGAAAGCCACAAGTATTCTCCATTTTCTGAATGACTTTTGCATATATGTAGAAATCTCTATGCACTAAAAGTGGTGACTGTCATCATAATGATACCACCAATGCCCGTAGCTAACACTAGTCATTACTATTCAGCTGAAGACCAGGACTCCACATTTCAGGCAACAAACAAACAAAAACAGTCTTTAAAACTCTGTCATTTATGTCTGTCATGCTCTTTTACAAAACAAACAAACAAAAAATCATATACCTGTGATCTGTACCTATTCAGTCAGGCTTTATTTCAGTATATATTTTTATACTAAAAACATTTCTCCATATGTTCATTGCATCTATTTTAACATCTTTGTTTGGCATGATATTTCATACCATACGTTTAAAATAATTCATTATTATTTCTCTGTGCACCTTACCAATTTACCACATTTCTAGCATCTATACTAATGGAACATCTGTGCTGCAACAGTCTTGTACCTTACTTTTAAAGCCACTGTAGAAACTTGAGCCAGTATTATATGTTTTGGAAATTGTACTGGTGCTGGATGTGAAATATCCCAGGCAGTGATGACATGCCTTGTTTACTCGTAGTGGAACTTCAATCTTCTTCATGGATGAATGTAAATGGATTTTTTACTTAATTTCTAAAATTGGCGTTGCAATGCTGATACAAAACAGCTTCTTCTTTCATAATTTTAGCACTTTCTGATTGAACTTTGCATGCATTGGTGACCTGCCTCTTTGCCAGGAATAAATGACAGAAAATATGTCTTAAAAATAAGCTCCAATAACTAAAATTGGCCTTTTCTTCTATTGCAAGTGCAAGCATTATTTCAGGAGGTTACTAAATAGCTCCACATATCACTGACAATATATTTGCAACAAAATTTATAAGTCACTTCTCCTATTGACTTTTTTAATGAATTTTACTCTTGGATTGTACATGCTCATAAAGTGCTGACTGGATGTATTTTCAACTACTTAACAGACTACTGTTTCTGGGGAACTGGGAACATCTCTGTTAAAAAAAAGAAATCTCCTTTGTCTTCAAAACTCAGGCAATATAATTTTGATTTTGCTTTTTTAACATTGTTCACCCTCCTTCTGATTACATCACACTTTAGTTAAGTTACATGGGGAAAAAAAAAAAAAAAGAAGAAAAAGAAACCAACATGCAAACAACAGAGTCCAACCTTCCCTAATTTGCTTTAGCTTTTCTAGATTTTTCTCTTAACAGATGTACTTTAAGAACTAGGTGAATGTCCTCTCTGCTTGCTTCAGTTCCTCTGGGGCAATAATTATGTTGTGAAATATTTTCTGTGTCATCTGTATGCCAGCCCTCAGCATGACAAAATTTAGAGCAGTTGAACTCCTGTTTAATTAAATTCTGTTTTCCAAACTATGGTTCCTAATGAAAATACTGACAGACATTTAAATAGAGTGACATTGGCCAATAAGTTGCTCAAGTACATACATTTTAAAATATTTGATTAAATATGACCTGCTGTTGGCTAATTAATATTTACTGAAAAAAATTTGAACACGTCACATAATAATTATAGTAAATTCCATGTTTTACTTGCATATGGCAGTTAATGCTTCTTCCTCCCCTTCCACATCTCTTGCCCCCTCTCACCACCCCTAATTGGACAGATAACTACTGAGAACAAATGACTCAAGTGCCTGGGATCCAAGGTCTGTAAGTTAGAACTGAAAAGAATGTATAAACATTAGACACTAAGTCTCATGAGTTGGTTATTAACAAAATACTGGGAAAAAAAGAAAAATCTAAGATGTAATACTTTGGGCAATCTTTAAACAAAAGGATTTAAAAGTAGTAGCAGTTGTAGCACATCTTAGATTTAGATTCCCCAATCTTATTTTCAACAATTACTTAAGAGGCCACATCTCCATAGTTTCTATGCAGGCCTTTCTTATTTATTGTCACAAAAAGTAAAAAGATAACAGAAAAATACATATATTTTAAATGCTCAATTCTTCACCCAACAATAAAGTATTTACTAATCTCCTTTCATACATGCAGTTTATTCAGACACATCGGCACCTTCAGAGACAGAGAAAGCAGCTGGAGAAATGTTGCTGCCACTACCACCTTGATATTTCAGTCTGTGGTATTCTACAATATCATTGTGCATACCCCTTCCATGTTTAGGTCACTTTTAACCTGAATGTTGTATCCTTCTTTAAAAAGGGCAAGAGAAGAGAGCAAAGAGGCTTAAGAGCCTTTTTTTGTTCCCTTTGGCTTTTTGACTTGGAATACTGGCTTCTATTCTAATATTAGTTAGCAGAAAGTAATGAGTTACTAAGAACCAGAATGAAAATGTGCATGTCGGTATTTTGGAAGAGACTGGCCTATTCCTTTCCCTGACACCGAGCCCATAAAAAATAAAAAGCTTTTAAAATCGGAAGGCATGTATTATTAAAGGAACAACAACAACGAAAAAAAGACTTCTTAAGGAGGCAAAACCCGATTTGACAAGAGAGAAAAAATAGGAACCAAAAGGATTCACACACAACTGTCTCTCTAGTCTTTATGTACTGTTAAGACATGCCTTCCATTCCAAGATTTTTCTGGAGAGAACCTTTTTCTGGAATCTTGACATAGTCCTCTTAGTATCTATCAATTTCCTGCTTCAATCAATATCCTACATGTCAGAATCCTGGCTGAGTATTTTACTCTCCTCTTTGATTCAGTAAAATGTTTTGGAGAAATTCTCCCTTTGAAAGAGCCTTGTTTCTTCCAAAGGGATGAACAATTTCCCCCTTGCATGTACATGATGGACAGGTGAGTTATGCTTTTTGTATATTGTGTCCCTATACAAACCAACAAATATATGAATGAAGATATCTATTCATCCTAGCTGATAATCTAAAGCTTTCTTTTAATTCAAAGCTCTAATATCAGTAATAAAAGTAGTCATTGGCAGTAGTATTCGTGGGCAATATAACATACTTCCCCTTCACTGTGCGCTTGTCACTCAGGTCCCCTCATCCTAGGGATTGAAATGACAAGTGGCCAAATAGCTACTTGTGATAAGCCATATTTTATTACTATTTCCAGGCATGAATCCTTTCTCAGGAAGGTGATAAAACAGGAGTGAAGATAGCTTATTATCTGCAGTACCAAGAGATATTTTTCATCTAGAGAAACCACTTGTTCAAATATTTCTTTAAACTGTATGAGAAACAAAAATGATTTCATGATCTAGTCAAAATGAAAAAGAAACTTTTGTTTTCCAACCAACTGTAGAACTCTAAAAGTCTTTTCCCACCTGCTGAACAGATGCTGAAGAAATATCTAAACAGGACCAATAAATATGGACACTTAGAATTAAATCTCTCTGATATTACTTAATTGTTTGCTTTTTATGTACTCAATCCATTTTTCAGTTACACTTCACCCAGAATGACTGTATCCCACAGAAGTACAGTGGAACTCATTTTAAAACTGATTTTATGTTTAGCCTGCAAAATGTTCACTGCATTTTTTTTTCCTCTGAGACTAATTACACAATACCATGTTGAGGAGAACAAATATTTTAACAGTTAGAACTGATGGAAGGCAGGAATTAGACATCCCTGCCAGGTGATTAAAGTCAGGAACTAAGAGTGGGAAGAAACCAAAATGTCAAGAGCTAGCACACAGGATCAGAATGTCAAACTGGAGTCGGGAAACAAGATCAGAAGACTGAAGCATGTATCAGACAGAAAATGACTAGAAACACTGTTCTAAATAAGCTTATTACTCAAGTACAAATATGGTCACAGATGCAATCTTTATTATAGGGGCACTCAGAGTAAGGAGACTAAAACGCCTTGCATCAAGCAGAGGATATAATGGTTCTAAAAGCATCTCTATTCAGATTTCCAAGTTGAACTTCCAACATGGCTACAAAAAGAACAGCTCTGCCACCTTTGGGTCACTGTTTAATCATCCCTCAAATTATTAAAACTACACTGTTTTATTAACAAGAGCTCTAAAGTATATCTAAGATACAAAATTCTCACAGAAATTAGACAGGGCTGGTATGCTCATAGGTTTCCCTATTCTGACTTACTGATAATTGCATCAAGTGCATAAGCCTTCATCTTACTGCCAGTCTTTTATAAGAAATCCAAACATTGAATAGTACAATATGGCTTGTAAAAATGTACTTCATATTGATGCATGGGGATGTAACGTTATTTTAAGTACAAAAATATGAAAAAATCTATTATTCGTTATTAAATGTCATAGTAGATGAAAATTTTTCTCTGACTATATTGGTGGCAATAACAATTAATAACAAATTACTGTCCCATAATTATTGGATATGAAAATTTCTCTGTCTCTTTTTAAAATAAAGGAAAATTATCCTGCTGACATAAAAAGCAGCATATTCAGATGCAGCTATTTATTATTGCCTAGTAATAAAAAAATCTTCATTCACAATTTGGAATATTCAGTAATAATTCCTATGTATTTTTTTTTTTTTTTCACATCACACAGTTCTTTGCAAGAACAATTCAACTATATGTTGTTTGTATATTGACAAATACATGTAGGTCACCAAATTGAAGCACCAAGTACTTTTGTATCAAGTAACCTGTTCTTATTTAAAGTTTAGTTTTCACAGGAAACAAGACTAAGGTGATCGTGCCCTGTCTTCATCTATCATAAATGACAATTGCTTTTGAACATGGTGAATCTCAATGAGACGTGACAGAATAGGAATCTCAGAAACATGAAGTCTCACCCCTGTTTATGAAAACTGGCAGATGAGTGAAAAGGAGAGGACTAAATTAATTCTGCATGTGGGAGAAAGCAGGTAGAATCCAGTGCGCGTCTGGTCGCTTTGAAAAGTCATTCTGCATATTAGCTGCCAGCTGGCCAGTCAGCACAGGAGTACTGCCAGACAAGATGTAGCACATACTTACTCTTGCCCAGTAAAAAAAAAATAGGGTAGATAAGAAGAAATACAGAAATATCAACAAAAGGTTGATATAGAAGAAATTCTGTATGGGAAAACTCTAAGACATTTCAGTTTGACTGCTTTTTGCTGCCATAGGATGGAAATTAATATGATTTTATTACAGCATACTCTTCTCATAGAACATTGGACTTGAATTTATTAATGAAGCATTGTTAATTTTTTGTTTTTAAACTAGTGGCTGGGTGCCTACAGCCACTGAAAATTATTTATTCTTTTCATATTGAAGGAGTGTGTAGAGAGGATTCATGCTATGCATGTCATAGAAGGATAGAATGAATAAATGAGAAATGTGGTTAAGCAACGAACAGTCAGTGAGAGTGACAGACTTGGCACTTTGCATGGTATAGTCAAGCACACTAGCTATAATTTTGAATTCAGTTTGCAATAATTCTGCTTTTAAGAATCCCAGATGTGCAGCAGAAACAGCACTGGTGCCATGAAGCAACGCATTTTAAGAACAGCAGAAAATAATGGAGGGGTCCACGGCCAGTTCCCCAAATTTATGGAGCTCTTTAGAATCAGTGGGAAATTACCAGACACAAATTACCTGTTCTTGGGAGACTGCAAGCACAGACATTATTACTTGTTGGAAACTGTGACTCTACTAGTAACATTAAAGGTGCATCGTCCAGAACGTGTTAGAATACTGAGAAAAAATCATGAAAGCGGACGAATTTCAGAAGTGAATGGCTTTTAATATGAATGTCTGTTTGGATATTTTGTCTCCACAGAGGCCTCTCTTTATCAATAGATGCACTGGATCATATCAGATGATAGTGGAGGCTTCTTCCTCTGAATAAAAGCATTTCTTCTTACTGAATGGATCTGCCTCTAGTAGACTCTGAGGAAGTATAAACTTCCCATAATCATTTGCAAAAGGGCTCAATTCAGTAACATTCTGGTTAACCTTAAGGGATTTTTTAAGAATGGATTTAAATACACAATTATATTTAGGAACATGCTCATATGCTTCAGTGATTTCTGATTTGAATGGAAAGCCGCAGCAGATTCAGGTTAAAAAAAAGATTTCTTGCAAAATTGAAAGATCAGCCCACCTTAATAGACAATATTAACCCTGAAAAGCTTTTTGACATGAGAACTGAACTCACTATGTTTGCATAATCATAGAATCATAGAATCACCAACGTTGGAAAAGACCAACAAGATCATCTAGTCCAATTGTCCACCACTATTATCACCAATAGTTCTTACTAAACCATCTCCCTCAGCGCAACGTCTAAACATTCCTTGAGCTTATCCAGGGTTGGTGCCTCCACCACCTCACTGGGCAGTCCAATCCAGTGCCTGACTGCAAGAAAAATTTTGCACTATGCGTGAAGGTACTGCTATATCAGGACAGTGCACAGAGCAGAGGGAGCGAGTTCCAGATCCAACTCCTGCACATTTTAAACATGCATGTATTATACATGTTATCGTAATACAGCCACGAACAGAAGAGATATCAAAGGCCTCAAAATGTAAGAATAGAAAAGGTAGCATGCTTCAAGTTCTACAGATAAACCAAAATAGATGTGTGGGATATCATTATGAAACAAAGTGATCAAGCTATCGTCTGAAAATGTCACACACAACAAAAATAAATCTGCTCTGCAATTAACTATATTTAGATGAATTATGTAAAATCATAAGCAAAATGTTAATAGTCCTTTATAGTAACTTGATCTGAGATTATTTATATCTCATTAAGAATTCTGTGGTAAATGTGTGCATATGGATTGGTTGATTCTTTTCTTAATCATCCTGATGAAGTAAAGTACTGTGAAGGTCTTACAGGACAAGGCCAGAAAAGCCAAGCATACTCATTCATCATAACATATCTACATACAGTTTTATAGTTCCAATCTATTCACTAAAGCATCACACTGCCAAGGGATGTAATTATAAGTGGGATTTCACACTCCATCTCTTGTACTTACTCACTCTAGTGTGAAACAGCTAGAACAGTCAGGTAAAAATCAATGAGTTGCATACATGTAGTAAAGAGGCTAGTAGTGTTACAAATAACAGTTAAAACTGTACTTTAAATGGTGGGAAAAAGTGTCTATTGGTTGAATTTACTGAGATATTTCAAATCTTTCAACAGCACTTAT